>NC_081361.1:100733384-101098384 GCF_030684315.1 Stegostoma tigrinum
TATCGAGGGCTATTGCAGGCTTCAGCGAGACATTGACAGAATGCAGAGCTGGGCTGAGAAATGGCAGATGGAGTTCAACCTGGATAAATGCGAAGTGATGCATTTTGGAAGGTCGAGCTTAAATGCTGAATATAGGATTAAAGGCAGGATTCTTGGCAGCGTGGAAGAACAGCGGGATCTTGGTGTTCAAGTGCATAGCTCCCTCAGAGTTGCCACCCAGGTGGATAAGGTAGTTAAGAAAGCATATGGTGTTTTGGCTTTCATTAACAGGGGGATCGAGTTTAAGAGCCGTGAGGTTATGCTGCAGCTCTACAAAATCCTGGTGAGACCACACTTGGAATATTGTGTCCAGTTCTGGTCACCCTATTATAGGAAAGATGTGGAGGCTTTGGAGAGGGTGCAAAGGAGGTTTACCAAGATGCTGCCTGGACTGGAGGGCTTGTCTTACGAGGAGAGGTTGACTGAGCTCGGACTTTTCTCTCTGGAGAGTAGGAGGAAGAGAGATGACCTGATCGAGGTGTACAAGGTAATGAGAGGCATGGATAGAGTCGATAGCCAGAGACTTTTCCCCAGGGCAGGATTGACTGCCATGAGGGGTCATAGTGAATTGAGGGGAATGTGGGTTAGGTTATTTTATTTTTGGATTAGGATTATTCCACGGCACAACATCGTGGGCCGAAGGGCCTGTACTGTGCTGTACTTTTCTATGTTCTATGTTCTATGTTCTCTCATGTGGCTGTGAATCTCTGGAACTCCTTGCTACAGAGACTTGTGGGGGCAGAGTCCTTGTGTATATTTAAGACTGAAATACATTCTTGATCAGTTTTGGAATCAAAGGTGCAGGTCAAATGCAGGAAAATGAACATAAGGAATGTCAGATCAGCCACGATCCCATTGAATGGTGGTGCAGGCTTGGTGGGCCAAATGGTCTATTCCTGTTCCTTTTTTACTATGATCTTACGGACTTAAAAAAGAGATAGAAAAGAACAGAGCAAGCAGTAAATATAAAATCTGGACATTTCCTTACCCCCAGTCGATTGAATTTTGTTCGGGAGATAGTGCCTGAGCTCGTAATTCTGCACAGTTCCTGTGTTTTGTAAGAAGTGATTGCTGCCTCTGAAAAAGACAAGGGCCAGCTCTCACCTGGAGAAATTCATCAAATCATCGTCCTGTAAATCTGCCAACAGCCTGTTCACTATTCATAGGAGAAAGATACATTCCATAAAGTCTCACATAGATCAGCCCTAATCTCATTTGAGAGTAACCCTCTCTTCATGTTTCTCAATTTATTCAGTTGGAATAATTTGCCCAGAGAACTATACAGCTCTGAAAGAGGCCATTCAACCCATTGTATCTGTGCTATCTCTTTAGAACATAGAACATAGAAAAGTACAGCACAGCACAGGCCCTTCGGCCCACGATGTTGTGCCGTGGAATAATCCTAATCCAAAAATAAAATAACCTAACCTACATTCCCCTCAATTCACTGCTGTCCATGTGCATGTCCAGCAGTCGCTTAAATGTCACTAATGACACCCCTTCCACGACTACCACTGGTAGACTATTCCATGCGCTCACAACTCTCTGGGTGAAGAACCTCCCTCTGATGTCTCCTCTATACCTTCCTCCTAACACCTAAAGAAGAAGTTCCTCCTCATCTCAGTCTTCCCTGTGATCCTAGATTCTCCCATGAGGGGAACTATCGCCTCAACATTTAACCTGTCAAGCCCCCGAAGACTGAATAAAGCTAACCTTATATGGTCTTTAAGTGATAAAGCATCACAAAGCGTGATTGTGAATTTAAATCTTACACTGAACTACATGAGGAAAAATAGATAAAAGCAAGAACTGTGGATGCTGGAGATCAGAAATGAAAACAGAAATTGCTGGAGAAACTCAGAAACTGGTGGGATTTGAATTAAGGGTATGAGGATTTCAGTCAACCTGGAAGTCTATGCACCTTGTGATAGTGCAATTCCATAATATTTCAGAGTATCAACCTTGTTCCAGCAGATTTAAAGATCTCCTGAGATCCCAAAATGATACAGCGCAGAGGGTGACTTTGTATGAATTAATCCTGCACCACTCTGCTCTTGTTCCAGAATTATATGAATGATTTGTTGCAGGATTTCTTAAGCTCCCTTTTGGAAGCTATTCATGAATATGCTTTCAGCGCCATTTCAGGCAGAATGTTCCAGATCACAACAGCACAGGAGCAGGGAATGGATGAGAGCTAATGAGCGACAGCAGCAGAGTTTTGGACCAGATGAAACATGTGGAGGACTGTGAAATGGGGAGTCCATCCAGGAGGAAAGTTGGAATGGTGGAACCTGAAGTTAGCAACAGTGCAGATGAGGGATCCTCGGGAATGCTTCCCAAACCCTCTAGCTTTATTTTGGATTTCCAACAACAGCAGGTTTTTTGATGTTACTTTAATGCTCAGGTGTTTTCTGTCAAAGCATATTTCAGATAGCAGAGAAAGAGAGCAAAATCAACAAAAATCCCATCAACATACAAATTGAATTCAAAAGTACAAATCACCAAGGGAGGCATAAGCTAAACTCAGATAGAGAAAACCATCTTCACTGTTTGAGCCATCAGCTTAGACTGCCACCTAGTGACTTATAAATTATCCCTGGCAAAAGATTCAGTGCAGAAATTGATTTAATCCTTTCAGTTAAGGTTATGTTCTGCTTCCAATGTCCCAATTCTTTTTAAAAAATACTTAATAATGTTTATATCTCAAAGAAAGAATAGTAGATTAATGATGTTCCTGTTGATTTTACCAGTGGCATAACCTTTCTTAAGGAAACTGAAGTACATTATAAATGATGCGGAGGTGCTGGTGTTGGACTGGGGTTGACCAGGTCAGAAGTCACATGTTACCAGGTTATAGTCCAACAGGTTTATTTGAAATCACTCTACCTGATGCAGGAGCAATGTACCAAAAGCTTTTCATTTCAAATAAACCTGTTGGACTATAACCTTGGATTGTCTTCTGACTTAACATCAAAAAATGAACAGAGATGTAGATTGCTTCAAAACAAGGTTTACTTTTGTTGCCCCCTGTATTCAACGTAATGTTGAAAGGTAATATAACATTCAAATGTGATTTTGTCGTATTTGTTTGGGGCATGGGCTAGCTGCGCCAGCATTTATTGCCTGTTCCTTAATGCCCTGGAGAAGTTGGTGGCAAGTTGCCTTCGTAAACTGCTGTAATCTATGTGGAAGAGTGGGGTATATTGTTTTAATAACACTGATTACAGCAGCATTACATTCTCTGGGTAAGTTTTGTTTTTAATTAGACGGTGAATGAGAGGAGAAAGACATGTAGGATTCTGGCAAGAAAGCGGGGTGTGGCCATGGCTCTAATGGGACAGCACTTTTAAAAGGCTAGCATAGGCATGATGGGCTGAACAGTCTCCTTCTGAATAGTGTGGTCCCATGATTTAATTATTACCTGTGATCACAGAATAATACAAAGGGAGACCATTGTGTGAATTAATCCTGCACCCTCTGCTTTTTTTTTCAGAAATTTTCAGAATTTTACAAATAATTTCTTTTGCAGAATTTCTCTAATTTCTTTTTGGAAGTTATTAGTGAATCTGTTTCTGGTGCCCTTTCAGGAACCATGTTCCTGTTCACAACAATGCACAGCATAAAACTAATTCTTCACAGTACTTTGGATCTTTTGAATCTGATGCAATGACCTTTAAAGCATAAGTAAAACATAAAAAGTATAAGGATTAACCATAAAATATAAAATACATGAATGTTTAGACACAGAGGCCCTGGAATTCTCCACTAAATCCTATGGAATTTCTGTTACTGTCTAAACATTGTCACATCCGGACATAGTAGGGAAGAACACGTGATTTTGTCATTCAGCTTGTCAGAGGATTCAGCTGCCAGCAATGAGTCTTTTCAGTTTTCACAGTCTTTAAAACCAGGATTCGTTATGCCTGTTCTGGACTTACACAGTGACAATATGTCAATATTTCATTCACTTTGGGGTGCGTTCTGAGGCCATGACTAAAAGAAAAGCCTTTTTCTTCCTTCCTGTCACTTTCAACGGAAATTCCTCATCAAAGTTAGGAATTTGAGTATCTTAATATAATTTTCTCACCTTACTACCAGTTCCTGAGTTTGTTTGTCTCTGTAAATCTTTAATATCCCTCAGTGTTTGCACCACCTGACCTGGACTGGCTTTCTTCTTCATACTTCATGCTGTGCAGTTGAGTTTCTTATTTAATTTGGATTCTTCTTAGCCTTAACTCACTCCCTTCCTTATTTAACATCTAATCTTTCCATGTTCAATTCTATTAACGTTACAGAAAGGGTCAAAGGGACTATTGTGGTACAGTGGTAGTGGCTAAACCTCTAGACCAGGAAAATAGGTTCCATTCCCACCTACTGTGGACCTGAGTCAGGAACAAAAACAAAGTTGCTGGAGAAGTTCAGCAGGTCTGGCAGCATCTGTGGAGGAGAAAAAGCAGTTAACGTTTCGGGTCCAGTGGCCCTTACCCAGGTCTTCTGTGCAAATCTTTAAGAGGCAGGAATTTGAAGGACATTTGTAATACTTTATTTGTTTCAGGAGCAGAATTAGACAATTAGACCCATTGAGTCTGTTTCACCTTTCAAACAGGGCTGAACTGTTTTTCAACCCCATTCCCCTGACTTCTCCCTGTAGTCCTCGATCCACTTAAAAGCGCTGAATGATTTCTCCTCCACAGCTCTCTGAGGCAATGAGTTGCACAGCTTTACCACCGTCAGCTGAAGAAATTCCTTGTCATTTCTAAAGGGTTTAATTCTAAAGGGTTGTCCCTTCGCTGTGAGGTTTTGCCACCACCCAACACCAATACACCCGCAGCCCCACCAAGTCCTAGTCTCTCCTACTAGTGGAAACATCTTTTCCATGTCCACACTCTCCAGGCTTCTCAATATTCTGTAAATTTTAATCAGATTCCTTCTCAAGCCTTCCAAACTTGATCGAGTCCAGACCCAGAGTCCTCAGCCTCTCCTCTTATGACAAGCCCTTCCTCCCTGGGATCATTTTGTAAACCTCTTCTGGAAGCTTTCCAAGGCCAGCACATCATTCTTTGGAAGTTGCTGCAAAAGCTCAGCAGATCTAGCAGCATCTGTGAAGAAAATATCAGAGTTAATGTTTCAGGTCCAGTGACCCTTCCTCAGAACAGTTCTTTTATGTTTTTAAATGTTTCTTAAATGTCGCTTTGTACCTGCCTCAACCACTTTCTCTGGCAACTTATTCTATATGCACACCTCTGCAACGTCCCTTCCCCGTCAACACTACCTGGCCCTCCACCTATCTTTGTGTCATGTGCAAACTTAGCAACATGAATCTCAATTCCTTTGTCCAGATCGTTAATGTATAACATGAACTGTCGTAGTCCTAGCACAGGACCCTGCTGAACGTCCCTAGTCACTGGCTGCATCCTGAAAGCCTCTTTATCCCTGATAATGGGAACTGCAGATGCTGGAGAATCCAAGATAATAAAGTGTGAAGCTGGATGAACACAGCAGGCCCAGCAGCATCTCAGGAGCACAAATGATAGCTCTGATGAAGGGTCTAGGCCCGAAACGTCAGCTTTTGTGCTCCTGAGATGATGCTTGGCCTGCTGTGTTCATCCAGCTTCACACTTTATTAACTTAGCCTGTTTATCTCTACTCTCTGCCTTCTGCTGGTCAGCCAATCCTCTGTCCATGCCAGCACCTTGCCCCTAACTTCATGGGCACATCTTATTGAGCAGCCTGCTATGTAATATCTTGTCAAAGGCCTTCGAGAAATCCAGATAGATCACTCCCACTGGCTCTCCTTAGCCTAACCCACTCATTATTTTCTCAAAGAATTCTAACAGATTTTGTGAGGCATGACAAAGCCATGCTGAATCTGCCCTATTTTACCATGCACTTGCAAGTACTCTGCAATCTCCAACTTAATGATAGCCTCTCAGATCAAAATAATTAAATCAAAATGTTGTGAATAGTTCTGCTTCCTGTTGTAAATGGTCCCAATAGCATTAATAATAAGGCGAACCATAAGCATCATGCACTATGATGATATCAAATGGAACTATGAGCAGAACAGCTTAAGGGGAGGTGACAGCCTAGTGGTATTATCCAGAGACCTAGAAAATGTCCTGCAGACAAAGGCAGCAGTTGCTGGTAAAGCTCAGCAGGTCTGGCAGCATCTGTGAAACAGTTAATGTTTCAGGTACAGTGACCCGTCCTCAGAATTGATGTTCTCGTGACTTGGGTTTGAATCTTGCTGGTGCCCTCTGGCCCAGCCAGCGCTGCCCTCATCTCATGAACGAATTTTTAAAAATGTCGAAGGAGCGAAACCATAACATATAGGAGCCAAATTCGGCCATTCAGCCCATTGAATCTGCTCCACCACTCAATGACATCATGACTAATCTGATCAACCTCAACTTCACTTTCCTGACTACTTCCCATTAGTCTGGATTCCTCAAATGATTAAAAATCTGTCTATCTCAGTCTTCAATGTATTTAACAGTCCTCTGCAGTAAGGAATTCCACAGATTCCCTATTCTTTGAGAGAAGAAATTCCTCCTTATCGTTGTCTTAAATAGGCAACCCCTTACTCTGAGATTAAGTCCTCTGGGTCCTAGACACTCCCACAGGGGAAGCAACATTTAGCATCTTAACAAAAAACCGAAAGAACTGCAGATGTTGCAAAAGCGTCACTGGACCTGAAATGTTATCTCTGATTTCTACCCACACATGCTGCCAGACCTGTGGAAGGAGGTTTTCCAGTAATTCCTATTTTTCTTTCAGCACCCAATCTGTCATGTCCCCCAGGATTCTAGTTTGTTTCAATAAGGTCGCCTCTCATTTTTCAAAACCTCAATGAGTACAGGCCCAACATACTCAACATTTCAGGCCCATTGGCCCTTTCTCTGAATGTTCTGAGGAAGAGACGTAGGACCCAAACCATTAACTCTGATTTTCTCTTCACAGATGCTGACAGACCTGCTGAACGTTTCCAGCAACTTCTGTGTTTGTTCCTGATTCACAGTATCAGCAGTTCTTTTGGTTTTTACCTGACATACTCAACCTCTCCTCATAAGACAGTTTCTCCATATCTAATATCAGTTGAGTCAACCTTTTCAAAACTCCTCTAATGCCAGTAACTTTCCTTCGAGAAGGGATATTATGGTTAATTCTCTTTTCACAAGCCTCAAGGTGACACAGATTTGTAGGTTAACTTTGTGTTTATTCCAACAACCTCAGTCTTAGACTGACTAAACAGGATTTTGTTTGATATTTTGCCCTGGCTCTGTCCCACATATGTCAAACGCATACAGAAAATCATTGACTTTTATATACATACATTGTTTACATTTCATTCTTCTATAATAAATGGAAATATTCCATCTTATGTGTCTCTGTTATCCTGTCTACTGGAATCTGTTTATAATCTCTTGTCTGCTCTCAAGGCCTTGGGGTGCACAAGGATCCTCTTCAGTCAGTTTTGCTGAAGTAAAACCTTAAGGTGATCAAGGTTCATGCCTGCAAAAATATGCCTTATGCTGTTAGCTTGTCTAACTCCTGTTGGAATCCCTTTTTATTTTAGTCTTATTTAATTCCCACTACAGGCACCAAAACTGTTCATGTTATTCCAGCTGTGGTCTAACGAGGGCCTTGTTTAGTTTTAACAAAACTCACTATTTTTTTGCTTCACTTCCTTTGAAATAAAGGGCAACTTTCCATTTGTCTTCAATATTATTCTCTGAACTCAGATGCTATTTATTTTTGTGAATTATGCACAATGACTCCCAAATTCGTATGTGCTGTCGCTTTCTGCATCCAGCACCTCTATTCCTGCCAAAATGCACAACTTTGCATTTTCCCACATTATATTCCATCTGCCAAGATTTTGTCCACTCACTCAACCTATCCAAATCCCTCTGTAAACTCTTTTTGTCATCCTAATCACTTGCCTTACCGCCTATTTTTCAGTCATCCATAAACTTGCCTATGGTGCATTAATATTCCTCATCCAAATCATTGATGTACTGTATATAATATGGCCCCAGCACTGATCCCTGTGGCACTCCACTAATGAAAGATTGCCATAATGAAACTGCCTCCTTATGTCAACTCTCCACCTACTACAAGATAACCAATCCTCTATCTGTGCTAATATACTACCTCGAACATCATGGGCTCTTACCTTTTTAAATGGTAGTTATGTGGCATCTTATCAATCACCTTGTGGAAACCTGTAGGTTCCTCTTTATCTATTCTGCTTGTTACTTCCTCAAAGAACTATGATGAGGTCAGATATACCATTGAGCAGAAAGCTAGAGGGGAGGTGATGGCCAAGTGGTATTATCCATCTTCAGGCTTCGTGATTTCCCCTCCGTTAAACCATCCGAACTACGCTTGATCATATATGTTATTACTTCTAAAGGCTCTGCTATTACATCTTGCAGAATAGACGCTAGCCTTCGCCCAATGATAGATGTTAAGTTAACTGACCTAGAGTTATCTTTTTTGTCTTCTTTCTTTTCTAAATAAAGGTGTGACAGTTTTCCAATATTCTGTGATTTTCCAGAATCTAAGGATTCCTAGATGATTATTACCAGTGCATCCATTATCTCTGCAGCTAGTATTCACTTTTCACTTCAGAAAGGTGTTTGATAAAGTTCCAGTTCAGTAAGGCATTTGATAAGGTTCCCCATGGTAGACTGATGGAGAAAGCGAAGTCACAGGGGGTCCAGGGTGTACTAGCTGGATGGATAGAGTACAGTTCTGGTCGCCACATTACCAAAAGGAGGTGGGTGCTTTGGAGAGGGTGCAGAGGAGGTTCACCAGGATGTTGCCTGGTATGGAGGGTGCTAGCTATGAAGAAAGGCTGAGTAGATTAGAATTATTTACATTAGAAAGATGGAGATTGAGGGGGGACCTGATTGAGGTCTACAAAATGATGAGGGGTATAGACCTGGTGGATAGCAAGAAGCTTTTTCCCAGAGTGGGGACTCAATTACTCGGGGTCATCAGTTCAAGATGAGGGGAAAAGTTTAAGGAAGATATACATGGAAAGTTCTTTACACAGAAGGTGATGGGCACCTGGAATGCGTTGCCAGTGGAGGTGGTAGACGCAGGCACTTTAGCGTCTTTTAAGATATATTTGGACAGGTACATGGATGGGCAGGGAGCAAGTGGACACAGACCGTTAGAAAATAGATGACAGGTTAGACAGTGGATCTTGATCGGCGCAGGCTTGGAGGGCCGAAGGGCCTGTTCCTGTGCTGTAGGTTTCTTTGTTCTTTGTTCTTTGTTCTTTGTCGAAGGGCCCATTCCTGTGCTGTAATTTTCTTTGTTCTTAATACATCCCATCAGGTCCAGGGGATTTATCAGACTTTAGTGCCATTATATTTCCCAACAGTTATTTCTCTGTATTTATCTACTCCTTGCATCCCTCAATTAGTCATTAATTTTGGAATGCTACTAATGTCTTTTCCGTGAAGACTGATGCAAAGTATTTATTTAGCTCCTCTGCAATTTACCATTTCTCCAGTATTCCCCCAGCATCATTCTCTAAATGGCCTATTTTCACTTTGGCCTCTCATTCCAATTTTATATATTTAAAGAAGATCTTATTGCCCATTTTTATATTACTTGTTAATTTGCCATCATCATCTTTTTCTCCTTTGGCTAGGTCATCAGTCTTTTTTTTCAAAAATTTCCCAATCTTCTGCTTTACCACTGATCTTTGCCACATTGTATGTTATTTTCCTTTATATGTGATTCTATCCCTAACTCCCTGGCTAATCATGGTCAGTTTATCCCCTTCTTAAAATCCTTCTTCCTCACTATTGTTGTGAGTAATGAACTATTTACTTAAATGTGTGCCTTTGTTGCTCAACCATCTTTTCTGCTAAACTCCATTCCCAGTCCACTCCGACAAATCAGCCTCACCCCATGTTATTAACTTGGTTTATATTTAGCTCAATTGTTTGTAATCTAAGTTTTTCACCCTCAAACTGAATGCTAAAATCTCGTAGTTCTCAATATCTATATCAATATCTATTGATCAATAGGCTCTGTATCAATATCTATTATCAATTGTTGCTAACATGCAATGAGCTAATTATTTTGTTTATGGCAAGGATTCTTTTAGTTAGATCAGGAAATGGGTTTCCTCGACTAAATGAGAGCAAGCAGATCCTATCATTTCTTTAACCTGATAACAAACTGGAATAGGGGTAAACCATTCAGTCACTTGAGACTGCTCCGTAATTCAAAAGGATCGTGGCTGATCACTCCTCACATGATGTGGAGGTGCCGGTGTTGGACTGGGGTGGGCTAGGTCAGAAATCACATGACACCAGGTTATAGTCCAACAGGTTTATTTGAAATCACAAGCTTTCAGAGCGCTGCTCCTTCGTCTCATGAAGGGTTGATTCCACCTGATCAAGGAGCAGTGCCTTGAAAACTTGTGATTTCAAGTAAAAATCTAGTGGATTATAACGTGGAGTTGTGTAAGTTCTGACTCCTCACATGAAGAGAATGATGGCTGCAATCTTCATCAGGAACCCTAACCCTAACACTAACCCGATCACAGCAGCTCATACAGTGCAGTGAGCTGGCAAGCCAATATAATAGTTTCCAATCATAAGAAAGATGCAAAGGTAATGAAGAAGATGCAATAAAAGATTTAAGAAATTAATCACTGTCTTGAGAATATAATAACTTTTGGATAAGGCTGAACAGGCTGGAGTTCTTTTCTCTCTGAACGTGAAGACCTGAAGAGATTTTTAAAAATCATCTTCAGCAATCACTCACTAATGAATATGATTGTCCACTTAGGAAATTCCACGTCACTGGCCATGAATTCTGCTGGTCCTTGTGTGGGTGATGAGCCCAATCCTAGAGCCACATCTCCCCCAATCCATTTGGCAGGTGTGTCCGGGAGGTGGGTTGGGTCTTTGATCTTGAGATCGCTGGCATTTCTCTCTCTGGTTCCTTTTCCATACAGTGTGTGGGGGCCTGAATTCCTTTAGGTCAATGCCTTGTCCAGGACATCATTAACATGGGAATGCTGTTGCACATCAGCAGACACATGGAGCTTGACAGAAGTTAGGTCCTGTTCCAGTGGCAAGGAAATCTCGAAGCCTGGGAACCTCCCTACTGCTACAGCCTTCACCCACTTTCACAGACATTGATATCTCTCATGGATCTTCCGCCTGGACTTTTCCGCTGAGGGCTTTTTTGGATTGTGCTTTGTCTGGTCCCTCTTGCTTTTATCTCACCATCATGGGTGATCCCGGCAAGAGTTGAGAATTCCTGATGGTACCACTGTCGGGATCAACAGAACATTCCAGCCTCTCCACCATAGCAAAGTTGCAATCCACAGAAAATAATTCTTATGAAATATAAAGACATTTGAGAGGAGAGCACAGAGAAGTTGTTTCCACTTGAGAGAGAGTCCAAATATAAGAAAATGATTGGATAATCGATTTGGGAGCTCAGGAGAAATGTATTTGGCCGAGGAACGGTGAGAAATTGGAAATTGCTCCCATCGAGTTGCTTAAGGAAACCCAGTAAAACTAGTAATTGAGACAAACTGGCACTATCCATCTCATAAACTTCAAAACAGAGCTCCACTACATTCATTACCAAGTGTTACTGGCTTTTCCCTCAAATATTTCAGTTGGAGCTGGATAAAGAAAGAATGAAAAAAGTTATACTAATGGGATGAGAGAAAACACATATAACATATAACCTCCAGTACTGAGCAGTTGGGCTAAATAATCTGTTTCTGTGCAACAGACTCTCAATAACTCAATGTAAAATTATTAACAAGTCATTGACAATCATGATGAGCTCAGTCTTCAGATCAGAAAGGTAGAGTTAAGTGGCATTAAAATGAACAGTAAAAACCAAGACTGACTTTCACAATTTACGCAAAAGTACTCAAAATCCCTTCACCGAAATATTAACATAACAATCTCAACATCCATTAGGATTCACTTACTGTGCAGTTGAAGATGAGAAAAT
Source organism: Stegostoma tigrinum (assembly GCF_030684315.1). NCBI lineage: Eukaryota > Metazoa > Chordata > Chondrichthyes > Orectolobiformes > Stegostomatidae > Stegostoma > Stegostoma tigrinum. The sequence continues at coordinate 100,745,433 of NC_081361.1, forward strand.
CTAATAACTATCCATTTTCACATCGTGAAAATATTCAACATTTTTGTCCATGAAAAGGCCACAGAATGAACGCAGGTGGCTGGAGTTAGAATCAACACTCAAATCAAATCAAGCCATGATATCATCGATTGGCAGGAAAGACTCAAATTGTGTTCAGTGTACTTTTTTAAAATCCCTTCATGTGACATGGATGTCGCTTCATTGCCTGGCCCCTAGTTGCCCTTGAGAAGGTGGTGGTGAGCTGCCTTTTTGAACAACAGTGCCCTTGGGGAAGGAATTCTACCTTTGCATGTGCAGTTTGATCTGCTCAGTTGGCTGGGTATTTGGCTTGTGATGCAGAATGAAACCAACAGCACGGGTTCGATCTTCTGTACTGGCAAGGTTGCCATGAAGGACTTTCTTTCTCAACCCTGCCTGAGGTGTGGCCGCACTCAAGTTAAACCACCACCAGTCATCTCTCTCAAACGAGAGAGTGGGATTATGGTGACTTCACTTTACCATTCTGGAATGAATACTGTCTTCAATTTCTGGAGATTTGACTGGCAAGGATGGTAGCATGTGATATTGCAGTCATGCTTTCACTCACTGATCAATGGGTTTCACCAAATACAGCAGAATTTATTAGCCCTTCCTACACTCACCCTCTGGCATTCAAGATGGTGGAGTAAAAGCATTCAGAATACAGAACCTGAAGTGGTACACTTTCATCCGTTTTTCATTTCACTTTTATTTTCCTCTTTTTCACTTTTGTAGTTGTTTTCTATTTTCCTGAAAATTTTTAAAGCCTCAGTAGAAGTGGCATTGTGTTTTGGTTTATTTTCCTCTGTTTTAAGATGGCACTGGAGTGTGGCGACACTAAACAATATTTTTCCCTGTATTTGTCACAAATACACATGTCAATAAATAAATCAAATCAAATCACTGGGCATCATATTCCTAAATGCTGTCTTACATTTTTCTGTTGGAGATGAAACAAAATAGGGAAAATGTAGGAGATTTGTTCACACTAACGATGCTTCTTCAAGGAGATGGTGTAGGCAAGATGGGCCAAATGGCCTCGTTCTGAGCCAATAACAATTTTATGATTTTGTGGAAAAGTGGAATTGAAATTGTGCCTTTAGCGAAGAACTTAAATCAGGCCTTGGAGCAGTAGTGACTGTGTAAACTCCAGGGTAACCTACAGAGTTAGTGTTGGAGGGAGTGCAGTCGATTTGGCAGAATGTCACCGTAACCAAGGCTTCATTAAGAGTGTCTCATTCCCCACATTGAAGCTGGGACTGTGCTCCATTCTGCTCTCTGACCTAAGGCCAATCTCCTGCCTTTGCCCCATATTCCTGCACACTCTTTCCATCCAAATAATCATGCAAAACCCCCCTGAACGCCTCAATTGAACTGCCTCTACAATACTTCTAGAAAGTGATTTCTAGTTGTTTTCTCATCTCACCTTTGCTTTGTTTATGCATCACTAAAGTCTATGCCCTCTTGTTCTTGCTTATTTTATGAACAGGAGCAGCATTTCCCTATCTACATCCTGCCTGCTCAAGATTTTGGAAACTTTTATCAATTCTCCTTTCAGCTCCCTTCTTTCCATGGAGACAGCCCCGACTTCTTCAATCTATCTTCATCACTGAAGTTTCTTATTCCTGGACCCATTCTTAGGAATTGCTTCTACATTCTCACCAATCAACCGAATTCTTTCTGATAATGTGGCACCCACAACTGTACACAGTACTCCAGCTGAGGTCTAACAAGTGTCTTGAACAATTTCACCATCACCTTCTTGCTCTTGTACTCCACGCACCAATGAATAAAGCTGTATGGTTTATTAGCTGCTCTCTACCTGTCCTGCCACTTTTAATAATCTGTGTGCATTTATTCCGAGGTCCCACTGTCCCTGCATTCCTTTTAGGATTGTACCCCTATTTTATGTTGTCTCTCAATGTCCTTCCAAAGTGCATCACCTCACACACTTCTGTATTGAACCTGATCTGCCATGTGGTTTTCCTTGCAACCTCAGCTGTCCCTCCACTCTCTGTGTTGGAAAGGGCATTGCCTGAGAGACACATTGGGGATCATTGAAATATTGTAGTTGAACTTACAGCCCTGTGAGGGCTCTGTCAGCCACCACCCTGAGCGGCACAATGGCTCAGCGGTTAGCACTGCTGCCTCACAGCGCCAGTGACCTGGGTTCATTTCCACCCTCAGGTGCCTGTCTGTGTGGACTTTGCACATTCTCCCTGTGTCTGCATGGGTTTCCTTTGGATACTCTGGTTCCCTCCCACAGTTCAAAGGTGTGCAGGCCAGGTGGACTAGCCATGCTAAATTGCCCAAAGTTTTCTGGGATGTGTAGTCTGGGTGGGGTGCTCTGTGTGTCAGTGCAGGCTTCTTGGGCCAAAGGGCCTGTTTCCACACTTTAGGGGTAATGTGAACACTATCAATGTCACTCTTTTCAATCCAAATTTTCTTAAGGGATTGTCCACACAATAACCTCTCCGCACATATCCAAACTGCAAACCCCTTCCCACTTCACTCCTCCATGCTCCCAGCCTCACTTTCTGTCTTCCATTCAATCCCTGTTCAAATTCTCCATGTCCCTAACCCCTCACCACTGACAGAGCCTCGTCAGTCCTGAGCGTCTTGGTAGGAGTCTATTCTTCCTTCCTTGTGCTGTGCAGTCAAGCAAGGAAAGCCCCTACTGAACTTAGAGGACTTGAGAGGGTAGGTGCAGAAAGGGAGTTTCTCCTTGTGGGGGAGTGTGGGATCAGAGAATATCATCTGAGAAGAATGGATCACACATTTAAGATAAATGAGGAGGACTCCTTTTCTCTTCAAGGGTGGTAAATCTTTCCCACAGAGGGCTGTCAAGGTTGGGTCTTTGAATATATTCAAGCTTGAGATAGACACAATTTTAATCAGCAAGGAAATCAAGGGGTTATGGGGAAGGGGCAGGAAAGTGGATTCCCAAAAAAGTTCCTCTGTTCCGGTTCCAGCACTGAAACTAAGTTTCTACCTCAGCCAAGAAGTGGTACAATATCTAGAACCTCATGTTCAGATCTTGTCTTGCAAATTTCTAGCCAAGAATGAAGCTGCACTGTATTGCCACAGAATTGGCAGTACTGGAAAAACAATACTTTTAATTCTTCTTTGCAAGACCCTTAGGATCACAAATCTATCATACCAGTGAACCAATCTATCAAAAATTGGAAACATGGCATCTTTCCACACTCTAGTCATGTGAAGACTTCTTTTCTCTTAATGAGAAGTGGGTGCTGCTGGCTAAACCAGTATTTATTGTCTATGGCTGATTGTCCTGGAGAAGGTGGTTGTGAGCTTTTTTCTTGGCCCACTGCTGTCTACTTGCTGTAGGGACACTTACATGCTTTAGGGAAGAAATTCCAGGGTCTTGACCCAGCGACACTAAAGGAACTACATAATTTGCAAACAGTATTCTCAGTTTTATTAATAGAGACATAGAGTACAAGAGGGTGATGTTGAAATTATAAGACCTCAGCTGGAATATTGTGTGCAGTTGTGGGTGCCACATTATGGGGGAGATATGAATATATTAGAGAGACAATACAGAAGTGATTTTCAAGAAATTTTCCCAGAGTAAAAAACTCCAATGATGAGGATAGATTGAAGAAGTTGGAACTGATCTCTTTGAAGAGAAGGCTGTGAGGAGATTTGGTAGAATTATGGAATCCCTACAGTGTGAAAAGAAGCTATTCAGCCCACTGAATCTGCACTTACCCTCCAAAGAGCATTCTACTCAGTCCCCACTTCTGTAACCTTTCCATTTCTCATGGCCAAACCACCTAACCTGCACATCTTTGGAGGAAACCAGTGTGCTTGGAGGAAACCCACACAGGCACCAGACCCTAGGTCTCTGTGGAAAGCTAGGGGAGTGATTGCTAGGCCCCTTACAGAGATATTTGTATCATCGATAGCTACAGGTACAGTGTTGGAAGACTGGAAGTTGGCTAATGAGGTGCCAGTATTAAAGAAAGGTGGTAAGGAAAAGTCAGGGAACTATAGACTGGTGAGCCTGACATCGGTCGTTACCAAGTTGTTGGAGGGGATCTTGAGGGACAGGATTTACATGTATTTGGAAAGGCAAGGACTGATTAAGGACAGTAAACATGGCTTTGTGCATGGGAAATCATGACTCACTAACATGATTGAATTTTTGAAGAAGTAATAGAGGATTGATGAAGGCAGAACGGTGGATGTGATCTGTGTGGACTTCGGTAAGGCATTGGGCAAGGTTCTACATGGTAGGCTGGTTAGCAAGGTTGGATCACATAGAATACAGGGAGAACAAGCAGAACTGGCTTGTAGGTAGGAGACAGAGGATGGTGGTGGAGGGTTACTTTTCAAACTGGAGGCCTGTGACTGTCAATGTGTGCCACAGGATCCCGACAGCTTTTTGCCATTTATGTCACTGATTTGGATGTGAACATGGGAGGGATGATTAGTAAGTTTGCCGATGACAGCAAAATTGCAAGTGCATTGGCCAGTGAGGATGGTTACTTCAGAGTACAACAGGACCTTAATCAGACAGGCAGGTGGGCCGAGGAGCGGCAGATGGTGTTTAGTTGAGTAAATTTATTGACAGGATGCAGAGATGGGCTGAGAGGTGGCAGATGGAGTTCAACCTGGATAAATGCGAGGTGATGCATTTTGGAAGGTCGAATTTGAAAGCTGAGTACAGGATTAAGGATAGGATTCTTGGCAGCGTGGAGGAACAGAGGGATCTTGGTGTGCAGATACATAGATCCCTTAAAATGGCCACCCAAGTGGACAGGGTTGTTAAGAAAGCATATGGTGTTTTGGCTTTCATTAACAGGGCCATTGAGTTTAAGAGTCGTGAGATCTTGTTGCAGCTTTATAAAACTTTGGTTAGACCGCACTTGGAATACTGCGTCCAGTTCTGGACGCCCTATTATAGGAAAGATGTGGATGCTTTGGAGAGGGTTCAGAGGAGGTTTACCAGGATGCTGCCTGGACTGGAGGGCTTATCTTATGAAGAGAGGTTGACTGAGCTCGGTCTCTTTTCATTGGAGAAAAGGAGGAGGAGAGGGGACCTAATTGAGGTATACAAGATAATGAGAGGCATAGATAGAGTTGATAGCCAGAGACTATTTCCCAGGGCAGAAATGGCTAGCACGAGGGGTCATAGTTTTAAGCTGGTTGGTGGAAAGTATAGAGGGGATGTCAGAGGCAGGTTCTTTACGCAGAGAGTTGTGAGAGCATGGAATGCGTTGCCAGCAGCAGTTGTGGAAGCAAGGTCATTGGGGTCATTTAAGAGACTGCTGGACATGTATATGGTCACAGAAATTTGAGGGTGCATACATGAGGATCAATGGTCGGCACAACATTGTGGGCTGAAGGGCCTGTTCTGTGCTGTACTGTTCTATGTTCTATGTTCTATGTTCTAAATGTGAGGTGTTGTATTTTGAAAAGGCAATTCAGTGCAGGACTGAAACATTTAATGATAAGATCCTGGGGAGTGTTGCTGAACAAACAGACCTTGGAGTACAGGTTCATAGTTCATTGAAAGTTGACTCCCTGGTAGACAGGATAGTGAAGAAGGGCTTTGGTATGCTTGTTTTTATTGATCAGTACATTGACTATTAGAGTTGGGAGGTCATGTTGCAACTGAATAGGACATTGGTTAGGCCACTTTTGGAACACTATGCTCAGTTCTGGTCTCCCTGCTAAAGGAAGGATGTTGTGAAACTTGAATGGGTTCAGAAAAGATTTATGTAAGGATGTTGCCAGGATTGGAGAGTTTGAGCTCTGGGGAGAGGCTGAATAGGCTGGGGCTGGAGGATGACCTTGTAGAGGTTTATAAAATCACATGAGGCATGGATAGAGTAAACAGCCATGGTCTTTTCCTCAGGATGGGGGAACTAGAGGGCACAGGTTTAAGGTGAGAGAGGAAAGATTTAAAAGGGACCTGAGGGGCAATTTTCTCACACAGAAGGTGGTGCATGTATGGAATGAGCTGCCAGAGGAAATTGTGAAAGCTGGTAAACATAGAACGTTTAAAAGGCATCTGGATGGGTATATGAATAGGAAGGATTAATGAGGATATGGGCCAAAAGGGACTAGATTAATTTAGGAAAACTGGTTGATGTAGACAACTTGGACCGATGGGTGTGTTTCCATGCTGCACAGCTCTATGACACGGGGAGAATGTGCAAACACCACACAGACAGTTGCCCGAGGCTGGAAATGAATCCAGGTCCCTGGCGCTGTGAGCCTCTGTGCTACCCACAGAGGGGTTAGAAGATTCCAAAATCATGAGAGAGTTGCATAGAACAGATAAAGTGACGTATTCCTACTCATGAAAGCAACAAGGACAAGAGGGCTTAGATTTAAAGTGATCTGCAAAAGGAGGAAGGCTGAAGTGAGGAAAAAAGCATTTTCACTTAGTCAGTCATTTGGGTATGGAATGCATTGGACACAAGTTCAATTGAGGCATTGAAGAGAGAATTGTTTTTTTTTAGATGGAAATGGCGTGCAGGGCCATGGGGAAGAGACAGGAGAAAGGCACTAGATGACGATGTTCATTTTGCAAGTGAGTGCAGGCACAATGGGCTGAATGGTTTCCTTCTGTGCCTTAAAACAAATTGTAAGTGGTGGTGGCACATATCTGCTACCCTAGATAGTCATGGGTTCAGAACGTGCTGACCAAGGTGCCCAGGTGAATTTCTGCAGTGTATCTTGTACATAGTCAATAAATGCCCACATCCCACAAATATATCTTGAGAAACCATTAAGATATTCCAGATGCTGGAAAATGCTGAAAACATTCAACAGTTCTTGCAGCATCAGGAGAGACAGGAAGAGTTAACTTCAGATCTGTGACCTTTCATGAAGAATAAAATAAACAGACTGACATCACACATCTTGGTGATGTTCAAAGTGCTTTACAATTAATACCTTACCTTTGAAGTACTGTCATTATTGTTAAGAAGACAAATGGCTCAATGATTCGCCAAGCCAAAGTTCATAAATACAGTGTAAACAAGTCAGATCCTAATGGCTGTGTGTCTGAAGTGACAGATGTAATGCATTTACTCTCCAAAGCAATGAGTGCAGCAGGTATTCATGCACTTTTCCTAACATTAGTTTTCCAACATGACACAATAATTTAAGGACTTAAAGAAATCACACACTACAAGGAGAAGCAGTACATTTTGTAGTATGTGTTGTTAAAACACAAATATGTATTCATATAATCATAGAACTGTACAGTACAGAAGACGCCCTTCAGCCTATCAAGTCTTTACCACCAAAATAACCTCCTATTTACACTAGATCCACTTTCCTGCACTAGATCCATAGCCTTGAATATTATTCTCAGAGATAGTACGAGCTGCCGATGCTGGAGTCTGAGATAACACCGTGTGGAACTGGAGGAACACAGCAGGCCAGGAAGCATCAGGGGAGCAGGAAAGCTGACATTTCAGGTCTGTCATTTCAAGTACAAAGACAAAGTTGCTGGAAAAGGTCAGCAGTTCTGAGTAAGGGTCACTGGACCCAAAACGTTAATTCTGCTTTCTCCTTCATAGATGCTGCCATATCTGCTGAGCTTTTCCAGCAACTTTGTTTTTGTTCCAGATTTACAGCATCTGCAGACAACAGATGCAGAGCTGGATGAACTCAGCAGGCCAAGTGGCATCAGAGGAGTAGGAAGGCTGGCGTTTTGGGTCTAGACGCTTATGCAGAAATGGGAGAGGGGAAGGGGGTTTTGAAAGAAATAGGGAGAAAGTCGGAGTTCTTTCACTTCTTATCTGTCATTTCAAGTGTTCATCTAAGTGCTTTTTAAAGGTTGTGAGGTTACCTGGCTCAACTACCTTCCCAGGTAGTGCATTCCAGATCCCACCATCCTCTGGCTGAAAATGTTGTGCCTCAATTTCCTCTCAACCCCTTGACTCTCATATTAAATTTATGGCCCCTTGCTATTGACTCTTCAACTAAGGGAATTACAGTTTTTATTTATCCTGTCTGTGCACCTCATAATCTTACATACCTCTATCAGGTTCCCTGCAACCCTCTCTGTTGCAAAAAAAATGACCTGATCTTATCCAATCACTCTTCATGGGGAGGCAATGGCCTAGTGGTATCATCACCAGGCTGTTAATCCAAAGACCCAGGGAATGTTCTGGGGACTTGAGTTTGAATCCTGCCATGGCAGATGGTAGAATTTGTATTCAGCTAAAAATCTGGAATTAAGAGTTTAATGATGAAGATGGATCTGTTGTCAATTGTCAAAGGAAAAACCCCTCTGGTTCACTAATGTCCTTTAGGGAAGGAAACTGCCATCCTTACCTGGTCTGGCCACATGTGACTCCAGACCCACAGCGATGTGGCTGACACTTAAATGCCCTCTGGGCAATAAGGGATGGGCATTAAATACTGGCCTCACCAGCAATGCCATTATCCTGTGAATGAATATTTCTTTTATTTAAAAAAAACTAAATTGCACTACCGCAGGCAACATCCTGGTGAAGCTCCACTGCACCCCCTCCAGTGCATCCTTTCCATAGTGTGCTGACCAGACTGCACACAGTGCTCCAGGAGAAGTTTAACCAAATTTCTGTAAAGCTCCAACATAACATTCCTGCTGTAGTGATCAATGCCTCAATTGATAAAGGCAAATGTGCTGTATGTCTTCTCAACTCCCCTATTAACCTGTCCTGCCAAGTTCAGGGATCTTGGACAAACACCCCAAAATCTCTCTGTTCCTCTGAGATTCCTAGTGTCTTGCCAATCATTGAGTGCTCCCTTGTCTTTTTCCTTCTTCCAAACTGAATCACTTCGCATTTCTGAAGGCTAAATTACATCTGGTATTGATCTCTCCATCTGACCAATCCGTTTATATCCTCCTGGAAATTAACACCTTCCTCCTCACTGTTAGCCACCTGGACAATCTCTGTGTCAAAAGAACAAAAAACAAAAAGAGAAGTACGGCACAGGTTCAGGCTCTTCGGCCCTCCAAGCCTACGCTGACCATGATGCCCTGACTAAGCTAAAAAACAAACCATCTGCCCTTATTTGGCCCATATATCTCCATTCCCTCCCTATTCATGTAATCATCCAGGTGCCTATTAAATGTTGCTAATGTGCCCATTTTCACCACCTCCTCTGGCAGTGCAATCCAGCCTCCTACCACTCTCTGTGTGAAAAACTAGCACTCGCACATCTCCCTTAATCTTTTGTCCTCTCACCTTGAAACTGTGCCCCCTTGTAATTGATATTTCAACCCTGGGAAAAACCTCAGACTATCCATCCTATCTGTGCCTCTCATAATTTTGTAGACCTCTGTCAGGTGCCCTCTCAGCCGCCATCTTTCCAGTGAAAACAATCCCGGTCTTGTTAACCTTTCCTCATTGCCAATGTCCTGGAGACCAGGCAACATCCTGGTGAACTTTCTCTGCACTCTCTCTAAAGCTTCCACATCCTGCTAGTAGTGTGGTGACCAAAACTGCACACAATTCTCCAAAAGCTGCTGTACAAGGATTTTATATAGCTGCAACATGTTTTACCAACTCTTGGATTCCATGCCTCACCTGATGAAGGCAAGCATGCCATGTACCTTCTTAATCACTTTGGCCACCTGTCATAGAAATCATAAAGCATAGAATCCCTGCAGTGTGGAAACAGGACCCTCAGCCCAGCAAGTCCACACTAGCCCTCAGAGCATCCCACCCACACTCATCCTCCTATAACCCACCTAATCTACACATCCCTGAACACTATGGGCAATTTAGCATGGCCAATCCACCTAGCCTGCACATCTTTGGATTGTGGGAGGAAACCCACACGGACATGAGGAGAATGTGCAAACTCCAGACAAACAGTCGCCTGAGGCTGGAATTGAACTTGGGTCCCTGGTGAAGCAGCAGTGCTAACTACTGAGCCACCGTGTCACCCCTGTGTTGCCACGTTTAGGGAACTGTGGAACTGCATGTCCAGATCCATCTGTATATTAATGTTCCTGAGGGTTCTTCCATTCACAGTATAATTCACACCTAAATTTGATCTTCCAAAATGCACCACCTCGCATTTGTCTGGATTAAACTCAATCTGCCACTTCTGTGCCTAAGTCTCCAATCCTGCTGTTACATTGCACAATCGTTAGCACGATCAGCAACTCCACCAATCTTCATACCATCTCAAACTTATATATCATCACTCCATTTCTCAAGTGCATCATTTATGAACATCACAAATTATACACGGCCCAGTGCTGATCCCTGTGGTCCAGCACTGCACACTGAACTCCATTCACACAACAGCCTTCTATCAGCATCCACTGTGTCTTATCACTAAGTAAATTTTGGATAAAACTTTCTGAGATCCTCATACACTTTTACTTTGTTTATCAGTTTTCCATGTGGGACCTTGTCAAAGGCTTTGCTAAAATCACATAAACTAAGTCAACTCCTTACGCTCATCTAAACACATGGTCACCTCCACAAAAAGTTCCAACAGATTTGTTAATTATGACATCCCTCTGACAAAGCCCTGCTCAAGTCTTGTCCCTCTAAATGGAGATTAATTCTCTCCTTTGCAATTTTCTCTAATAGTTACCCTATCATTGATGTGAGATCTCTGGTCTGTAGTCCTACCTCTGCCACCCTCTTGTGAATTAGAACCACATTCACTATTCTCCAATGTTCTGGCAACTCTCTTGTGGCCAGAGGTGATATAAAAATTTGGTTCATTGCCCCTCTAATTTCCTCCATCATCTTCTACAGCAGCCTAGAATCCAGTTTCAATATATTCATATAGCATATTAATTACAAAACAAGTATCATTGATGTGAGATAACAAGGTGTAGAGCTGAATGAACACAGCAGGCCAAGCAGCATCAGAGGAGCGGGAAGGCTGATGTTTCAGGCGTAGACCCTTCTTCAGGAATTGTTCATCTTCAATGAAATTGTTCATCCAGCTCTACACCTAGTTATATCAGATTTTCCAGCATCTGCAGATCCTGCTATCATTGATGTGAGAATTTTTTTTAACAAAAAAAACTTCTCATTTTTTTTTCAGCTGAAGTAACAACAATTTGCATTAAAAAATGCCTGAGACATGTCCTTTTCCAGGGCCTCCTCATTTCTAACTGCCGTCGCAGCATTGATCGCCTTAATCGCTCTACCCCTCTCACTAACTCCAACCTCTCATACACTCACCAACAGCACATTCAAAATCCACAATTTCTACCATCTAGATGAATGAGAACAATACATACATGGAAACATCAGCACCTGTAAATCCCCCTTTTACAACACCAGTAACTCAATACTCCAAGATAATGTTCTGAGGACATGGATTCAAACCCTACTATGGAAGGTGAAATTTGATTTCAGTTAAATTGTGAAATTTTAAAAAAGCTAACCTAATGTTGAGCATAATATAATTATGTATAAACTTCAGAGAAAGAAATTTGCCATTCTTAAATGGTCTGGTCTAAATGTGACACCAGACCCACAGCAACATGTTTAAATTTTCATTGACCTCTAGCAGTAAATGAAAATAAATAAAATTTAAGGAATTCTTTTTCTAAAAAAACTCAGGCTGCTTGATTGGATGCAATTCCCATTCCTTCACTGTAACTGGGCCAAATACTTAAACTTCCCAGCTCACAGTTGGCTGTCACAAAGACTGCAGCTGTTGAAGTAGAAAACCACAACCTCCACCTTGTCAAGCAGGAGATAGGAATGGATGATAAATCCTGACCTAGACATGGTACACATATCCCATGTGTTATGATCCCAGTTGATGTAATCATTAGGCAAGTCAGATGCAAGGCCCAAATCTCAAATTTGAGCAATGTACTTCCTTCAGAGATAGTTCAGAGCTTGTTCAAAATATTGATTCCAGAGATGAGGGTCTTGTCTTATAAAGAGAGATTGAGCAGTTTAGGTCTATACTCTCTGGAGTTGAGAAGAATGAGTGGAGTTCTAATTGAAATATATAAGGTGCTAAAAAGAATTGACAAAGCAGATATAGAAAGGGTGTTTCCTCATATAATGGAAATCTAAAATGAGAGGTTATAGTTTTAGGATTAGAAGCATCAGATTTAAAACAGAGATGCGAAAAATTACAGCCCTCAAGAGGTTGTGAATCTGTGGAATTCACTACCCCAGAACAAGGTGGATGCTGGACCATTGAATAAATTTAGGGAGGAAATAGACAGATTTTTAATTAGTCATTAGTTGAAGGGTTATGAAGCGCAGGCAGGAAAGTGGAGTTGTGATCAAGATGAGATCAGCCATGTTCCAATCAAATGGTGGAGGCGGCTTGTGGGGCTGAACTCTCTATTCCAGCACCTAGTCCTTATGTTTTGTTTTATTTTTATTTTGTTTAATTGATGAGGTAGTCTTTCTCTAAGGGTCTAGGCCCAAAACGTCAGCTTTTGTGCTCTTAAGATGCTGCTTGGCCTGCTGTGTTCATCCAACCCCACACTTTGTTATCTCGGATTCTCCAGCATCTGCCGTTCACATTACCTCTGATCACAAAATAGTTAGGTTTGGGTTAAACAATAAAACAGAAGTTTGTTGCACAAAATAAATGCTGAAATAGACTAATTATTAAGTTATTTGCATAGAATGTAGTTGAAAGGTTTCAAACACTACAATAAAGACATCTGACACAATCATTTTATAGTATTCAAACACCAGAGAAAGTTTCCTTCTGTATTACATCTATAAGACATACACCCATAAGTTTTCTTTTAATTGTCCATCTTGATTAGAAGCTGAAGGAGTGATCTGATAGAAGTCTTCAAGATATTAACAGGAAGGCAGATAAACAAGGTAGGGAAAGATAAATGTTATCCACCAGATGGAGTTTCTGGAACTAGAGGGCAAATTCTGAAATTTAGGACCAAACTGTTCAAAAGGGATGTTCGGAAGCACTTCTACTACAAAGGGTGGTAGATGTTTGGTACTGTCTTCCACAAACAGCAGTGGATTCTGGATCACTGTTACTCTTAAATCTGAGATAGATAATGTTCTTGTGAAGGCAAGTTATTAAGGGATATAGGCCAAAGGCAGGTATATAGACTTGGCCAAAGATCAGTCATGATCATATAGAATGGTGGGATAGCCTTGAAGGGCTGAATGGTCTAGTCTTGTCCTTATGTTCCTAAAACTGTTTGAGTGGCAGAGATCTACTATGGCTTTACACAATGTCTTTGGTTAAAGGAATAGCTTTTATGGCTGAAACATTTACTGTTTCCAATACAGCTGTGATGATAAATGATTCAGTATTACATGAAAATTCTTACTACCTTTTTTATTCAATATTGAAACCAGTTATTTTCCATTAAATTAATACCGTACACCACCTTTTACAATTTTCTTTTTGAGCATACTTATAATAAAGTATGCAAATTGATGCATCTATCCCGATTGAGAGTCATAAGATTTTTGCCAAACCTGTAAGACAGTTAGAAATTACACATAATTGTAAATGTGGTCATTCTTATAATTGTGAGAAAGGATTTAAAGCACATGACTTGCCACTGTATTGAATGAGTGCATGTAGCTCTTTAAATTCCGGATAAACATCTCCTTTTCTTCTTGGTCTTCAGCAGCTTTCGGTCATGTAAGATGATGGGTTGTGCTATGGCAGGCCGAGTGTGTGTTTTATATCACCTGCTCAGGAGGCCCACTCTGGCATTTTAGTTTCTGCCACATTTTATGAAAAGGATAACAGTGTGCTGAGAAGTTGCATGTTTCTCTGTTTTTTTTTCCTCTAGGGCATCTTCTTAGCCAATTAAACTTTTTTTTGTTTCTGATTATGTCTATTAATGTCTTTTTCCCACTTAATACCTTCATTTTGTTCTGAATTTTGTTCTTATCTTGCAGTTTCTAATAGACTTCAGGCATTTTAACAAACAAAGACTCATCAGGTGCAAAAAAAATTAACCTGGAATGAAGTATAAGTGATAGAGACACTAAGGTGGGAGATTGTTACTGTCCATGGTTGAAGCTGTAGTCCTGACTTTGAGGATTCCTCCAGTCCCATCCTCCTCTGTGGCCTCTGTCCCTACAATTTCCCATTTGAGTCCTGGGCAGTGATTGCATGAGGAAGTTGGTTTAACAAATAAAGTTATAGAGGTTTGCTTTTCCATATTGCAGTAGGGTATCAAAGGGCCCCAGTTGACAGTTGGTGTCACCTGAGCCCTCACAGGACAGGAAGGAGAAGCACTTCAACTCCTGTGGTCAGTCAGAGTACAATTGTAACACTTAGTAAATTTCAAGCAGCAAGTTAGAGAGCTGAAATGGCATAGTGATAAGACCATAGTGTTGTAAGAAGAATCAATCTGGAAGGACAGGCCAAAATTTCGAGGACATGGTTTCAATTCCCGCCATAGCAGCTAGTAGAATTTTAGTCAGTAATTAGACCAAAGAACAAAGAAAATTACAGCGCAGGAACAGGCCCTTTGGCCCTCCAAGCCTGCGCTGATCCATTTCCTCTAACTAAACCTGTTGTCTATTTTCCAAGGATTTGTATCCCTCTGCTCCCTGCCCATTCATGCATCCATCTAGATACATCTTAAATTACGCTATCATGCCCATCTCCACCACCTCTGCTGGCAATGCATTCCAGGCACTCACCACCCTCTAATTTCCACGCATATCTTCCTTAAACTTTTCCCCTCTCACCTTGAATCGTGACCTCTAGTAATTGAGTCCCCCACTCTGGGAACAAGCTTCTTGCTATCCACCCTGTCTATACCTCTCATCATTTTGTAGACATCAATCAGGTCCCCCCTCAGCCTCCATCTTTCTAATGTAAATAAACCTAATCTACTCAACCTCTTCATAGATAGCACCCTACATATCAGGCAACACCCTGGTGAACACCCTTTGCACCCTCTCCAAAGCATCAACATCCTTTTGGTAATGTGGCAATCAGAACTGTATCCAGTATTCCAAATGTGGTTGAACCAAAGTCCTATACAACTGCAACATGACCTGCCAACTCTTGTACTCAATACCCCGTCCGATGAATCAAAGCAAGCCATATGTCTTCTTGACCACTCTATCCACCTGTGGTGCCACCTTCAGGGTGCAATGGGCCTGAACTCTCTGTGTATCAATTCCCCCAGGGCTTTTCCATTTATCATATAGTTCGCTCTTAAATTGGATCTTCCAAAATGCATCAGCTCACATTTGCCTGGATTGAATTCCATCTGCCATTTCTCCACCCAACTGTCTCATCTATCTATATTCTGCTGCATTCTTCAACAGTCCCCTTCACTATTTGCTACTCCACCAATCTTAGTGTCATCTGCAAACTTACCAATCAGACCATCTATACCTTCCTCCGGATCATTTATGTATATCACATAATTCTAGAATGCAGAACTAGTTCGCAAAATTTGCAGCAGAGAGCGGCAGATGCCGGGCAGAAGTGAGGTTGCAGCACAGAGGCAGTTGGGAAGGTCGGTGAGTGCTATTTAAGTACTTACCTCGAAGCCAGCGGTCCCTTTTGCAGCAGAGAGCGGTGGGTGCTGGGCGGAAAGAGGTCGCAGCACAGAGGCAGTCGGGAAGGTCGGTGAGTGCTATTTAAGGAGGCGTGTTCTAGGCCCCAGGTCCTGCACGGTAGGGCCTGCCTCCCACCCTCCTTCTCTAACCTAATTAAGAGCCCACAGACTCGCAGCAAGAAAAAAGGGGGTTGGGGGAAGTGTCTGGTGAGAGAAATGCGCGAGTTTTGAGAAGATTTGTAGCTCAGGTTGAGGTTCTGGATGTGAGTTTGCTCGCCGAGCTGGAAGGTTAGTTTTCAGACGTTTCATCACCATTCTAGGTAACATCATCAGTGAGCCTCCGACGAAGCGCTGGTGTTATGTCCCGCTTTCTATTTATCTGTTTAGGTTTCCCTGGGTTGGTGATGTCATTTCCTGCATTGGTGATGTCATTTCCTGTTCTTTTTCTCAGGGGATGGTAGATTGGCTCCAAATCAATGTGTTTGTTGATGGAGTTCTGGTTGGAATGCCATGCTTCTAGGAATTCTCGTGCATGTCTCTGTTTGGCTTGTCCTAGGATGGATGTGTTGTCCCAATCAAAGTGGTGTCCTTCCTCATCTGCATGTAAGGATACAAGTGATAGTGATAGTGGTAGCGGTAGCCACAAAAAGACATGACCCACTATCACTCGTATCCTTACATACAGATGAGGAAGGACACCACTTTGATTGGGACAACACATCCATCCTAGGACAAACCAAACAGAGACACGCACGAGAATTCCTAGAAGCATGGCATTCCAACCGGAACTCCATCAACAAACACATTGATTTGGAGCCAATTGACCATCCCCTGAGAAAAAGAACAGGAAATGACATCACCAACGCAGGAAATGACATCACCAACCCAAGGAAACCTAAACAGATAGATAGAAAGCGGGACATAACACCAGCGCTTCGTCGGAGGCTCACTGATGATGTTACCTAGAATGGTGACGAAACGTCTGAAAACTAACCTTCCAGCTCGGCGAGCAAACATACATCCAGAGAAATGCGCGTCTTTGGCTCTGGAGTCTTGGTGAAGAGGCTGAGTGAGGAGATTACGCCAGGGTGAAGGATATGACTGCCAAGCTGATTCAGTGTGCTTCGTGCATGATGTGAGAGGTCAGGGACACTGATGACGCTTCTGGCTCCTATAGCAGTGGAAAGTGTGAACACATTCTGCTTCTGAAGGAGCATGTCGCAGCACTAAAGAAAGAGCTAGATGACCTCAGGCTCATCCGAGAGAATGAGAGTTTTCTGGACAGGACCTTTAGCGAGGTCTTTACACCGAGGATACCAGAAGAGAGAAGGGAGATGACGATGAGGAAGGAAGAGATCATTCAAGTACAGTAGACCCCGGGGGAAGTACCTCTCGTGAACTGGTTGACTCTCTTGGAAACTGTCGAGATGGACGACACTGCCAGTCCAAGAGGCGGACAGGTCTGCCAATTGAAAATTGGCATGGAGGCAGAGCCGACATCACTGACAGAGTGCAGAGAATCCTCAAGGGTGAAGGTGAAGAGCCAGAGGTGGTGGTGCATGTCGGCACTAATGATGTCGGGAAGAACAGGAGGGACATTCTGCAGCGGCACTTCATAGACCTCGGAAGAAGGCTGAAAAGCAGGACTTCCAGGGTGGTAATCTCTGGTTTGCTTCCAGTTCCTCGGGCTGGAGAGGGTAGGAACAGGGAGATAATGGACTTGAATGTGTGGCTGAGGTACTGGTGCTGGAGGCAAGGATTTAAATTCTTGGATCACTGGGGTATGGTTTGTGGTAAGGATAAATTGTACAAGAGGGACGGGTTGCACCTTAATAGGTGGGGGAGCAGCATTCTGGCAGGCAGGTTTGCCACTGCAATACAGGTGTGTTTAAACTAAGTAATGGGGGGTAGGGGCCAAACTGGAAATTTAAGAAGGAAGTTAAAGGGAAAGTGAAAATAAGAGAAGTTAAGAAGGACAACAGAATCAACAGAGCAGAAAACTCAAGAAGGGATCGTACAGAATGGTCAGGTGAAATAGGGATTGATAAGAAGGGTGAGGGGTGTAACAAATTAAAAATATTATATATGAAAGCACGAAGCATAAGAAATAAGGTGGATGAGCTTGAGGCTCAGTTGGAAATTGGCAAGTATAATGTTGTGGGGATAACTCAGACGTGGCTTCATGTGGACAGGGCCTGGGAAATGAATATTCAAGGCTATACATGCTATCTAAAGGACAGACTGACAGGCAGAGGGGGTGGGGTGGCCCTGTTGGTGAGGAATGATATTCAGTCCCTTGCGAGGGGGCACATGGAATCAGGAGATGTAGAGTCAGTATGGATGGAGCTGCAGAATTCAAAGGGTAGAAAGGCCATAATGCGAGTTATCTACAGGTCCCCAAACAGTAGTCAGGATGTAGGGTGCAGGTTGAATAAAGAGTTGAAATTGGCCTGTCACAAAGGTATCACTACAGTTGTTATGGGAGATTTCAACATGCGGGTAGACTGGGAGAATCAGGATGGTACTGGACTCCAAGAAAGGGAGTTTGTAGAGTGCCTCTGAGATGGATTCTTAGAACAGCTTGTACTGGAGCCTACCAGGGAGGAGGCAATCCTGGATCTGGTGTTGTGCAATGAACCGGATTTGATCAGGGACCTCAAAGTAAAGGAGCCATTAGGAGGTAGTGACCATAATATGATAAGTTTTAATCTACAATTTGAGAGGGAGAAGGGAGAATCGGAAGTGTCAGTATTGCAGTTGAACAAAGGGAACTATGGAGCGATGAGGGAGGAGCTGGCCAAAGTTCAGTGGTACAATACCCTATCAGGGATGGCAGTGGAACAACAATGGCAGGTATTTCTGGATATGATGCAGAAGGTGCAGGATCAGTTCATTCCAAAGAGGAAGAAAGATCCTAAGGGGAGGCGGGGGCAGCCGTGGCTGACGAGGGAAGTTAAGGACTGAATAAAGATAAAAAAGAAGTATAACATAGCAAAGATAAGCGGGAAGCCGGACGACTGGGAAAGTTTTAAAGAGCAACAGAGGATAACTAAAAAGGCAATACACAGAGCAAAAATGATGTACGAAGGCACACTGGCCAAAAATATAAAGGAGGATAGTAAAAGCTTTTTTAGGTATGTGAAAAGACAAAAAATGGTTAAGACTAAAATTGGGCCCTTGAAGACAGAAACAGGTGAATTTATTATAGGGAACAAGGAAATGGCAGATGAGTTGAATAGGTACTTTGGATCTGTCTTCACTAGGGAAGACACAAGCAATCTCCCAGATGCAGTAGTGGCTGAAGGACCGAAGGTAATGGACGAACTGAAGGGTATTTATATTAGGCAGGAAATTGTGTTGGATAGATTGTTAGGTCTGAAGGCTGATAAATCCCTGGGACCTGATGGTCTGCATCCCAGGGTACTTAAGGAGTTGGCTCTACAAATCGTGGACACATTGGTAATTATTTTCCAATGTTCTATAGATTCAGGATCAGTTCCTGTGGATTGGAAGGTGGCTAATGTTGTCCCACTTTTCAAGAAAGGAGGGAGAGAGAAAGCAGGGAATTACAGACCGGTTAGCCTGACTTCAATGGTGGGAAAGATGCTGGAGTCAATTATAAAAGATGAAATTATGCATCATTTGGATAGCAGTAACAGGATAGGTCAGAGTCAGCATGGATTTACGAAGGGGAAAACATGCTTGACTAAACTTCTGGAATTTTTTGAGGATGTAACTATGAAGATGGACAAGGGAGATCCAGTGGATGTAGTGTACCTCGACTTTCAGAAAGCCTTTGATAAAGTCCCGCATAGGAGATTGGTGAACAAAATTAGGGCACATGGTATTGGGGGCAAAATACTGAGTTGGACTGAAAATTGACTGGCTGACAGGGAGCAAAGAGTAGTGATAAACGGGTCCCTTTCGGAATGGCAGGCAGTGACCAGTGGCGTTCCACAAGGTTCGGTGCTGGGACCACTGCTATTTACAATATACATTAATGATATAGATGAAGGCATTAAAAGTAATATTAGCAAATTTGCTAATGACACAAAGCTGGGTGGCAGTGTGAAATGTGAGGAAGATGTTATGAGAATACAGGGTAACTTGGACAGGCTAGGTGAGTGGACGGATGCATGGCAGATGCAGTTTAATGTGGATAAATGTGTGGTTATCCACTTTGGTGGCAAGAACAGGAAGGCAGATTACTATCTCAATGGAGTCAAGTTAGGTAAAGGGGAAGTACAACAAGATCTGGGTGTTCTTGTACATCAGTCAATGAAAGCAAGCATGCAGGTACAGCAGGTAGTGAAGAAAGCTAATAGCATGGTGGTCTTCATAACAAAAGGAATTGAGTATAGGAGCAAAGAGGTCCTTCTGCAGCTGTACAGGGCCCTGGTGAGACCGCATCTGGAGTATTGTGTGCAGTTTTGGTCTCCAAATTTGAGGAAGGACATTCTTGCTATTGGGGGAGTGCAGCATAGGTTCACGAGGTCAATTCCCAGAATGGCGGGACTATCATATGTTGAAAGATTGAAGTGACTGGGCTTGTATACACCTGAGTTTAGGAGATTGAGAGGGGATCTGATTGAGACGTATAAGATTATTAAGGGATTGGACACTCTGGAGGCAGGAAGCATGTTTCCGCTGATGGGGGAGTCCAGAACCAGAGGACACAGTTTAAAAATAAGGGGTTGGCCATTTAGAACAGAGTTGAGGAGAAACTTCTTCACCCAGAGAGTGGTGGATATATGGAATGCTCTGCCCCAGAAGGCAGTGGAGGCCAAGTCTCTGGATAGTTTCAAGAAAGAGATAGATAGAGCTCTTAAAGATAGAGGAATCAAGGGTTATGGGGATAAGGCAGGAACAGGATACTGATTGTGGATGATCAGCCCTGATCATAATGAATGGTGGTTCTGGCTCGAAGGGCCGAATGGCCTACTCCTGCACCTATTGTCTGTGATCATGACGCTTACTGCGAAAACTCATCTGGTTCACAAATGCTTTTGAATCTGAGATTTTTTTTGTTAAATTAAGGTATTAAGAGAGATGGGCCAAAGGCAGATATACAGAAATAGACCACAGATGAGCCATGATCTCACTGAATGGTGGAACAGGCTTGAGGGGCTGAATGGCCTACTCCTGTTCCTATGTTCCGAGGGAAATGCTGTCCTTACTCGGTCTGGACTGTTTGTGATGCTGGACTCAGACCATCTGCAATGCCCCAGCAATGTCCCTCAATTCATTGGGCAATTAAGGATAGGCAACAAATGCTGGTCTTCCCACTGACACTCACAACCCATGAAAGGAGCAAAACAAAAAAAAGGGAATCCAATCGAATTTTTACAAACTAATATCAAAATACAAATCTAACAAATAATTACGATCGCTATTAATAACTTTCCCTTTTTATTGAATCTCTTTCCTACTTTCCGAACAAGTAGTTTTGAAAGGGTTAAACACTTGGGCACCGAACAACCTGAAATCATCCTCTAGCAGTGCTGTGCGCATGTTCCAAGTCAGAGTGGAGAGTACAATGTGGGACGGCCCTGGGAGCTCCGGTATTTCCGCATCAAAGAGAAAAGCGTTGGAGAGTCTGAGTGCGTAACTGATGCAAAACTGCAGCGAGCGGATCCAAGCAATCTACGGTTACATGTGCAATGCGGAGGAGAGAGGGGTCGGGGGAAAGGCTCCTGCAGGCACAGCAGAGGAACAGCAGAGAGAGGGAAACCTGCCATCTGCTGCTGGAGAAGCTTGAATGTGAGCGCATCCAGTCTTTCAGGCTTCTTCAGAAGGAGATGGCTTTGCTGAGGAGGTCGCTCCGGCTCATCGAGGTTAGTGCTGGCTACAATGGGCCTCTTACCAGTCGCAAAACAGCAGGCAGCACCATTCGACAGAACCAGAGTGGGGCTTAGAGCCAAGTGAATGGAACCTACAAGGAGACAGTGCCCGCGAGGATTGCACAAACAGCTTCTCAAATCTTCAAAAACTGAGGAGATTTAGAGGGACCCGGCTCTCAAAAACGTCGGGGGATACACTCAGGTGGCGGTCTAATATGAAAGGAGGGGCAGAGTGGGAGCTGGAAGTAAACTGTACCCTCCTACACAGCGTGAGTGAGACCCTACTCCATGGTTTAGACGCGAGGAGTGTATTAGGGAGTTATCCCGGGGTCAAGGAATGGGAAGAGAACAGGACGTTGTAGAAGACGAGAGATTGATCGCTGAGCAACACAAACAGAGGTCGCCCAGACTGAGTGGTCACGCCTTTGGGGGTGGAAAACTAGAGGAGAAGCTAAGAGGTCAGGATTCGGCAGCAGAGATTTAGCAGCTTCTCTGTCTGATCATGAGAGAGCTCTCATCCTTGACTCCAGAAGACTTCGGAAAACGAGCCGTGGCTGTTGCAAAGGGGGGAAATACAAGAGGAACTCTGAGATTCGAACATTCCTGATCAACAGTACTGATCGCTGTTGTAAATAAGTTAGTGGTGGAACCGTGAGAGCTTGTCCTGAAGTTAGAGAGGCAGGACTGGGCATTAAATCCCAATCGAGCGGGCTTTGTTTTTCACTGTTGGATCCTTGGAGTGATATCAGTTCCAGTCAGTCAAAGGGGAAGGACTCGGGTCATCAACCTATGGCGATCGGATATCTCCTGCATTTAGCAGGGCAACCGCAACTAAGCTCCCCACTGAGCCGATTCCCACGCAGGCTATGTCTTTCCCACTTGCTCGGTTTTGCTCTGCTCGAGACCCGGGGCCGGAGGATCAGAACGGGTGTTCTGGGGAGGTGGACAGGATCTGGTGACCGGAGGACGAGCTCACAGTGGCGGCGCCAGCTCGCTTCCCAGGTGCCCCCGGCGGCATACCCGGCCCAAGGAGAACGGCCGAGTGCGGGTCGTGATGTCCAAGCGAGAAAAAGTTCGCCTCCTCCACCAGATGGTCCTGAGCTACAACCGGTCGGACGACCTCAGGCAGCGCTGGAGGGACACCCAGAACGGGCTCTAGCTCCAGATCGACGCTTTCATAACCGCTCTGGGGCAACAGTATAATCCCAGCTCGGGAACGGACATCTGCAGCCTCATCCACGGACTGGATAGCACGGGACAGGATAGACCGGGAACAAGGGGTCGGGTCTAACGGCTGAAGTGCCCCAGGGAAGGTCTGCAGGCTGCAGGAACTGATAAAGTGAAGCCAGCAATGGCAGGCCTGCCTGCCCAGAATGCAGCGCGGCCTGGAATCTGCGCTATATCGTCAACAGTTCGGGCCGTGCTGCATCCTGGGACATACAGAAACGTAGACAGCGCAGGCGGCGCGGTTATTTGCGAGTACCGACAAGATGGCTGCCAAAGCATGACGCCTCTGATGTCGGCCATGTTGAGGTCACTGTTGGCTAAAGGCGGGAAGCCCACTGGAACTTTTCTGTAAAAGGGTTTGCAAATTCTTATTTACATCACCAAGTTCGGATTCTGGCTTATAGTTTAATATTATACCTAAGGAACCTAGTTCACAGAAACTTGTCTCCATGAGCGCAGTCCCAACAACATTCAAGAAACTTGACAGCATCCAGAGCAAAGCAGCTGCTTCACACAAACACACACTCCCTCCAGTACCTACTGTCTACATGATGCACTGCAGGAACTCAGCAAAGAGCTTCAGACAGCAACTTCCAAACCCACAACCCATTCCATCTAGGAGGAGACAAGGGCAGCAGATATAATGGGAACTACAGATGCTGGAGAATCCAAGATAACAAAGTGTGGAGTTGGATGAACACAGCAGGCCAAGCAGCATCTCAGGAGCACAAAAGCTGACGTTTCGGGCCTAGACCCTTCATCAGAAAAGGAGGACGGGGAGAGGGTTCTGAAATAAATAGGGAGAGAGGGGGAGGCAGACCGAAGATGGATAGAGGAGAAGATAGGTGGAGAGGAGAGTATCGGTGGGGAGCTGGGGAGGGGATAGGTCAGTCCGGGGAGGACGGACAAGTCAAGGAGGCAGGATGAGGTTGGTAGGTGCGACTTGAGGTGGGAGGAGGGGATAGGTGAGAGGAAGAACAGGTTAGGGAGGTGAGGATGAGCTGGGCTGTTTTTGCGATGCAGTGGGGGGAGGTGGCGAGCTGGGCTGGTTCTGGGATGCAGTGGGGGAGGGGGAGATTTTGAAGCTTGTGAAGTCCACATTGATACCATTAGGCTGCAGGGTTCCCCAATGCAGTGCCACAATGATGCCACCCAAAGGTTGCAGGAACAGCTTGGGAACCCTGCAGCCCAATGGTATCAATGTGGACTTCACCAGCTTCAAAATCTCCCGTTCTCCCACTGCATCCCAAAACCAGCCCAGTTCGTCCCCTTCCCCTGCTGCATCACAAGGGCAGCAGATACTTGGGAACAGCACCACCTTCAAGTTCCCCACAACTCACTCACCATCCTGACTTGGAAAAATAAAATCCTGGAGTTCCCTCCGTAGGGAAATTGTGAGTCATGGACTGCAGTGATTCAAGAAGACAGCTCAACACCACGTTTTCAAGGACAACGAGGGATGGACAATAAATGCTGGCCCAGCCAGCAACACTGACATCCCATGACCTTTACTTGGGTGGTTGGTTTTTTAAAAGATTTTATACCTGTAAGTGTGGGCATTACTTTAAAACAGGGAGTGAGGAGATCTAAGTATTGCATTAATGTGTGTCACATCTCTGAACAGAAGTATCTGTTAACTAGTTAAACATCCTTGTATCACAATGCAATTGAGTTCTAAGTTTGAAAATGTATTAATTAAGCAAATTAAAGGTGTCAGCATGAATAAAGTGTAGCTGTAACATGTCGGAGCTGATGGACACCAGTGTGACCCACAACATCATCAGCAAGCTTCTAGAGATCAAGGAATTTCAACTCCGAGTTTACAAAATGTAATCTGAGCTTTACATATTGTGATGTATTAGGGAGGGCACTTTGTTCCAGAAGGCATTCACATCCCTTAGTCTACGTGCTTCAGATTTAGTTCATGTCAGCAACTGGAAGTTTGACTATGAGCAACACAAGTGTGGGGCTGCAGGAAGTAGCAACAGAGATGGCTCAGCCTTGCAACTATTGACCAGGATCAAGATTCTTAAGGAAAGAGAATAAAAATTGGAGGAATGATGAACAAACCTACCACTACGCTGTGCTGCAGGGAACTATTCATGTCCAGAGATAGGGAGGAGTACAAAAGAATAGAGTTGTTGTCTCTTTCCTGTAATTCCTCCTGCCATTGCATAGGCCTCCAAGATCAGTGCTCAGCAGCAGCAGGAGAAACTGGAAGTGAATGTGTTGGCTCACCAATAGGTACATGTGAACCTTCAAAGCATCTATGCTTAGACGGAATGATGGTTGTGGCAGGAGATTATGGTTAGATATACAGATACTGTTCTCTGCAGTTGAGAGCAGGAATTCTGCAGAATATGGTGCAAATGATTAAGGCTATCTGCTCAGTGCTGGAGAAGAAGCTGGAGGGGGAAGGTCCCATGGTAATGGCCCAAATAGGACAAGGAAAGAAATTCTTTTCTTTCCTGGAGGAGCATGAGTAACAAGGGACAAAAAAAGCAGAAGCATAAGACTAATAATCTCTGGATTTATTTATTTCCACAAGCAAATTAGAATAGGGTAAATATGATTAGAATTAAATTCTGGCTAAAAGATCAGTGTAGGAGAACTGGGTTTTTATTTAGGGGCATTGGCACAAAGGGGAAAAGAGGGTGCTGAACCATTAGGACAGCTTTCTTTTGATTCACACTGGGACCAGTGTCCAGGTAAATCGTACTAGGACTGCAGTGAGATAAGCCTTCAACAGGGTACTTGTGGCAGGCTGTGTAAGACAGTTGACAAAACCTGTTTGGACAGGCCAGAGGTTGAGTTCAAAGCCTGCTGTGACTTTTTGGGGAGGAAAAAAAAACAAGAGAGAACTTTCATGCTCTTGTGGTACGGCAGTAGTGTCCCTACCTCTTGAACTAGGAAGTTCAGGTTCAAGTCCCACCTACTCCAGATGTACGTAATAACACCTCTGACAACATTATTCAGACAATATCTAATAGGACCTTCATGAGCTCTTGTGGTGCAGCGGTAGTGACCCTGCCTTTGGGCTAGAAGATCCGAGTTCAAATCCTATCCATTCCAAAATAATAGGGTTGCTTGAGAGAGGACTCTACATAGTAGGGAGAAGGATCTGCATGAGGGCAAGTTTAGAAAGTTAAAGAGGATAGGATTGTAGATAGTGCAGAGTAGTGACACAGACGTGACCAGAGCTGTTAACAGGAAGGGACCAGAACATACACGGACAAGCATGCAAGGGAATACACAATGAGTGGTAGGACCCTGGGAAGCACTGAGGATCAGAGGGACCTCAATGTGCAGTGGAAAGTAAAGCATTTAAAAAGACATTTGGGATATTTGCCTTTATTAGTTGAGGCATAAAGTTTAAGACGAGGGAGGTGATGCTGGAATTGCATAAAATATTAGTTAGGCTAACACTAGACTATCATATGCAGTGTGAAATTATAGAAGGGATGTGATAGCACTGGAGAAGGTGCAGAGGGAATTTACCAGGATGTTGCCTTGGATGGAGAGTTTCAGTGATGGAGAGAGATTAGACAGACTGGGGCTGTTTTTCTTAGAGCAGAGTAGACTGATAGAGGACATGGTTGAGATGTATAAAATAATGTATGGAAAGGATAGGCAGGAAGAAGTTCGCTAGGACGTTCTGTGGAACAAAGGGATCTTGATATGTTCCCTCTCATCTCTGAAGGCAAAAGGGCATGTTAGTCGGGTGGTGATAAAGGCATATGGGAAACTTGCCTTTACCAATCAAGGGACAGATTACAAAAGCAGGGAAGTCATGTTGGAGTTGTGTAGAACATTGGTGAGGCCACAACTAGAGTACTATATGCAGTTCTGGTTGCCACATTACAGGAAGGATGGGACTGTACTGGAGGGGGTACAGAGGAGATTCACCAGAATGTTCTGAGTAAGGGTCACCGGAACCAAAACGTTAACTCTTTTTTCTCCTCCACAGATGCTGCCAGACCTGCTGAGCTTTTCCACTTTGGCACTCCTGAAGGTTACATCGTAAAAACCACCTCCAGGGAAATCCTGCAGGCAGTAAATGTCCGCAGCAGCGAACCCACAACAGTCCAACAGGACCTTCTTCACGAACTTTGTTTTTGTTTGCCAGAATGCTGCCTGGGATAGAGCATTTGTTATGGGGAAGGTTGTATAGGCTTGGCTTATTTTTATTTGGTCAGAGAAGACTGTGGGGTCTGATTGAGGTGTACAAGCTAAGAGGCTGGAGGTTTAGGAGGATGTGAAGAAAAACCTTTTGACCCAGAGGGCAGTGATAAAATGGAATGGGAGGGTGGTAGAAGTAAGTTGCCTCACATCCTTTTAAACTGTACCTGATTGAGCACTTGGCATATCATAATATTCCAGACTATGGACCAAGTATTGGTAAATGGGATTAGGTAGAAGATCAGGTATTTCTCACATGTCAGTGGAGACTCAATGGACCTAAGGGCATGGTATGATTATATTTGAAGAAACATTCACCTTGATGGAGAGAATAATTATCAGGCGCATAGATTTAAGGTGAGGAGTTGGAGGTTTGGAAAAAATCTGTTTTATTATTCATTCATGGGATGAGGGCACCGCTGGCTAGGCTAGCATTTTTTTGCCCAGAGGGCAGTTAAGAGTCAACCACATTGCTGTGGGTCTGGAGTCATATGTAGGCCAGACCAGGAAAGAATGGTAGTTTCATCCCTGAAGGACATTAGTGAACCAGATGGAATTTTCCGACAATCAATAATGGTAATCGTTAGACTCTTAATTCCAGATTTTTATTGAACACAAATTCTACCATCTGCCTTGACAGGATTCGAACCCTGGGTCCCCAGAGCATTACCTGGGTCTCTGGATCAACAGTCCAATTATAATACCACTGGGCCATCACCTCCTAAGGTGTTGTGACGAAATATGTTTTCAGCCAGAGTGTGGTGGGAATCAGGAACTTATTGCCTGTACGGGTGGTCGAGCTATAAACCCTCATATCAGTTAGGGAATTAGATTTGCACTTGCAATGCCAAAGCATATGAGGCTTTACACCAAGTGCTGGAAATTGGGATTTGAATAATTCAGTGGTTATTTTGACTGACACAGATAAGATGGGCCAAAGGGCTTTTTTTCTGTGGTATAGATTTCTGTCACTCTATGACTCTATGCAGACACAGGAGTGGGCCAGAAAATGAGTTCAGAGAGGGTAAGAAGTTAAAAATGAAAGAAGGAAGACTCTTTATTTGAACCTATACAGCTTTTCTAAGAAGGTAAATAAATTGATAGCACAAATAAAAATAAATGAGAATAATGTGATAGCCATTACAGAATCATGCTTGCTAAAGAACTATAAACCTGAATATTTAAGAGTATTTGTCATTTGGGAAGACAAGAAGAAAAGGATATGAAATGGCTATTTTAATAAAAGGATCAGTACAGAAATGAAAATGATCTTAGTTTGAAAGACCAAAAGATTGAAGCAGTTTGGATGGAAACAAGAAATATCAAAGTTTAGTTCATAAATGCATCATGTATCGGCGCAGGCTTGGTGGGCTGAGGGGCCTGTTCCTGTAATGTATTGTTCTTTATTCACTGATCAGAGTCATTTATAGCCCCCTTATAGTAGCTATACTGAAGAACTCTATTCATTAAGAAATAATGGCTCAGGGTAAAGATGCTTGAGTAATCGTGGGCAAGTTTAACTTCATATCAATTGGACAGATTCCCTACAGGATGAGTTCATAGAACATATTCAGTACAGTTTCTTATCACAATATGTTCTGGAAACAACTAATGAACAGGCTATTTTAAATCTGGTTATATGGAATGAGGTAAAATTAATGACATCATAATAAAGAATCCTCCGTAATAAAGAATCCATGTGGGAACAGCGTTCATAATGTGACAGAATTTAACATTCACTCTGATGTTCAGAATTTGGGTCTGAAACTTGTGAACTTAAGTAAAGGTAATTGCAATGGTATGAAGACAAAATTGATTAAATTGGAATAGAAAAACTGGTGAAAAGGTAAAATGGTAGAGAAACAGTGGCAGTCTTGAAGAAAATGAAGAATAACTCAACAAAATATATTTCAGTGACAAAGATGCTGAGAATGAAGTATCAGTGGCTAATTAAATAAGTTAAAGATTGTATCAAATTGAAACGAAAGATTCATAGTGTGCAAAGATTAGTGGTAACTCATAAGTATTGGGAGTATTTTACAAACTAGAAAAATGGTGATTTTTAAAAAGGGAGAAATTATGAACTGAGAGAAAATATAATGAGTCAATTTTCAAATTGATAGAGGATTTTAGGAAAGCAGTATAACAATGGTTTATTTCATATGTACTTATGGAGAACCAACCTTATCACCATGAAGTGTAAAACTCACTTTTTAGATTACTAAAACCTTCAATCTTTATTTTAAAACACTTCAATGTCTCACATCTGTTGTGTCACCACAGTTTTAAAGACATTTGAATTTAAATCTACATTTCACCTAAGGCTGTCTGTATTTTGCTGATAATGCATCTCTTGGACCTCTACCATACCTTCCTTCATCTGTGATTCCTATTTTATACATTAACTCTTCACTAACTGAAACTGATACAACTCCTTCAGAAAGCTAGCAAGAAATATAAAAATGGGCAGTGAAAGCTTCTAAATGTGTATAATTACATGGGGAGTAGATGTTGGAGTTGGTCCCTTAGAGGATGAGACTTGGCAATTAATGGTGGGAAACAAGAAACTGTCAGAGAATTTGAACAAGTGTTTTGTATCTGTCTTCACAGTAAAAGACAAAAAAAAATGCATCCCAAGAATAACAAGAGATCAAAAAGCAAAATGGAGCAACTTAAACCAAGCAGGATCATGAGAAAAAAAAAGCTCAAGTAAAACTCATGGGACTAAAGGCACTGTTTGTCAGTCAACCCACAGCAAGTGGACTGCAGCAATTCAAAAAAGCAGCTCACCACCACCACCAGTGGTTAGCACTGCAGCCTCACAGCGCCGGGGACCCGGGTTCGATTCCCACCTCGGGCGACTGTCTGTGTGGAGTTTACACATTCTCCCTGTGTCTGCGTGGGTTTCCTCCGGGTGCTCCAGTTTCCTCTCACAGTCCAAAGATGTGCAGGTTAGGTGGATTGGCCATGCTAAATTGCCCGTAGGAGTTTGCACATTCTCCCTGTGTCTGCGTGGGTTTCCTCCGGGTGCTCCAGTTTCCTCTCACAGTCCAAAGATGTGCAGGTTAGGTGGATTGGCCATGCTAAATTGCCCGTAGTGTTCAGGGGTGGGTGGGTCACAGTGGGATGGGTCTGGGTGGGATGCTTCAAGAGGCAGTGTGGACTTGTTGGGCCGCAGGGCCTGTTTCCACACTGTAGGGAATCTAATCTAATCTTCTCAAGGGCAGCTAGGGACAGGCAATTCCTGATGGCCAGCCAACAATATTCACATCCCACCAATGAATTTAAAGAAAGTACTCTTAACCTGATGGGCTACATCTTAGGGTTATTATGAAAGTGACTGGAGACAGCGCAGGCACTCTGGGCTGTAAACCTCCAAAATTCCTTGGATTTTGGAAAGGTTCCAGTAGATTGGAAAACTACAAATGTGGCACCTCTATTCACAGAAGAAGGAAGACAGAAAGCAGGAAAGTATAGGGTATTTGGTCTATTATCTGTCAAAGGGAATTTGCTGGAATCCATTACTGAGGAGGCCAGGAGCAGGACATGTGGAAGCTCATAATACAATCAGATATAATCAACATCGTTTTAGTAAAGGGACATAGTTTTCAACAAATGTATTACAGTTCTTTGAAGACGTAATGAGCAGGGCAACTAAAATATGTCATCTATCTGAGGATTTCCTAAAGGCATTTGAAAAGGTGCCACTTTAAAAGTTAATCCATAAGAGTGCATGGTGTTATGATCTTACGATATAACTTCCTTTTTCAGTATGGGATAAATGGCCAAGTAAAGGGGGTCGGGATCATTGTTTTTGAGAATTGTTGTTCGAAAGAAGTGAGGGGCAACAAGCTGAGACTATAGGTGGTATTAGAAACAAAATCCAAGAAACTGGCCTTACACCATTGTGGTAGTGTAAACTTCAGGACTTTCATTACTTCAGAGACTGAAAGTATCAGCAATAACTCTTTCTGGAATAAATTGATTCCCAAGATGAAAGGGATAAGGAGGAATTGTTCCAAAGGAATTGAAAACACCATGCTAATTAGCCATCCCTGGAAAGATGGAGTCATAGAAACATAAGCAAGCTGTTTCTTGGGAGAGAGGAGTAACACTGCTTGATAACCTGCTGCCTGATGACAAATGAGCAATTAAGACTGCGTGCAGAAGAAATGTCCTGAAGTAAATGGGAAATTTGAAAGACAGTTGTTTTAAACAGTTAACTCCAAATGTGACAAGGACTACTGAGTTAATTCTGACAAGAAGATAAGCTACAGACTTGAGGTCTCCAGAAGTGTAATCAGCATTGGGGATGAAAGAATCTTAAGGATTGTCAATAATGTCACACCAAAAACTTGAGAGAAAACTGTAAAAGAATTCAACTCCAGAACTCTTCCTTAGCAGATCTTCAAAGAATAACACTGCACAAGGAACAAACCCTGCACACAATTGAAGACAGACAAAGATTGGATTTGTAACTAAATTTCACAATTTTTTGGTTGTTACCTGCAATAAAGTAATTGATTGTCTTTGAGATTTCTTAATAAGTAAATGAAGTGAAAGTAACTAGTGATTTACACACACCATGAAAAAGATGAAAATGCAAAGAATTCACAGCACAGATAAAGCTTTCTTAGTCCATTGACCCATGCTGGAATATATATTCCAATCAAGGCTTCTCTTAGACTTCACTGAACCCCAATATCATTTCCCTGTTTTGTTCATTCATGTACTTTCTGCCTTCCCCTTAATATTCACCTCAGGTGGGAATGAGTTCCATCTTCTCACTATTTTGGCTCTGGCTGCCATGGTGCAATGGTGAGTATACTGGTCTCTGAATCCTGTCAGCTTCTTCCTGGTGAAGGGAGTGATGAGCCTTGGAAAGTCTTAGGGTGGAGGTAGCTATTACAAGGAGACATAGTTTTAAAGTGAATGGAGGTAGCTATTGGAGAGACGCCAGAGGTAGGTTCTTTACTCAGAGAGTGATTGGGGCGTGGAATGCATTGCCAGAGAGGTTAGTGGAGTCGGCCTCATTAGGGACATTTAAGCAGCTATTAGATAGGCATATGGATGATAGTGTAAGGTAGGGGTGGAGGTTAGATAGACCTTAGGTTTAGGGTAAAAGTTTGGCACAACATCGTGGGCCAAAGCACCTGTGCTATTCTATATTCTGTGTTCTATTCTCTCGGTAAGAAACCTCCCTTAAATTCACTATTGGATTTATTAGTGGAAGTCTTTAAGTTAAGGCCATCTAGTTTTGTTTCTATGAGTGCAAACATTTTCTTTGCATCTAGCCTATCAAACCCCTTCATGAATTTTGAAGTCCTTCTAGGGTTTTTGTGATGTCACTTTGTCAACTATGTCAAAATCTGGTTTATGTAATAAAAGAAGATGTCACAGTTGGTTTGAGGCTTTTATAAACGAGGGTGACTTGGTAACCTACAGTGAGAGGGGACTCGGTGCTAAGACCCTGGTTTGTGTGTGTGTCCTGGAGGGGTATGTCTGACGACGCTGAAAGGTGCTGTAAAGAGCTAGAATTACGGCAGACTGTTTTTGGGGAGCTGCTGGAGAAAGTGGCTGTGAAGAGGTTACTGGGTCCAGTATACCGCAACTGGGAGCCACTCATTTACCATACCCTATCACACATCCTTCGCCACGTCGATGCACCGGGTTTTGATTCCCTCCTCTCTGATTACATCACTTTCGTCCATCGGCCCCGGGATAAGAGGACCCTCAGTTTCTACTTGGAGTTCACAGAGATCTGCATCAACACCATCCTGTACTGGCTGTTTGCCCGTAAGGTCAGCTCCCTGTTGGTGCAAAAACTACTGGAGAAAACTGTCAGCTATCTGGGAGACAGGGGCAACCAGCTGGGATTGATCTGGAGGTAATTTACTGGTAATTGCTAACAGTCCTTATGTAATTCCACCAATCATCCACTTCTGATTGTGCTTTTGAATGTAGATCATTCATTATCCTCTTTTAAAAGAAGGAAACCTTGCATTTATACTGTAACTTCCACAGTATCTCATCCGAGTGATATTAACCCTAGACTATTAATCTAGAGACTAATGTTCTGGGTACCTGGATTCAAATCCTGCCATGGCAGATGATGGAATTTGAATTCAATAAAAATCTGGAATTCAGGGTGCAGCATTTCTGTGGGTCTGGAGTCACATATCAGTCAGGCCAGTAGTTTCCTTCCCTAACTGACATGGGGGAACCAGATGGAGTTTTCTGACAATTGACAACAGTTTCATGTTGAAAAATATTATTGTTGGTGGGAACAATAAAGCAGAAACTAGCCAGCAACACCCACACCCCCGAATGAATTTTTAAAAAGTGATTTTCAATGAAATGCTTTATTGAAGTGTAGCAACTACTGTAAAGTAGAAAGTGCAGCAGTCAATTTGCACACAGCAAGATGCCAACATCAACAATGCATTAACGACCAGATTATCTGATTTCAGTGACAGATAATTATTGGTCAAGCCACTGAAGAGACCTCTTTTGCTCTTTTACATCCACATGACATGACATACAGAGTTGTCTCATGTCTTATCTTGT
This sequence comes from Stegostoma tigrinum, assembly GCF_030684315.1. Taxonomy (NCBI): domain Eukaryota; kingdom Metazoa; phylum Chordata; class Chondrichthyes; order Orectolobiformes; family Stegostomatidae; genus Stegostoma; species Stegostoma tigrinum. The sequence goes on from NC_081361.1 coordinate 100,778,760, forward strand.
AGATTTCAGCAACCAACCCAACCACCACATCTATACACCCCACCCTTCACCACCGTCATCCTCACACAGTCAAGTACTCTCGAAGTAACCAAACTGATTTATCAGTAAAGATTTTCATGTTCAAGATGCTGTTATGGGGCTTGAAATGAACATCCTGACTCAGCCACAGATGCCAGTTTCATGCAACAGTCCTCATCTGACCATGCTTTTGAGATTGGGTGTATTAATTATATTTTATCGTGGAATATGTTTTGTGTTAATTATTGCATTCATGTGAATACTTTGTTTTCCTATGTTAAAAACATTTCATAAATGCACATTACTATTATTTTGTTGATCAATTGAGTCGTACACAAAAAGCTGTAAGTTTATGATTGTTTCAAACACAATTAAACTTCACAATGGAAGAATCAAACAGGTATTTATTCTGCATCTGAGAACACAGCAGTTATTTTCAGTTTCAGCCAGCCTGGCTCCAATTGGAATACTTCTGTCCAATGGAAGGCTGTGTGAACATGTGTGTGCAGGCGGAGATTGAGCATTCCTGCTGACAACTGACATGCTTAAAGTTCAGGAAAGAAGTCATACACTCTACCCAAGGAATCCTCCTCCCTTCTCTGCCCAGCACTGTTTAAACTAGAAGTGAAATCACAAAATGACAAAGAGTAGGTCATTCAGCCCATTGGGCTATGTTAGCTCTTTGAAAGAGTTATCATTAATTCTCCCCCTGCCCTTTCACTATCATCCTCCAAAATTGTCTTTTGGAAGTTTTTAATCTAATTCTCTCGGCCTTTCAAGTGGTGCATTCCAGACTGTGATAGTCCAATATATCATAAAAGGTTTTCCTGTGTTGCCTCCAGTTCCTCTGCCAATGACCTTGTCTATGCCCTGTGGCTACCAATTCTTGCCCCCACTGAAAACATTTCTCTATTTATTTTATCAAAACCCCTTAATACATTCATATTATCCTCCTAACCACTCTTTGTGACAGTCAGTTCCATATTCTCATCGTTTTTTGAGGAAAGACATTTCTCCTCTTATTTTCTAGAGAAGCGTATGTCCATGAGGATGGGAACCGACAAAGCCCTTGAAGTAAATAACTTAAATAAGGAATTGGAAGGGCTAAAAGGAGAATCCCAAGGCTTTTTATACATATATAAAAAGCAAGAGGGTACTCAAGGAAAGGGTTGGCCCACTTAAGGACAAAGGAGGGAATCTATGTGTGGAGCCAGAAGTAGTAGGTGAGGACTTAAATGAATACTTTGTGTTGGAATTCACCAAAGAGAAGAAATTGTTGGAGGATGATGTCAAGGAAGGGAATGTTGAATCCCTGAGTCAAATTGTTATTTAAAAAAAGGTGTTCTGCATCTTAAGTTATATTAAGGTAGATAAATCCCTGGGTCCTGATGGGATCTAACCCAGAATATTGAGGGAGGCAACAGAACAAATTGCTGGGTCATTAACAGACATCTTTGTATCCTCTTTGGCCACAGGCGAGGTCCCAGATGACTGGAGAATAGCCAATGCAGTCCCATTGTTTAAAAAGGGTAAGAGGGATAATCATAAAAATTACAGGCCTGTGAACCTCACATTGGCAGTAGCAAAATTATTGAAAAAGATTCTCAGGGACAAGATCTGTACGCATTTAGAAGCAAATGGGCTTATTAGCAACAGACAGTGTAGTTTTATGAGGGAGAGGTCATGCCTCCCTAACTTGATCAAATTTTTTAAGGAGGTTCTGAAAGCAGTTGATGTTGTCTACATGGACTTCAGTAAAGCCTTTGACAAGGTCCCTCATGGCAGACTGGTGAAGTCACATGGTATAAGGGGTGAGTGAGCAAAATGGATACAGAACTGGCTTAGTCATTGGAGACAAAGAGTAGCAATCAAAAGATGCTTTTTGGAACTGAGGGTTGTGACTACTGCTGTGACCTTTGCTGTTTATGGTATACATAAATGATTTGGGAAGAAAATATTGCTAGTCTCACTAGTAAGTTTGTGGACAAAATTGATCGAGCTGCAGATAATGAGGAGGATTATTAGAGGATAAAGCAAAATATAGATCAGTTGAGGAATGGGCAGAAAAATGGCAGGTTATGTTTAATCCAGACAAATGTGAAGTCAGGTACAGGAGGCAATTATAGTGAATGGCAGAACCCTTACGAGTATTGATATGCAGAGGAATCTGGGCGTGCAGGTCCACAATCACTGAAGGTAACAGGCTAGGTAGATAAAGTAGTAAAAAAGACCTGTGCCACGCTTGCCTTCATTGGAAGGCACATCGAGTATAAGGATGGATAACTTATGCTGCAGCTTTGTAGAACTTTAGTTAAGCAATACTTGGAATATTGCATACAGTTCTGGTTACCACATTACCAGAGGATGTGGATGCTTTGGGGAGGTCACAGAAAAGATTTACCAGGATGTTTCCTGGGGGATTTTAGTAATGAAGAAAGTTTGGTTAGACTGGGATTGTTTTCGCTGGAACACAGGAGGTTGAGGGGGCGACCTGAAAGAAGTTTATGAGATTGTGAATGGCATGGATAGAGTGGAAAGTATGAGGCTTTTTCCCAGGCGGACGGGTTGATTGCTAAGGGACATTGATTCAAGGGGCAGGGGAAAGTTTCAAAGAGATGTGTGAGGCAAGTTTTTCACACAAAGGGTGGCAAGTACCTGGAATGTGCTGCCAGAGGAGGTGGTGGAAGCAAACACAACAGCAGCTTTCAAGAAGCACCCAGACGAATACATGAACAGGAAGGGAATAGAGGGATAAGGATCCTGTAATTGATGGCAGTTTTAGTATGGAAAGGCAAAATGTGTCAGCGCAGGCTTGGAGGGCCAAAGGGCCTGTTCCTGCGCTGTATTGTTCTTTGTTCTCATCGGATGTATTACTAATTGTTTTTTGTTATGACTCCTAATTTGCCTCCACCTGACAAGTATGAAATGTCACAAGAAGTAGCTTGCTTTAGCCAATCAGGGTGACAATGGAGCAGAGTTCTGCCCCATACACACATGTTTCCTCGTCTGTAGTTAGTTCCCAGTGCAAAAGAACCATGAATAGAACTTGCATGAGAAACCTTTGCCAACAATGTTCCTTTTTTTAAGCATGATTTTCACAATTAAAATAAATGATCTGATTTTAAAAGCAAATGCTTTAACTGCCGTCATGGTATTCATTCAAATTTCGACCTTACTTCCTTCCCTCTCTGACTCTCTATTCATCCTCTATCTTTTTGCCCAAACTTTTGTATAATTTTGTATAATTGGTATAGTGAAACAATTCTAAGGTAATTCCCCTATTTAACTTTGATTTCAAAATAACAGTAAATAAACACAATGTTAAGTGAAAGAATCACTACAACATTCAAAGATATAAAAGTAAGTTTTTTTTATTTCATTCATTGGGATGTGGGCATTGCTGGCTGGGCCACTATTTTTGTCCATTTCTAACTGTCTTTGATAAGATGGTGGTGATTGCCTTCTTGAACCACTGTTGACAATTTGGTATAGGTAGACCCACAATGCCATTAGAGAGGGAGTTCGAGGATCATTTCCAGCAACACTGTTAATCTATGCATCAGTTTCTCATTGGCATTTGAATAACATGCACAATTCTTTTTTAAAAATGATGCAAATATTAAACTATAGTAGAGGCTACTTCTAACGTGTTATTACTAAGTGGGTTTCTGAATTTCCTGTTTGCATTTCAGAACTTTCACACCAGTGTACAATCCAAGCCCACTGAGCGGTGTGACCCCCTTACACTTTGTAGCTCAAAACAGGCAGTCAGACATTCTGAAGATTTTACTCCAGTATGGGATACTAGAGAGGGAGGAAAGTCCCACGTCCACAATCCTCATCATCCTCTTCTACCCAACATCAGTAGCAAGGGTGCATAACCTTGAGTCAACAAATATAATAGAGGAGGCAAAACTGTGTCTCGGTTTATGCGTTAGAGTGGTGTATCGCATTAATGTCGCACAAATTAAGGTACGTTCTGCTGACGGCCGTGCAAGACTCCTTTTGAGTTACGTGTTTGTTTTCTCATAGACCAAAGGCCTCCCTGCTTCTGGAAATTCCTCTAATTCAATAATCACCAGATGCTCTGTGCTTCTCCAGTTCTTGTACATTGCTGACTTCTAACATTGCTCAATTCACAGCCTTACCTTCTGATGCCTGGATCCTACGCTTTGAAGTTTGCTCCATAAAACTCTCTCTTCTGCTTTAAGACTCTCATTATAGACAATCCCTTTGACCAAACTTCTGGCCATCTGTCGTATTTATATTAATTTATATTCTGCAAAACACGCTGATTAAACATTTTGGGGCATGATATGATGAGAGACACTATAAAAATGCAAGCTGTTGTTTTAAGCTGATGGTTCTTTAGCTATGTACCTATAAATACCATAAGAAATTGGAACATGAATAGATCATCTGGCCACTCATGCCTGCTTTGCCATTCAATAGGATCATGGCTGATCTGACACTCCTGACATTCTCTTTCCTTCCTTTCCCCTGTAACCCTGGATTCCCCAACTGATCAAGAATCTGTCCTTAAATATACACAAGGACCTTTACCCCCACAGCTCTCTGTGGCAAGGAGTTCCAAAGAATCACAATCTCAAAGGGAAGGAATGCCTACTCATCTGTCTTAAATTCACACCACTTAATTCTGAGACTATTCTCCTGGGTCATAAATTCTCCCAAGAGGGGAAACGTCCTCTTGACATTCTCCCTGTCAAGTCCCTTAAGAATCTGATACGTTTCGATGAGTAACCTTTCTTCAAAACTCTAGTGGAGTCCCAACCTGTTTAGACTTTGCTCATAAGACAATCCCTCCATACCAGGGGTCATCATAAGACTATAAGACATAGGAGCAGAAATTAGGCTATTCAACCCATCAAATTTGCTCTGCCATTCAATCATGCTGATAAGTTTCTTAACCCCATTCTCCCGCTTTCTCCCCACAACCCTTGATCTCCTTGACAATCAATAACCTATCTATCACCATCTTAAATATACTCAATGACCTGGCCTCCACAGCCTTCTGTGCCAATGAATTCCAAAGATTCACCACTCTCTGGCTGAAGAAGTTTCTCCTCATCTTTGTTCTAAAAGGTCTTCCCTTTACTCGAAGGATGTGCCCTTGCGTGCTAGTCTCTCCTACCAATGGAAGCATCTTCCCAACATCCATTGTCTCCAGGCCATTCAGTATTCCTCAAGTTTCAATTAGACCCACACCGCACCACGCCTGCTCATCCTTCTAAACTCCACTGAGTATAGACCCAGAGTCCTCAGACATTCCTCATATATTAAGCTTTTCATTCCTGGGACCATTCTTGTGAACCTCCTCTGAATCTGCTCCAGGGCCAGTACATCTTTCCTGAGTTATGGGGCCCATCCTCGTGAACCTTCGGTGAACTACTCCAATTAAATAGTCTCTTTCCTTAAATAAGGGGACTAAAACTGCTCACATACTCCAGATGTGGTCTCACCAGCACCTTGTACAGTTGCAGTAAGACTTCCTTACACTTACACTTCAACCCCCTTGAAATAAGGGCCAACATTTCATTCACCTTCCTGATTCCCTGCTGCACTTTTTTTTGTGTTTCATGCACATTATACCCTCAAGTTCATTTGTGTTGCAGCTTTCTTCAGTTCTTTTTCTCCATTGAAATAATACTCTGCTTTTTTGTACTCCCTTCTGATATGAACAAATACCTGGCAAATGCTTGGTTCCCATTTGGAGAGGGAATTCCACTGCCTGTGGTATGCTGGAAATATTCTTAAAAGAGGTAGGTTGCGATTGCAGCATTGATGGTGTAGCTGGATAGAATTTATTGTCCATTCCTAATTCCTTTTAAGAAGATGGTGATAAGTCACTTTCTTAAATTGTTTCAATCCTTATGGTATGGTTACAAAAAACAACAGTGTTCTTAAATAGGGGAAAATGTGGAGAGGAGCAAGCACAGAATACAGAGAATAATGTGGGTATCAGGCATGGACTGGCTTGGGGCCTTGCTGGTTTGCAGCTCTTCATGAGTGAACTGACTGACAACAGTGGCAAGGTTTGAAGCTTAAAGTTTTCTCCAATTTACCAGTGTCTGCAGAATACTTCCCCAGCACAGATAAAAAGTCCTAATGCACTACACAAGAGTACACAATACAGGCAACACAAGATGATATTAGGGCTGATTGCCAAAAGCTTAGCCAAAGAGTTAGGTGTAAGGGACATGTTGAAGGAGGAGAGAGAGGCAAAGAGGTTTAGAGGGAAAGTTTCAAAATCTAGGGCCTGGGTAGCCGAAGTTACACCCTCCAATGATTAAAATTAGTAATCTTAGAGATGCTAGAACTGGGAAAGTACAGATCTCGGAGAGCTGGAGGAGTTTCTAGAGATAGGCAAGGGCCTAGGCCACAGAGGGATTTGAAAACAAGCTATGAATTTTAAAATCAACCCATTGTTAGACAGCTTCAAAAAGAAAGTGGAGACACAGCTTTATGGCAGGAAAAGATGTACAGAAGGATCAGGATATTAAAGGCAGATACCGAATATAATGCATTCCCCTTCTTCTGTTTTCAGGCGTATATTAGTTTTAGACGGCAACCCCTCGTTTCTAACTGGTTGGATTACATTCCTGTGACAAGATATCAAGAGCCCTGTGAGCTCCTTCACCTTTGCAGAATGTCTATTAGAAGCTCCCTGCTAGCCAATAGTGGGCTGCCTAAAGGAATTTCTTTGTTGCCGCTACCCAAATTGCTTCAGAATTACTTGAATTTGGAAAGATAAAGATGAAGAAATCTCCCTCCTCCCCATCTACCCTCTCCCTTGGCTGCCAGCCTGTTTTAACAGATTGGAGACCAGGACAACAGAGAGAAGAAAAAAATCCTGACCCTTCAGGAAAGAAAAAAAGAACCAATTCATTATTACAGCATTTACATCACGTCCTATTGCTGCACAACATGCAATAAACTCAATTTCCAGCAAATTTTGCAGTTGTTTTATTTTTTCCTTACCAATGCTTTGGAAAGGCTTTCACACATTGCACAGAAACTGAAATGACAGAATTCAAAAGAAGACAATCATTTACAAATTTTAAATTTGTACTATGTCAAACCTGACCTAAAACATTACACCTAGAATTCTCTGGAGTGGAGTATCTGGTGGTAAATACCAGTCAATTTGGGCATTTCCCTTCACCCTTCAACTTGATACAATTCACACCACAATTGCTGCATTTGCAAGCTGGTGATAGCATAGCGTGGGGGCAGTGGAATGCATCTGTCTCCTGAGTCAATGAAATTGAAGATTAATGAATTGAAAGCAGAAAGACTAAAATCAATAAGGTATTGAGTCTAAAATCTGAGACAGAAAGAGAAATAAAGACTGAAGAAATAACAATAGACTAAAAGAGAAAAGGCAGAAAGGACAATTTTTTTTAAATGCCAACAATTTACAATCTGCAGGAATGAAACATCACACTTTAAACTGTTTCACTTCTGAGCCTTAGAAGTGAAATAGCATAGCTAAAAGGTAAATCCCATCAAAAAAAAGGGTACTTAATCAGCTGCCATGACTCTCTTCAGTGAGGTAAATGGGTACTTGATGTACAAATGTAACAACTTCATGAAACTCATGGAGGTTAAGGGTCAAACACTGTATATATAAGGCTGATAGCAGAGTACTAGAAATCAGCCAGTGATGTGTGGTGATTCCTAGCTCTCTCTCTTCCTTGCCAGAAATCCAGGGTGCATCACACATTAATTGCATCTTTATTTTGACAGTAAATCTGGGCCAACATTTTCTTTCAAATAACCACAACATTTTGGAGCGTTCGTTATTAAATGGTTTCATTCTTGTTCAGAACTAACTTGTTGTCAGAGGGATGTATCTGCCTGTGGAGACTGTTGAGCTGCGAGGCAGTCTGCTTCGTACCTTTTCCGGAGGCCCATTAGGTACATTCTCAACCGATCTGGATCCAAGCATGAGTTTCTTGCTGTTTGCACTAGTCTGGTGGCTAGGTGATGCATTGCTCTCTGCTGCAGTGATTCAGCAGTGTTTCTCTGTTTACGCTGCAATTTTGCAAAAAACACAAAGTCAAAAATCAGACTACTATCACACATTGTCATATTTATAGGATCAGTCATGGTTCAATGGGCAGCAATCTCATCTGAATGAGATTGTCGTGGAATTAACTTCCAATCAAGACACAAGCTCATAATCTAAACTGACATTCGCAGTACTGTACTGAGGTGATGTAGTATTGCACTGATAGAGTGGAATGTGTTTCGGATGAAATGTTGTCTTAGGTGGAAATAAAAGAACCCAAGACACTACATGAAGAGCAGAAGAGTTCTCCCCAGCCCAATATTTATCTCCCAATCAACATCAAAGAAGTAATCTGGTCATTTTCACCTTGCTGTTGTGGAATCTTACTGTACACAAACTGACTGTTGGATTTCCTACATTATAACTGTTACTACACTTCAGAAATAACAGGGTCTAAAATTCTTTGGGATGACCTGAAGTTTTGTAATGTTTTACATAAATTAAAGTATTATTTTCTTCAAATACTGTGCAGAAGAGTGGGGCCGAAGGGAAGAAATTTGCTCACCACCATTGGTGGACAGTGCCATTATATTACATTAATCTCTAATTGCAAGCAACATCCAGATGAAAGTAATTGATTTTTTGAGCAGTTTGTTTCATGTAAAAATGGTAAACATGATAAAATTAAATATCAAGTATCACCTAATCACTCAATAGAGTGATCAGTCGCTTTGGACTTTGTTACTGGAAGGTAAGAAGCCGTGAGCACAGGCCTGTCAGGAGACCAGTATTGGGAAGCTGATGGAGCAGGATGGCACACGGGTGGAGCCAACGGGAGACCAATGCCAGGAGCTTGAAGGCAGAGTGTTAGTTGAATGGCATTGTTGGGAGAATAATGTGAGGCTTATGGAGGGGTTCAAACTGATGGGAGCTTAGATGACCTATCTTGAGACTACCAGAGATCAGGAGGGTTGGAGGTGAGAGATCAGGTAATGAAAAGACTCACTTAAAATGCTGGCAAACCTCAACAACATTAAAGAGATAATGGGAACTGCAGATGCTGGAGATTCCAAGATAATAAAATGTGAGGCTGGATGAACACAGCAGGCCAAGCAGCATCTCAGGAGCACAAAAGCTGACGTTTCGGGCCTAGACCCTTCATCAGAGAGGGGGATGGGGGGAGGGAACTGGAATAAATAGGGAGAGAGGGGGAGGCGGACCGAAGATGGAGAGTAAAGAAGATAGGTGGAGAGGGTGTAGGTGGGGAGGTAGGGAGGGGATAGGTCAGTCCAGGGAAGACGGACAGGTCAAGGAGGTGGGATGAGGTTAGTAGGTAGCTGGGGGTGCAGCTTGGGGTGGGAGGAAGGGATGGGTGAGAGGAAGAACCGGTTAGGGAGGCAGAGACAGGTTGGACTGGTTTTGGGATGCAGTGGGTGGGGGGGAAGAGCTGGGCTGGTTGTGTGGTGCAGTGGGGGGAGGGGATGAACTGGGCTGGTTTAGGGATGCAGTGGGGGAAGGGGAGATTTTGAAACTGGTGAAGTCCACATTGATACCATATGGCTGCAGGGTTCCCAGGCGGAATATGAGTTGCTGTTCCTGCAACCTTCGGGTGGCATCATTGTGGCAGTGCAGGAGGCCCATGATGGACATGTCATCAAGAGAATGGGAGGGGGAGTGGAAATGGTTTGCGACTGGGAGGTGCAGTTGTTTGTTGCGAACTGAGCGGAGGTGTTCTGCAAAGCGGTCTCCAAGCCTCCGCTTGGTTTCCCCAATGTAGAGAAAGCCGCACCGGGTACAGTGGATGCAGTATACCACATTGGCAGATGTGCAGGTGAACCTCTGCTTAATGTGGAATGTCATCTTGGGGCCTGGGATGGGGGTGAGGGAGGAGGTGTGGGGACAAGTGTAGCATTTCCTGCGGTTGCAGGGGAAGGTGCCGGGTGTGGTGGGGTTGGAGGGCAGTGTGGAGCGAACAAGGGAGTCACGGAGAGAGTGGTCTCTCCGGAAAGCAGACAGGGGTGGGGATGGAAACCAGTCGCTAACCATTTCCACTCCCCCTCCCATTCTCTTGATGACATGTCCATCATGGGCCTCCTGCACTGCCACAATGATGCCACCCGAAGGTTGCAGGAACAGCAACTCATATTCCGCCTGGGAACCCTGCAGCCATATGGTATCAATGTGGACTTCACCAGTTTCAAAATCTCCCCTTCCCCCACTGCATCCCTAAACCAGCCCAGTTCATCCCCTCCCCCCACTGCACCACACAACCAGCCCAGCTCTTCCCCCCCACCCACTGCATCCCAAAACCAGTCCAACCTGTCTCTGCCTCCCTAACCGGTTCTTCCTCTCACCCATCCCTTCCTCCCACCCCAAGCCGCACCCCCAGCTACCTACTAACCTCATCCCACCTCCTTGACCTGTCCGTCTTCCCTGGACTGACCTATCCCCTCCCTACCTCCCCACCTACACCCTCTCCACCTATCTTCTTTACTCTCCATCTTCGGTCCGCCTCCCCCTCTCTCCCTATTTATTCCAGTTCCCTCCCCCCATCCCCCTCTCTGATGAAGGGTCTAGGCCCGAAACGTCAGCTTTTGTGCTCCTGAGATGCTGCTTGGCCTGCTGTGTTCATCCAGCCTCACATTTTATTATCTCAACAACATTAAAGTGTGTTTTCTGCACATGTATATTTCTACAATATTTATTGTGATGCAAATACTTTTTAAGTACAAAGGTAAGTATAATTTTCTCATCTGATGGGCTATCCATCATTCAATCTTACTTTGGTAGCCTTGGTGTAAATTATGCTTACCCATATTTGTTTGGTGATGTGAGAAGCAATTTCTTTAGCATCGAGCACTATTGATGGGGGAAGAGATGAAACCTCAGCGGCCTTCAAACCTCATGCAAAAAAAAGGACAGAAAAGATATTAAGGAAGGGAGCTATATGACTGATCATTGCATTCAAAGTAGCACAATATGGGGCCAATAGTTCAAGGACACATTGACTAGCACTGTTGTGTTACAGTACCAGGTACCCAGGTTCAATTTCGGCACTGGGTGACTGTCTGTGTGGAATTTGCGCATCCCGAGTTTTTGCTGGGTACTCTTGTTTCTGTCCAAAATCCAAAGATGTGCAGGATAGGTGGATTAGCCATTGTAAAAGCAGCATTATGAGGATAGCCATGGTGAGGGCTGGGTGTGGGTTGGTCCGGGTGGGATGCTATTCGAAGGGTCAGGGCAGACTCAATGGGCCAAATGGATTCTATCCGCGCTGTTGGGATTCCATATTTCTATGAAATGAATTAAAAAGTACAAGCAGTATTTGAATACAAAGAATTCTGAATAAACAAGTTTTATAACTAAGCTAACTCTGGCTGTGAATTTAGTTTCAGAAATGTCTTTGTCATCTTTTCCATTGTATTACTTTTCACCTTGGTTTTGATTAACCTTTCTCTGCATTTTCAAGTAAACGAATATGTTTTAAATACTTAATTCTCAGGGTGTAGCTGTCAGGGGTAACATCATTGTCCATTCCTAATCTCCCTGGAAAAGTGCTTGTGAGCCACCTTCTTAACCACTGCAGATCACATGGTGAAGGTGCTCCCATGGTGATATCAGGGAGAAAGCTGCAGGATTCTGAATATGGTCAAGGCAGGCTGCTATGTGATTTCAAGTGGACAGCATATGCATGTATCTGCTGTCCTTGTTCTTTCAAGTGGCAAAGGTTCTTGATTTGGGAAGTCCTATCAAAGAACTCAGGCCAAATTACAACAGGGTGCCCTGCAGTCACAGTCCACTTAAACCGAAGGATTCGGCTGATTAAGGTGCTGGTGGAGTCTAGATTTGCACAGCTCGAAACTTGTTAGCATGGATAGAATCATAGAATTTTACAATGCAATAGACCATTCAAACCACTGGTCTGTACTGGCTCCCGAAAGAGCTACCCAGCTAGTCCCACTCTCCAGCCCTATCTCCATAGTCCTCTAAATGTCATCAATTTCAAACATATCTCCAGCTCGCTTTTTAACCTCCTTTGGAATCAGCCTCCACCCTGGCAGAGCATTCCGAATCCTAACAACTCTCTGAGTAAGGATGTTTCTCCTCATTTCACTCTTAACTCTCTTGCTTACAATTTTGAAATTGTCCTAGTTATTGATATGCTAACTAATGGAAACAGAATAGCCTTCTTTACCCTGTCAACATCATTCATAATTTTGAACTATGTTGACTGTCTAATGTTAACTTATTTTTCCTCTAATTGTATATTTACCTTGCCCTGTATTATGGCCTCCATCAGTTTCTCCACGATTGATGTCAAGCTGACAAGCGTGTAGTTTCCTGGGTTATCCTTTATCCCTTTCTGAAACAATGGTGTCACATTTGTAATCCTTCAGTCTCGGAACTAATTCTGAGTTCAGAGAGACCTGGAAAATTTCTGTCAATGGCTCTGCAATTGCTCCTTTAACCCTCTCATCAACCTGGATGCATCCTACTCCAACCTCTCCCCCGCAGAACGGGCAGCCCTCCGCTCCAACCCCAACCTCACCATCAAACCCGCAGACAAGGGTGGCGCAGTGGTAGTATGGCGCACTGACCTCTACATCGCCGAGGCCAGACGCCAACTCTCCGACACCACCTCCTACCGCCTCCTCGATCATGACCCCACACCCGAGCACCAAACCATCATCTCCAACACCATTCACGACCTCATCACCTCAGGGGACCTCCCACCCACAGCCTCCAACCTCATTGTTCCCCAACCCCGCACGGCCCGTTTCTATCTCCTTCCCAAAATCCACAAACCTGCCTGCCCTGGTCGACCCATCGTCTCAGCCTGCTCCTGCCCCACCGAACTCATCTCCACCTATCCTGGCTCCATTTTCTCCCCTTTGGTCCAGGAACTCCCCACCTACGTCCGTGACACCACCCACGCCCTCCACCTCCTCCAGGACTTCCAATTCCCTGGCCCCCAACACCTCATATTCACCATGGACGTCCAGTCCCTGTACACCTGCATTCCGCATGGAGATGGCCTCAAGGCCCTCCGCTTCTTCCTGTCCCGCAGGCCCGACCAGGCCCCCTCCACCGACACTCTCATCCGCCTAGCTGAACTCGTCCTCACCCTCAACAACTTCTCTTTTGACTCCTCCCACTTCCTACAGACTAAGGGGGTGGCCATGGGCACCCGCATGGGCCCCAGCTATGCCTGCCTCTTTGTAGGTTACGTGGAACAGTCCCTCTTCCGCACCTACACAGGCCCCAAACCCCACCTCTTCCTCTGGTACATTGATGACTGTATCGGCGCCGCCTCTTGCTCCCCAGAGGAGCTCGAACAGTTCATCTACTTCACCAACACCTTCCACCCCAACCTTCAGTTCACCTGGGCCATCTCCAGCACATCCCTCACCTTCCTGGACCTCTCAGTCTCCATTTCAGGCAACCAGCTTGTAACTGATGTCCATTTCAAGCCCACCGACTCCCACAGCTACCTAGAATACACCTCCTCCCACCCACCCTCCTGCAAAAATTCCATCCCCTATTCCCAATTCCTCCGCCTCCGCCGCATCTGCTCCCACGATAAGACATTCCACTCCCGCACATCCCAGATGTCCAAGTTCTTTAAGGACCGCAACTTTCCCCCCACAGTGATCGAGAACGCCCTTGACCGCGTCTCCCGCATTTCCCGCGACACATCCCTCACACACCGCCCCCGCCACAACCGCCCCAAGAGGATCCCCCTCGTTCTCACACACCACCACACCAACCTCCGGATACAACGCATTATCCTCCGACACTTCCGCCATTTACAATCCGACCCCACCACCCAATACATTTTTCCATCCCCTCCCCTGTCTGCTTTCCGGAGAGACCACTCTCTCCGTGACTCCCTTGTTCGCTCCACACTGCCCTCCAACCCCACCACACCCGGCACCTTCCCCTGCAACCGCAGGAAATGCTACACTTGTCCCCACACCTCCTCCCTCACCCCCATCCCAGGCCCCAAGATGACATTCCACATTAAGCAGAGGTTCACCTGCACATCTGCCAATGTGGTATACTGCATCCACTGTACCCGGTGCGGCTTTCTCTACATTGGGGAAACCAAGTGGAGGCTTGGGGACCGCTTTGCAGAACACCTCCGCTCAGTTCGCAACAAACAACTGCACCTCCCAGTCGCAAACCATTTCCACTCCCCCTCCCATTCTCTTGATGACATGTCCATCATGGGCCTCCTGCACTGCCACAATGACGCCACCCGAAGGTTGCAGGAACAGCAACTCATATTCCGCCTGGGAACCCTGCAGCCATATGGTATCAATGTGGACTTCACCAGTTTCACAATCTCCCCTTCCCCTACTGCATCCCTAAACCAGCCCAGTTCGTCCCCTCCCCGCACTGCACCACACAACCAGCCCAGCTCTTCCCCCCCACCCACTGCATCCCAAAACCAGTCCAACCCGTCTCTGCCTCCCTAACCAGTTCTTCCTCTCACCCATCCCTTCCTCCCACCCCAAGCCGCACCCCCAGCTACCTACTAACCTCATCCCACCTCCTTGACCTGTCCGTCTTCCCTGGACTGACCTATCCCCTCCCTACCTCCCCACCTACACTCTCTCCACCTATCTTCTTTACTCTCCATCTTCGGTCCGCCTCCCCCTCTCTCCCTATTTATTCCAGTTTCCTCTCCCCATCCCCCTCTCTGATGAAGGGTCTAGGCCCAAAACGTCAGCTTTTGTGCTCCTGAGATGCTGCTTGGCCTGCTGTGTCCATCCAGCTCCACACTTTGTTATCTCGGATTCTCCAGCATCTGCAGTTCCCATTATCTCTGCATCCTCCTGGGAATGTTTTCTCCTCTACCTGCAGTGCTGCCAGCCTTTTAATCACGTCTTCTTTATCTATCACTACAACGTTCAGTAGCTCAACACCCATGTTTTCAACTAGGCCATTTTTACCATCTTCTAACTTGGTAAAGACGGAAGCAAAATATTTATTCAGTAACTCTGCCATATCCTTTGCTTCAAGGAGAAGCTTACCCTCCTTGTTCCTAATGGGCCCCACTCTATCCTTCACAAATTTTCTGCTGTTAATAGGTTTGAAAACATTTTACTACTTGTTTTGCCATCCTTTCCACATGCTTCACCATAGCCTTCCTTATTCCAGCCTTAGTCTCTCTCCTGCATTTGAGATACTTTTCATGATTTCTATGACAATTATTATTCCGAAACACAACTTATGCCTCCATTTCCTTCCTTATTTTCTCATCAATATCCGTAATCATCTTGTGTTCTCTAGTTTGGATACCCTGTATTTATTTCTTATGGATATGTACCTAGCTTGCACTCTATTCAATTCCCTTTTGCAATTCTCCCATTTTTCATCCAGCAAAATGTATTTCCAATCAACCTGCTGCAATTCAGCTTTTAGACCCGCAAAATCTGCCATTTTCCAGTCTGGGATCTTCGTCATTGACTGGTTTTTATTCTTTTCCAATTTAATATTGAAACTAAATTTTATAACCATTGCTATTTCCCAAATGCTTCCTCATTCTGATGTTCTCCACTTGGCCTGTCTCATTTTCTTGGACAAGATCCAGCACAGCCCCTTAACTGGTAGGACTGGAAATGTACTGATTCAGAAAGTTTTCTTACAGACATTGCAGGAATTTCTCACATTCCATGTCCCACACTCTACCTTTGTCCCAACCTACCTTAGGGCAATTTATATCAGCTACTATCACAACCCTACTTGTCCTGTTGGTTTCCATAACAGGCCTACAAATGCTGTCTTCTATTTCCTCCCTACTAATTAGAGATATATAATCAATAATAAACCTAACAAGATCACTGCTCCCTCTCTATTTCTCACTTCCAATCATATAGGTTTTAAATATGAATTCTGAAGTCCTTGGGCCATTTTCTTTGGTGCTGTTCTTCATTTTCTAAAATGTGCATTGCTAGTAAGATCATCAATTATTACTTATTCTCAACTGACCAGGTGAGAAACAAGGTTTTATGTCGAGAGAGTGCGTTTTCCTGTTTCTTGTTCCCAACATTCAGTCTTGTCCACGTGAAACACAAATCAGGAAATCATGCAAAACAGGAAATCACACAGACACAGGCCTTTGATCATCCATCCATTAATAAATGCAAATTACAGGCTATGTACACATTAAGATAGACTAACCCATATTCTGTTGAGTATAGATTGAGGGTAATGTCAACATTTGTTAGACTATAAAGAATTTCATAAGTAATTGAGGGGTGAGAATACGGTGGTAGTGTCCTGACCTATGAGCCAAAAGCTCTGGATTCAAGCCCCACACCAAGACTTGTTGGCCACAGAAGGTCCACAACATGGCCAAAGAGATTGACAGTCAGCCGTAAATCCTTCCAATGTGCCTAATGGACAGAGTGGAGATGTTTGCAGCCTTAAAGTGCATTAAGCTGAATAAATCCCAGGGCCTGATCAAGTCCATCCTCGGAAATTGTGGGGAAGCTAGGAAAGAAATTGCAGAAGCCCTTGCAGAGATTTTGCTTCATCTTTAACCATTGGTGAAGTTACTGAAGACTGCAGAGTGACAAATGTTGTTCCATTGTTTAAAAATGGTAACAAAGACAAGTCAGGGAATGACAGGCCAGTGAGCCTGACATCAGTAGCAGGCAAGCTATTGGAGAAGACACGACAGGAAAGGATCAACCAACATTTGGATAGTCAAGGTCTGAGCAGGGATAGCCAGCATGGATTTGTGCATGGGAAGTCATGTCTGACAAATCTTTTCAAGTTTTTCGAAGACATAACCAAGAAGGTGGATAAGGGTAGGGCAGGGGGTGTTGTCTATATGAACTTTAGTAAGGCCTTTGACAAGCACCCGCGTGGCAGACTTGTCGGGAAAATTAGGTTGCATTGGATCCAAGGAGCGCTAGAAAATTCGATTCAAAATTGGCTTGATGGCACGAAGCAGAGGGTAATGGTTGAAGGTTGTTTCTTGGAATGGAGGCCTGTGGCTAGTGGTGTGCCACAGAGGTCGGTGCTGGGAGGTTTGTTATTTGTTGTTTACATAAATGATCTGGATGTGACTGTACAAGGCATGATTAGTAATTTTGCGGATGATACAATATTAGAAGATATTGTTGATAGTGAAGAAGGTTATGAAAAATTATACAGGGATCTTGATCAGATGGGGAAGTGGCCTGAGCATTGGCAAATGCAATTCAATGCAGTTAAGTGTGAGGTGTTACGCTTCAGAAAGTCAAACTAAGGTAGGACTTATACAGTAAATGGTAAGGTCCTGAGGAGTGTTGTGGAACAGAGGGACCTAGGAGTATAAGTACACAGTTTGTTAAAAGTGGCGTCACAGGTGGACAGGGTGGTGGAGAAGGCATTTAGCATGCTGGCCTTCATTGGTCGAGGCATTGAGTATAGGAATTGGGACGTTATGTTACAGTTGTATAAGTCATTGGTGAGACTGCATTTGGAATATTGTATACAGTTTTGGTCAACCCGTTATAGGAAATACACAGTTAAACTGGAAAGTGTGCAAAGAAGACTTACAAGAATGTGGCCAGGACTAGTAGGACTGAGCTACTGAGAGAGAGGTTGGCCAGGATAGAACTTTACTCCTTCGAGAATTGAGGTGTATAAAATTATGATGGGCATAGATAGGATGAATGCAAATAGTCTTTTTCTCAGGGCTGGGGAATTGAATACTAGAGGGCATAGGTTTAAGGTGAGAGGGGAAAGATTTAAGAAGGACCTGAGGGGCAACTTATTCACACAGTGTTGCATATATGAATGAGCTGCCAGAGAAAGGGGCTGAGGCAGGAGTAATAGCAACATCTAAAAAAAAATTAGGATCAGTACATGGATAGGAAGGGTTTAGAGGGATATAGACCAAATGGGTAATTGTAACTGGCTGAGTGGGCACCATGGTCAGCATGGACTAGTTTGGGCAAAAGGGCCTGTTTCCATACTGTATTGTGGTTCGACTCTAAAAGGAAACGTTGATTAAGGATCATCAGCATGGCTTTGTCAGAGGGAGGTCATGCCTCACAAATCTAGTAGAATGTTTCAAGGAGGTTACCATATATGAATGAGGATGGGGCAGCTGATGTACCACATGGGAAACTGATGCAGAAGATTTCGCTGAGTCAAATTAAATTTTCAAAATTGAGATCTGTGGATTTTTATGGGTTAAAGGCAGTCAGGGGTATGGAGCAAATAGAGTTTGCTTTCAAATCCCATTGAAGTGCAGAGTGGGCTTAAGGGGCCAAATGGCCTACTTCTGTTCCAAAGTTCCCACATCCAGCAGTATAGCTTACCATAGTTTTTCTCTTCAGTATAACCTTTGGAGAGGATGTACGTGTAGACAATTTTACTACAGTTTCCAGTGCTGCTTCGATTATGTTGAACTTCAAAGTGATTGTTTTCTACATTGGGATATAAAGCATCAAGTTGGCAGACTTCCAGGAAGTGAGTGGCAAATAATGTGAATGCCTAAGTGGAAAGAAAGCAAATAATATGTTTCAAATGAGGTGAGACATTGTGGTAATGTTACTGGAATAGTAATCCAGAAAATCAGGCTAATGCTCTGGGAATATGGGTTCAAAGTGCCCCCCAGTTCCCCATCTCTTTTCAGAAATGGCCAAGGAAACAACTTGATTCAGGGCAATTACAAATAAGCAACAAACGCTTGTTATGCCAGCAATGCCTACATCCGACGATAAAAGAAAACTAAATAATGCCAAACATCCAAGGAAAGCACTTCAAAAAAGCTGCCATGTCGGGGGAAATGCATTTCCTGCTCTGTAGTATTGCCATGAGGCAACCAAAGCTGTGAGTAGAGTACTACAGCCACGAGTCAAAATGTTGTTGCAGCTTCCTGATCTGAATATATAATCTAGAGTGACATTGTCGGTCCAGTGTTGAAGGAATGGTGCACTGGCAGAGGTACAATCATTTTATAAGCGCAAAGTAATTCGAGGTTTCATCTGGTGTCTTCAGACGAATGTTAACAGTCCCATGACATAATTTCAAAGAAGAGAAGGGGAATTTAACCGCTGGTTGGCCTGGCTAATATTCACTCAAACCAAGATCAGTTAAATAGGTTATCTGGTTCATTATTATATTGCTATTTATGGGATCACTCTCTGTACAAATTGGAATGTGTATTTACAAGGTCTGAAATACTTTATAATGCCCTTTATTACTTTACCCCTTACTGTGATTTTGGCTAATGTTGTTTACACAGTATTTAGAGTACAGTTACTGGTCATATGGCTGAACTAGTCCATGCAATGCTTATATTCCATATAAGCCTTATTTCAGGAACAAAAACAAAGTTGCTGGAAAAGCTCAGCAGGTCTGGCAGCATCTGTGCAGGAGAAAAAGGAATTAACATTTCGGGTCCGATGACCCTTCCTCGGAACTGCCTTATTTCACTTCAGTATACCGCTCTATTCATGTCTCCTTCACTTGTTTACCCAGCCTCCCTTAACGCTATCTATGCTATGACCCCAACTATTCATTGAAATATTGAGTTTTACTTCGAGGCATTCTTTGAGTATCAATGGTTTTTCCTCAATTCCCTGCTGGGTTTATTGGTGACTTCTCTGTACTTATTGGGCATAATTCTGCACTGCCACTCAAGTGGAAACATTTTCTGTACATCTATCCTTTGGGCAAAACCTTACATGCAATGAAAACTGAATCAGTAATTGGCCATTTGAGCCTTTCAGCTGCGACAAAAACAGCTGATCCACATTATTCTTCACAACTTTTTCGTACAATTTTACAACTTTACAATTTTTCCGTGTTCAAAAAAGCGAAAATGCATTTACGTAAAACTGTGGACGGCTGGTTTGTAGGAAATCAATACATGGAATTTTCAAAAACCACCCACTGGTACAGGGGGCCATAAAGTTCTGTCCCATGAAAACACCTTTATAATACTGGACCTCTGACAGGATATCCCTCAGTCTTCTTTATTGTGAGGAAGAGAAGACCCAGACTTCTCACTCTTTCCTAATATGTGTAATGACTCCGTTTTGGTTCCATTCTTATAAAAATCCCACTTCTTCACACCTACATGACCAAACTCTTTACCTTGAAACTGAGCAGAAATTCACAGACTGCATGACAGATCCCAATGCCTTCTTCCGTACTGGTTCCTCTACCCAATTCATCAATTATAATGAGAGATTTATCAGTGGCATTATGCATGATGTATGTTACCTGTAAGAAAAAGAAGAGATGCATACTGAATCTTATAATCATCAGCATAACTTTCAAAACCGTCATATTGTTTCTAACTGCACCTTAGTTTGGACTTGTTAGGAGGAGGTAAGCTGGTCAAATTTTGTATCCAATTGGCTAACTCTCTCTGGATTCCACATGATCTAACTTTACTAATTAGTCTGCTATGCAGAACCTTGTCAAAGGCCTTGCTAAGTTCCAGGTAGATGGCGTTTACAGCTCTGTCCTCATCTATCATCTTGGTCACATCCTCAAAAAACTCAAATTAAGTTTGTGAGATACAATTTCCCATGCACAAAGTCATGCTGACTATCCCTAAACATAATAATACTGGAAATTATGAGATTACTTCAAAACTCTGAAATAGTATTGTTTTGTTGCAATAAGAAAAAACAAATTACATTTCCTGGCATTATTCAGGACCTCAAAATTTCAAAACACTATTTTAGCCGGTGCAATAGTTTTGAAGTGTAGTCAATGTCTTAAGCTGCACGGTCATCAAACTCCCTCAAGCAGCAATGTGGTAAAGACCAGATAATCTGTTTTGGTGAAGTTGGGTGAGGGATAAATATTGCCAGTACAATAGGGGCAACATATCAAAATACTATCACAGGATCTTTTATGTTGACCTGTTATGCCACTCAAGAGATTTATCAGTGAATTATGCCCGGTGACTGTGCCCTGACTGAAAAGGAAGAGATACTTATTGAATCTTCTAATCACCAGCATAGTCAGCATAAGAGGTCGCCCAAGGCATATCCTCTGACTGCAGCATTTTCTCAGTACTGCACTGCAATATGACCCCAGATTATGATGGTAACTAATGATACCCTACCAACGTTTCTAGATGACTCTAAATACTTTCTCCATTAAACATAAATTATCATAAACGCAACATATTCAAAAAGATCCAAAGGGAAATTTAAAAATGTATTTACACCTCTTTCATCTCCTTCATAAAGGTTGATGAGTTTGTTTCAATGTCATCATCTACGCCTATCCTGGTAAAGATCTGATCAGCTATTCGAAACGAAGCATACTCAGCTGGAACAAAGGAACCTAGTACAGGAGAAAAGAATGCTTATTTGTTACTCGTCTTCAATTTTTCCGTATTCAAAAAAGCGAGAATGCATTTATGTTTTTTTAAAAAAATTCATTGCTTCTTATAATCTTCTTTCAGTTTTATGCAAATTACATAGAACTTACATCAATAACACACCACTTAACCCAGCCGGACCATGCTGGTGGCTATGTTCCTCACAAACTTTCGCTCATATTAATGGCACCTGGTATTCCCACAACTGGGAATATTTTTTATGACTTGCATCATTAAACCCCATGAATTAGTTTTAACATTAGCATCACTAAGATGTAGTTATCTGGGGACATGTAAATTTAAGGGTCACCAGACCTGAAACGTTAACTCTGGTGTTTCATCACAAATGCTGCCAGACCTGCTAAGCTTTTCCAGTAACTTCTGTTCTTGTCCCTGATTTACAGCATCTGCAGTTATTTTGGTTTTTAGGTATTGAAATTTAACAGATTTAAAATCCTAACTCTTAAAAAGGTGAGATCTTTAACCAGTTTTTCCTCTCCATTTTGTCTCTTCAGTATTTTAAAGGCCTCTTCAGTTCATCCCCTTACCTTTCTCTTTTTGAATGAGTTGTTTATTTAAGTATTTGTGTGTAATTTCTTTGTTTATTTTTGGAACCTATTGTTAATGAAAAGTCCTAACATACCCATTGCAAGGTGAGATGATTGGAGTTCAGGAGAAGTTTAACAGTGATACTCTCTCACCCCATACTGGTTGGTATTTGGTCCCTATATCAAGAATGAATTGATATACAGGATCGTACACTGAAGAGAGGAAGTGAGGAAGAAAACGGTTAAAAAAAACACCCTTATTGCAGTTAAGAATTTAAATCTGTCAATCTTTCAACATCTGAGTGTGTGACCCCTCCTTCAAATAAGTACTAACACTTTGCTGTGCTCAGTATGGCAGACAATGTAAATGAAGTTAAAATAAATTACCTTGCACATTAGTAAACAAGCCCTGTTTAATACTTCTAATATACTTGATCTCTGTTATTCCAGTTTATATACAATTATGAGACAGGGATAGCAAGCCAGACCAAATCAGAGTTGTTCATGGTAAATTCTCAACACAGTGAAACTAAATCATTTAAAGACCCCACAAAACTGCTCATTTCTACCTAATAAGACTCTTAAGAATCACAGAAATTAGACACGTTTATAACTTAAACAGAAATTAACAAGTTATTATTAATCCTTTAACTTTAGTAGACAAAAGCTAAATCTAATTCATGTCCATGATTTAAATCCTATCTTCTCTGATTGTGAACCTCACTTGCACACTGGATAGACAGACAGACAGACACTGTTAACGGATAAATTTTTTTAAAAGCGAGAAGAATTATATCTGGCTAGTTAGATAACTGTTTCAACAATGAGTGCCAGGTCTTTATGGAATCCTTCAATAATGTGTTGTATTCCAGACACAAGGGATTGCATCTTGCTTGAATTCTGAGTTTACTGGTCAATGCTAACAGTCTTTAGCAGGCTCCGAGGAATGTTCATTTATTCCTTATTGTTATGGGTCAGGGCAAACCCCTGAAAATGTTCAGAAAGTAGTCTAGACCCTGACATTTTCTTATTTTTGAGGTAAATGTAAGGTGTTGCGTTCCAGATGAAATATGATTGGTGAAACTACAGGATTTAAAGCAAAATACACTTTTTCATCCACTATAGTACAATATAACAAAAGAAACAAGAATTTGGAATAACAACTCCATTAATTAAGCATTCCAGTATAATAACGTCCTGCAAACACACTCTTGACAAAAGGCAAATTCAGAAAACAGATTGTCTCACGGGCAACTCCCACAGCAGAGGGAGAATCCCTAGCTTTTGGCTGTTACTGTAAAGAGAGGGGAAAATAAAGCTTCCACTTATTCAATACCCCAACAGCAGCTGCTGAAAGCTCTCCAGCACCTGCAGTTCCCATTATCTCTAAAACTAAAAATCCTGCTTCTGTAGGAGCTCATTCAGGCTGCTTCTGTCGTTCCAACTTAAAAAAAAACCAAGACTTCTAAAGCAGTTTACTCTCGTAGCTCTGGTGGACTACTCGCTACATCTGCCGTAAAACCTCTCTTTAAAAAAGCCCAGGGTAAAATATACAAATTAAGCCACAGTATCATAACACTTATAAACTGGGATTCTTTCCTCGGAACGTTCAAAATTTTTTTAACTGGATATAAAATTAGAGACAGTAAAACTGAAAAAAAAAATTTATAGACCGGCAGCTTCTGAGTACAAAGCACTCCACTCAAAATTCCAGTCAAAACCAATCCAATCTGTTGTTTCTCTTTCTTTTTCATCATTATCTGTGGTTGGCTGGCCAGCATTGGCCTCCACTTGATCGACCAACACAGTTATCCAACCAACTGCTAGTCACTGACATAACCCATCCTAGTGCTGAAATGACTGCAGTGTTCTTAGAACAATAATTAACCATAATTACCTTGCCAGGCCAGTTCCCATTTGCAAATATAGATTGTTTGTTCTGTTTCTTTTTTAAACAAGCTGCAGTTCAAAGTTCAATTCTCAACTTTAGCTCACAGTTCCAACAAAAATGTAAAAAATAAAGAAAAACATGATAGTTTCGACAATATCCCCTAATGACCACACATGCAGTTCTTGGTAATGTAAATAATAATGCTAATTCTTGGTCCAGCTGAAACAACTTGCATTTATAAAGGGATGGTAAGAACTGCTGTTGCTGGAGTCAGAGATAACACAGTGTGGAGCTAGAGGAATACAGCAGGCAAGGCAGCATCAGAGGAGCAGGAAAGTTGATGTTTCGGGTTGGGACCCTTCTTCAGAAATGGGAGAGAGGGAAGCTCTGAAACAAACAGAGAGAGGAGGGGGTGGGGCTGGGGAAGGTAGGTGGGATGGTGATAGGTGAGTGCAGGTAGGCAATGGTGGAGATTGGTCAGTATGGATAGGTGGGAGAGAAGACAGACAGATTGTGTCAGGTCGAAGAGGCAGGGATGAGAGGGAGGTTTGGTTATGAGATGAGGCCAGGAGTGGGGAGATCATGTTCCCTCTCAGTTTCCTCTGCTACAAGGAAAACAACGTTCATCGGTCCAATCTCCCTTCATAACCAAAACTCTCTAGCCAAGGCAACATCCTGGTAAACTTCCTCTTCACCTTCTCCAGTGCAATAACATCCCTCCTATAATGTGGATTCCAGAACTGCACACAGTATATTTGCTGTGACCCAACCAATGTTTTATAGAATTTCAGCATGACCTCCCTGCTGTTAAACATTATGCCTCAGTTAATAAAGGCAACATGCCATTATGGATTCTCTTTTGCAGCCACAGACATGTCTGTATATTCCCCTTACATTGACTCCCTTACATCTACAGCCCTGCTATTCTTCCTCCTCCCTTCTTGTGCAGCAGACCCACCATGGTGCCATGTAGTTGGTTCCCACTGCTTTTCCCTGCACAGTCATCTTCCCCAACAATATCTAAAGCAAGAACAAAAACAAAGTCGCTGGAAAAGCAGAGCTGGTCTGGCAGCATCTGTGAAGGGAAAAAACAGAGTTAATGTTTTGGGGTCTAAGGAAGGGTCACCAGACCCGAAACGTTAACACTGTTTTTATGCTGCCAGACCTGCTGGGCTTTGCCAGCAACTTTGTTTTTGTTCTGGATTTACAACATGTGCAGTTCTTTCGGTTTTTATTTAATATCTAAAACAATATATGTATCTATTGCCACAGGGGGCACCTGCCTTCTTCTACTCTGCCAGACGGTCACCCATGCCCTTTCTGCCTGCTCCGTCTTCACCTGCAGAGTGACCACTTCACCGCACATGCCCAGCAAGACCTGTTTAGCATTGTGGTCAGAGATAATGGGAACTGCAGATGCTGGAGAATCCGAGATAACAAAGTATGGAGCTGGATGAACACAGCAGGCCAAGCAGCACAAGCTCCTAAGACGCTGCTTGGCCTGCTGTGTCACCCAGCTCCACACTTTGTTATCCCTGTTCAGCATTGTGAATGCTTCACAGTAAACTCACCTGCAACTCCAGTTCCAACATGCTGTTAACTAGTAGCTGCAGCTGGACACCTCTTGCACATAACTGAAGTTTCCATTCTTTACCACATGGCACAGGCGGAGCATATCACGAGTGTAAGCTCTGCTGCCATGACTTTCTTTAAGTCCCTTAGTCACTCCTTTCTTTAAAAATAAATAATTTTGTTTCTGCAGGAATATTCTTAACTTAGTTCCCTATGTTAACTTACCCTACTTTGCTTACTAGTGTAACTTTATTATACTGACCATGACTTCCACTTATTTTTTGTTTTTATTCTCAGTTAATCCCTTCTTTCAAAAAAAATACACTTATTAAAATCCTGAAACAAGCAACACACCACTTTCCTGTGGTGTCATTGTCTGATTTGCTTTCTCTATCAGCAGACACCTGATGTTAAAACTAGGACTCTCTTCTTAATATAACCCCTTGCTTTCTCCCCTCTTGCTGCTGTCCATCCAATTCTGGGGCTCAGTTTATCCTGTTGCTGATTTCCTTTTCTCTGTTCAGTTACGGGTGAAGTACTGCATCTCCGATCCTGTGCCTCAGTTTGTCCTGTGCTGACTTCCTCTTCCTCTTCCTGCTCAGCTAAAGCTGAACAATGTAGTCTTACAAACCATGAACCAAAAAGAAAGCAAAAAGCACCTCTTGCACCCTGCACTGAGGGAAAGAGGTGAAATAAAATTCGACACCAAGTCACTTAGAGTACTATTAACAGTGGTTTTGAGGTTTAAAAATGAATAAACTGACGGTGAAGGAACATTGAGATATGAGGTCATGTGAAAATGCTCTTACAAACTAAATTTAACTTGATACATAGATATACCCAGAGTCGTGAATGTTCAAATGTAGGTCTTTAGAAAACAATGTTTATTATTATTTGTTTTTGCAATGTAACTAATACTCATTTCCTAACAACCTGGAGAAGCTCTTGCTGAAAAATTGCAATCCTTAAAGTGAGGGGGCTCCCACAGTGTTTCAACCAGAAATTAACAAGGATACTAATGGTGAAGCAGTAACAGATCAGATCAGTGCTTATAACGGACAATACCACATGGATAATCAGTTTATCCTTTCCGTCACTCTACATTCACTGCCTCATCACTCCAAACTTCCCACGCACAGTTCTATGCTGTCTGACCACTGCCGCAACTGCAGTTCTATTTTGCACCTTCTGGTCAAATCCAATTTCCCTCTACTGTGATCCTACTCACCAATCTGTGCTATAATTTGACACAGAGCAATCTGTTTAAGGTAGGTGGACTTTCCGCTCATGTTAGGCCCAGTGACAATGATGAAGTTGTTCCCATCGGAGATGTACGTGTTATTAGCAACAGGTTTCTCCATCGATATCTTTTCAAGAATAGGATGTCGTCCCTGCTTAACGGCCAAGGTGTCAGTGAACTCTGGACGCACTAGACCAAAATGAAGAACAATCAGTCATGAAAACGTAGTTGGATTTTAATGTTAACTGCCTGAATTTCCTCAGTGGTTCACTATAATATTGAGTCAACACCCTGGACTAACACATGGATTTCTTTCCATTCTCCGCTGGCCAATCAGAAGAATCATGAGCTTTTTACTGGTGAATGTTGCAAGCAAACAGCAACAATACTTCTTTACCTTCACAACTGCTAATGACTGAAAGGTGCAAAGTTCAGATTAGGGATTCAAATGTACATAAAATCATTAGTTATTATAGACTCAAAGGCTCATTGTGCCTGTGTCAGGTCTTTGAAAGAACGTCTTAATCAGTCACTTCTCCTGCACGTTCTGCAAAGCCTTGCAATTGTTTCTGTTTTAAGTATTTATCCAACTCCCCTTTGAAAGTTATCACTGAATCAGTTTCCTCCACCCTTTCAGGAGTGCAAAAATCCATGCAGATCAGCTGGATCTAGGTAAATCTCCTTGACAGGCAGTAGCTGATTTCAGTCAGACTGTATCTTTCAAGGACAATTTGAATTTATATTGCACATTTCACATAACAAAACATTCCAAGATGTTTCACATGAGCACAGCTTCACTGAATGTGGCACTGAGCCACACAATGGGCTATTAAAATAGCGACCAAAAGTTGGTTAAAGAAGTAGTTTTTAGAAATATCTTAGAGTAGAGTAGACAGGCAGGCATTCTGTTGTGAGCTGCTTCTATACTGGAACAGTTTGGCTAGAGATTGACTTGCCAAAATCTATAGCATTCCACCTAAGACACTGTTGGTGTTCGAAGCCCCTGCTGTAATGAGTGTACTTATGCATTCTTTATGTCCTGAAGTGAACTGAAACAGCTAAAGACTTGTAACCTTGTTGGTGCAGATTAGAAGACCTCCAAAATGAATTATTCACTCAATTATCAAGGAATAGAAGTTCAAGGCAAGTGAATGAGCTGAGCAACGGATCACAATCTACTTGAATGGTGAAAGCCTAAATGTAAACTCCTCCTCCTACATTTTCAGGCCAAATGTTGGAGTCCTATAATTGGTCTCATCAGGGTTATGGCAGTAAATAATCATTTTTCACTCCTGATTATGTATCCAGCCCTTACGAAATATTATTATTGAGGATGCAATGGCCTAGTGGTATTATTGCTGGACTATTAGTCCAGAGACCCAGATAATGTTCTGGGGACCCAGGTTCAAATCCCTCCACAGCAGATGGTGGAACCTGAATTCAATAAATATCTCGAATTAACAATTTAGTGATGACCGTGAATCCACTGTTAATTGTTAGAAAAACATATCTGGTTCACTAATGTCCTTCAGCAAAGGAAACAGCCATCCTTACTTGGTCTGGTCTATGTGACTGCAGACCCAGAACAATGTGGTTGGCTCTTAACTGCCCTCTGGACAATTAGGGACGGACAATAAATTCTACCAAGTTAGCGATGCCCTCATCCCATGAACGAATAAAGGAATACATGGGTGAATGTCAAAGATACAAGTTAAGACTCTACTGTGTTGTGCAACTGCAGTTTAATAGCTTGTTCAGTTCTTAATATGGGCTTATACATTAAAAATGGTCATTTTGATCAGGTGCCAGAAGGTTCCTGAAATGCATGAGCTAATGCATTCAGGAGGCAGGACAGCAAACTACACAGAATGTAGACCTATGCATTTGAATCAAGTCAGCAAAGTGACCTCGGCATCCTGACCTTCCCAATTTTCCTTGCCCTCCTTGTTTTCCTTAACCTCTTCACTACTGCTCCTAACTTCCAACTATTTGTTGCACTGCACTGTAGAAATATTATCCATGCCTCATCCTTCTTCTCTTCACTCTATCACTGTAATTCATATTCCTTTCTCGGTCACTTGCTTATTAGCCTCCCCAAAAGTGCATCAATGCCGTCCACTACAACCATTCCATCAAGAGAGCTCCACATTCTCCCCACTCCGAGACAAAATGTCTCCTGAATTTCTTATTGGATTTATTAGTGACTATCATATACATATGGCCCCTAGTTTTAATTACCCATGAATATGAATATTCGTTCTCTGCATCTATCTTATCCAACTACTTTGTAATTTTTACTATTAGACCTTATTAGATCACTTTTCAACCTTGTCTTTACTGAGAAAGACTGTTCAGTTTCAAGGTTCTTGAGTAGATTTGTAGATTTGAGTAGAGTGGATGCTGTGGTTGGTTTGTTTACTGAGCAGGTTCATTAATTCACAGACGTTTCATTACCCTGAGGGCCCCAGAGTTTAAATAACAGGCGGGAAAACACAACAGTACTTCATTGGAGGCTGCACTTATTATGTTACCCTGCAGGGTAATAAAATGTCTGCAAATTAATGAACCAACCATAGCACTGTCTAGTTTTACTGAATCATAACTTCTTAAAAACATAACTGAAAATCTTACAGTGTAGTTAATTGCTAGATTATGATTTACAGTTCGATTTGTGTAAAACTTCTCATCTGTGCAATGATTAATTACACTTAGTTTCTTTCTCAGACATTTATTTTAAACTTTGCTACTCGTAACACAAAGATTAACAGGAAAAAAAACCCTTGCCATAGTCTGAAAGAGTGCAGGTGTGCGCGAAGGACAGCAACATGTCCAACATGGAGACTGCATCTGACAGCTTGTACAAACAATGGATATGTCTGTAGATGTCACTCAGGAGTTTGCAAACTACCCTGGAGAAAGGGAAAAAAATGCACTTCAAGTCATTAGCAAAACAAAATATTCCTAATTAGTGCTTCATGACAAATGAGCAACAGAAACCATCCTATTAAGTGTTATACTGATGCTAATTTAAGTCAACTAGGTTAATTTAAATTGTAGACAAGTACCAGATGAGCAATTCAATGAAGAATAATGCATTTGAGTCTGGCATTGTGAAATGCATTAAAAGAAAGACTTGCATTTAATGTCTTAGTAAGTCTCAAAGGACTTTACAGCTGGTGAATTACTTTGAAGTAGCAGAGGAAACTTGGTAGCCAATTTACACACAGCAAGGTTCAACCATTAGGAATGCAATTACAATTAAGCAACATATTTTAGCAGAAGGATAAACATTGACCAGGACACCAGAGAGAATTCCCATACACTCCTTTGAAAGAGAGATGTGGGATCCTTTACACCCAAATGTGAGGTAGGCAAGGGTTTAGTTTAGCATCTCATCTGAAAGAAATGCAGCATGCCCTGAGTGCGACAATTTCAGCATGGATTTTCTACCCAAACCTATAGAGCAAGACTTACTCCATTCTGATATAGTGGCAACAGCACTTCCCACTGAGCTACAACAGACTTCCATTCACTGCATTTCATTTTCAACTCATTTCATTTTGGCTTAATGACACCTGTTATGAGAACATTCCAGATTTCTTGAAAGAACAAACATTGCATTATGAATATTGTTAATCTCCTTACAGATAGGTCATATGGTAAATCTCCCGCAAAGACTCTTGACACCGCTCATTCATTTTAATTAAGTCAGCGGTCGTGAAGTTGTAAGTGTTCTTCGTTACGGTGACCTAGAAAGGAATTCATAACTTATAATAGAAGCTTTTCTGCAGGACTCTGAACATGTCAAACCAGGATGCCCATTTTGTAATCTATACAGGATGCAAGCAAATTGCTAAAGGCACTTGGCAGTGTCAAGTATCTAAACTCAACCTGCTCAATATACGTGATGTGGAGCTATACAAGGTGAAAGTGCATCATTGTGATCATGTTTTCATTTAACTTTATCTACAAAGTTCACGTGGCTTAGTACAAAATTACTAATATACTGGGGATGCTTTCTAATAGGGAGAAAAGATAGTAGATAAAAGTAAGAAATATACAGCATATATCACATCCATCCTAAACCACTCACTATCAAAAAAAATTGTAAACACCACTCTGTAACCTTACGGCCAGAATATCAACTTTGGTTCAATGAAGAATGCAGGAAGCACCCTAGGAATAAAACCTGACATACCTAAAAATGAAGTATCAACTTGTTGAAACGACAAGCAACAGAAACACCATTCAATTGTTAACAAAAGCAGTCCTACAACCAAGGGATCAGGTCTAAGCTCAGCAATCCTGCCACATCCAGATATGAATGATGTTGGACAATTAAACAACATCCTCAATGATGGGGGAGCCCAGCATATCCATGCAAAAAGACAAGGCTGAAACATTTGCAAGCAACTTCTGCCAGAAGTGCCAAATGGATGTGCCATTTGTCCTGAGGTCCCTCACATCTCATCTAAAAGCCGACAGTTCTCCATCACACTGCTCATCCAACAGCGAAGCACTCCCTCAGTATTACACTTTGTACTGCAGCTTTCTCTCAATGCTGGACTGGAATATCAGCCATACTTTGGCTGGAATCTCTGGATTTGAGTTTAAACCCACAATCATCTGACTCAAAATGAGAGTGCTATCACTTTTTTAAGGGGTTCTTTGTAACATATATCTTTGACCAAGTTTTTGGTCATATCTCTTAACACCTCAGGTGACCTTATGTCAAATGTTGTTTGATATCACACTGCAATGCACTTGAGGAAGTCTTACTACATTAAAGGCACCATAGAAATGCAGGTTATTCTTGGTGAAAACAGAAGTACAGCCACATTTTTCAACTATAAGGGTTGCCATCCCCAAAATGTTCATCATCAGCGAGATATTCATCATCATAGTTAGGACCTTTTGGAATTTAATGATGTGTTACAAAACAGTATCATCTATAACAGAAGTTGAATTGATTAACGCACCTTCATAAACTCAGATGGCAACTGCCCATTAGAGAATGAAGCTCCCTCAAAATTCAGCTGAATGAAGAATCCTCGGGCAGTACTGAAGCTGGTTTTCAGAGGCAGGTTATACTTTTCTCCCAGCTGTGATATCATTCCTACTCAGTTCAAAATGAAAAAGTGACAAAAAGGATGCCTTCAGCTTAACATAAAATTGATTATAGAAGCATCTCTTGTCGAAAGAAGATGGTGAAATGTTCAGAGATGTCAATTATGATTTGATCTGCGATGTTTTAATCCAGTGGAGAGAATATACTGAATGGACTAGCAGACAGAAAGAAAGCACCAAAGGAAGAATCTTTTTAAAAGGAACACCTCAAGGTGTTCCAAAGTTCTATGGCTAATGAAGTGCTTTTATGCAGTAGTGGGATATAATGCAGATAACATGGTGACCAATATTTGGACAGCAACTCCCGTTACATGTAGCAACGTCCCACATGCAGCAATCTTTTTCTTTAAGTGATGGGTGCGAGTAGCAAAGACATATTTAAAGGGAAGTTAAATAAGCACATGAGGGAGAAAGAAACAGGATATGCTGATGGTAACAAGGTGTGGAGCTGGATGAACACTAGGCCTGAAACATCAGCTTTCCTGCTGCTAAGATGCTGCTTGGCCTGCTGTCTTCATCCAGCTCCACGCCTTGTTATCTTGGATTCTCCAGCACCTGCAGTACCTATTACCCCAGGATATGCTGATAGGTCTGGATGTAATGTGACAGTGCTGAGGACCTTAAACACAAGCACAAACCTGTGGGGCAAAATGAGAACTGCAGTGCTGGAGTCACAGTAAATACACTGTGGAGGGGGTGGAACACAGCAGGTAAGGTAGCAACAGAGGAACAGGAAAGGTGATGTTTCAGGTCTGGCTTGTTTCCGTGCTGCAATTTCAGTGTTCTTTTACATAATTTATTTCAACCTCATCTGATTTAGCACAGAACACAGGAATTTTGTAAGACAAGCATAGACATTTTGAAATCTCTGGTATTCAACTAAGCAATAATGATTACCTTAGAGGGGCCATGCGTAGACTTGGAGACCGTTTCGTCCAGCATCATGGCAAATGACAACATCTTCTGATTGCCAACCATTTTAACTCCACCTCCCACTCCCTGGGTGACATATCCATCCTGGGCCTCCTCCAGTGTTGGCCTCTTCCAGTGTCACAATGACACCACCCACAAACTGGAAGTCCAACACCTCATAATCCGCCTCGGGAGCCCACAACCTGATGGCCTAAACATGGAATTCACCAGTTTTAAAATTTCCCCACCCCTGGTCTCATCCCATGAGAATCTAGAACATGCTCTCTTTAACTCAACACTACAGCAGAGGTTGCAATGTTGAAGTCCGCTTAGAGCGTAATCCCTAAGCAATCAGTGAACCCATGAAACCTCCACTTTATTTATTAGATTGCTGTAAAAATTCTTCAAAAGGTTACATCTAGTTGGCTGAAGTCTAAATGTGCACTAATAACCATTAAACACATCACTGATCTTGAAAGCTGATGTCAAATTTCCCCAATATGATTAAAAGGTACATAAAATGTCGAATTATAAATTAATTTTGATGAAGTTT
Organism: Stegostoma tigrinum; assembly: GCF_030684315.1. Taxonomy (NCBI): domain Eukaryota; kingdom Metazoa; phylum Chordata; class Chondrichthyes; order Orectolobiformes; family Stegostomatidae; genus Stegostoma; species Stegostoma tigrinum. Next base: position 100,812,004 of record NC_081361.1, read on the forward strand.
ATTTACAAATTTTTAGCTTCTATCATGATATAATCAAAATCATTGTGAAGATACAGACTTAATGTCTATCAAAATTAAGTGAAGAGTGATAGATTCAGTCTTTTGCATGTCCTTGTTTGCTGTGTGTGAGAATCCTTCAGTGTTACCGAATGCTGAGCTTGATGCTGTCACTACTCCCTGACTCCTGGAGATCATTCTGGCTTTACTCCAGACTTAAACTGTCATTGGTAAAAGGTAAATACATACCACAGACTTGTAGATGCTTGTGAGTTGCCTTTGTTCGACACTGACCACAAAATTAACTACATCAGTCTACCGCTCTACATACCATATATCCTCACGGTAAATGTCGAGCTTCTGAGACTAACATTCCAGCCAAAAAGTAGGGGCTGACTTTTACTCAAGTACCATTTTCAGAACGTTGAACCCACCCTTTCTAATCATCTTACTATGGTATTGATGCCAGATTGGAGACTGATCTTGCCAACACCACCCTAAAAGGTAATTAAGAAGCACGTTTACAATTCTCCCAACATGAAGAATTGAACAGCCATCTATGAATGAATATGTAGGTTTTGCACCTCTGTAAGCCCTTCCCAGCAATGCCCATATCCCATGAGTAAATATAAAAACATCAGGACATGTTTGACTTCAGCAGCAAGCAGATGGTAAATAGAAAGATTTTAGATTTTTATGGCCAAAGGTCTGCGATTGACTTTTACATGAGATCAATGATTACTTGCATATATAAGGTACTTCAAACGGAAAAATGAAGAAATATTGTATTACTTTTCCCTACTGCAGCATCTGTTTCATGGAAAATATACTGTTTGTAATTATGCAAATACAATCAGCAGAAATGTATTTGCCTGAATTTATAGCATTACAATTTTAACATGCAAATCCTACCCAGTTTAAAAATTTAAATTTGTTTATGAACAGTTTCACCTTCACTTGTCAGGCACAGCATTATCAAAATATGGAAGCAATACCTGCTACATCATCAACAATCTCTGTGTATGTTCGCCGAGCAATATCAAGGAACTCGTTAATATTTGGTCTGACAGCATAGCATTTCTGTGTCCTCATATTCAAACAGCCTTTAATGTACCTGGTATCATCATTAATGACAGTTTTGATTTGGTCCAGAATAAGGTTAAATCTGTAATTTTCAATGTAAAATCAAATGCAAATCATTATTCAAAATGTATATTTAAAAATTAATCTTTAATCAAAGAAAGCTTAAAACAATACTGCACCCTCAATGAACTTTCTGAATTTGGAACCAAATATGAAAAGCATAAAAGTTATGTTACATCTACACAAATCATTGGTCAGAAACCACCTGAAGTAATGTGTTCAGTTCTGGGCTCACAAGTTGTCAAGGCTTCAGAGAGACTGGGGAATTTGTACAGAAGTGGTTATGGATTAAATTAAGAAATGAGAACCACCATCAAAACTGTCTCCCATTCGGCAAGTTCTAGTTCAGACTGAGATAAACTGCTGATATCTAAAGGCCAGTTACAGGTTAACAACTAAAATAATTTGGGAGAGTGCATGGTTCCATTTCAAGTCATGCTTTATTTTGAAAATGTGTAAATTGAGATTCTCGGGGTGCCAGAAATGCTACATATTACAGGGGGTGAGAAAAGCTGGATCCATGAGGTAACTGCCTTTAGTTGAAGTGCATTTGCAACAGCAAGAGAAGCAAGAGTATCCACCAGCCTGAGCTGGCCAAAAAAATATAATATTGATTGGCTGACATCCTTGCCCTTCACCCACCAGTACCACCACCACCGTCACTACACTCCCGCCCACCCACTGCAAATTCCCCTTCGGTACCTTTAAATCAGTCAAAAAAAATGTTTAACTGCACAGAACGAAATCTGTGGATAATGCAGTTCAGTTTTGTCACCTGCAAGTCCTCCTACAAACAAACTCTCTTCCCAGTTTAAGTATTATCAGTTTGATACTCATAAATCTGGTTAAGTCATTGACCTAATTAAATCTAATTCGATCAGGCAGTTTTTAATGAAATAACTACTGCACAAAGCCCTTCATTTACTCTTGGCTTACCTGCTATCTTCCAATGAACTGCAATAAGCCTTTAATAATGGTGTCTTGCAGGCTTTCAGAGTTCCCTGTGAAACGCAAGCAATGATTGTGAATACGTTAAAAAAACTTTAGTAAAATCGTTCTTCCCTATTTCCAAGAAACAGCTGATTTTTACGAAGAGAAAAATTTACACATCAAATTTGTTTCTTGCCTCATTCACAATATCTATCACGTCCCTGTGATAAGATTGCTTAATTTTCTGAAGAAGGTCCTTATCTGAAACATCAGCTTTCCTGCTCCCCTGATGCTGCCTGACCTGTTGTGTTTCTCCAGCTCTATACTGTATTGTCTCTGAATCCAGCATCTGCACTTTGTTATCTCTTAATTCAAAAACCAATGCTTCTCTATCTTGGTATTTTTCTTTGATCTTGAAAGGAAACTCCTCTAATCACCATCTCACTCCATTTAAATTAGTGAAGGAATTCAACACAGTAGAAATGGAAAAAAAAACTTACTTATGTGGGAGACTCAAAAGCAAGGAGGACGCAATGTTAAAAAAAGAGGGAGGTCAGTAGAGGGCAAACATCCACTACACTATTAATTCATTATTAAAATTACAGCGCTCTTCTTTGAGGCTTTTCTCTGTTTTGATACCCTATATCTAAAAATCTGAAAATTAAATCTTTTTATCAATAGCTTCCATCTCTGAGGTGGTTTCTGGGCAATTTATATCCAACAATCTGCTCTGAAAACTCTACTCACATTTTGACAGCTGTAACAGATTCCACCACAGTAAAAGAGACATAGAACACAGAACAATATAGAGCAGAACAGGCCCTTCGGCCCTCGATTTTGCACCAACCTGTGAACTAATCTAAGCCCCTTCCTCTACACTATCCCATCATTATTCATATGCTTATCCAAGGACTGTTTAAATGCCCCTAATGTGGCTGAGTTAACTACATTGGCAGGCAGGGCGTTCCACGCCCTTACCAGTCTCTGAGTAAAGAACCTGCCTCGGACATCTGTCTTAAATCTATCACCCCTCAATTTGTAGCTATGCCCCCTTATACAAGCTGAAGTCATCATGCTCGGAAAAAGACTCTCACTGTCCACCCTATCTAATCCTCTGATCATCTTGTATGTCTCTATTAAATCCCCTCTTAGCCTCCTTCTCTCCAATAAGTACAGACCCAAGTCCGTCAGCCTTTCTTCATAGGGCCTGTGCTCCAGACCAGGCAACATCCTGGTAAATCTCCTCTGCACCTTTTCCAATGCTTCCACATCCTTCCTGTAATGGGGCGACCAGAACTGTACGCAATATTCCAAATGAGGCCGCACTGGCGTTTTGTACAGTTGCAGCATGACATCACAGCTCTGGAACTCAATCCCTCTACCAATAAAACCTAACACACCGTAAGCCTTTCTAACAGCACTATCAACCTAGGTGGCAACTTTCAGGGATCTATGTACGTGGACACAAAGATCCCTCTGCACATCTACACTACCAAGAATCTTTCCATTGACCCGGTATTCTGCCTTCCTATTATTCCTCCCAAAGTGAATCACCTCATATTTATCCGTATTAAACTCCATTTGCCACCTTTACGCCCAATTCTGCAGTTTATCCAAGTCTCCCTGCAACCTGCAACATTCTTCCACACTGTCCACCACTCCACCAGCTTTAGTGTCATCTGCAAACTTACTAAGCCATCCACCTATGCCTGCGTCCAAATCATTTATAAAAATGTCAAACCGCAGTGGTCCCAAAACAGATCCTTGAGGCACACCACTAGGAACCTGACTCCAGGCTGAATATTTTCCATCAACTACCACTCGTTGTCTTCTTACAGAAAGTCAGTTTCTAATCCAAATTGCTAAGTCTCCCTCAATCCCGTGCCTCTGTATTTTCTCCAATAGCCTACCATGTGGAACCTTATCAAAGGACAATCCACATACTTAAAAACAATCTGCAACATTCTAACGAGAACAATGCTGCTTTTTAGAAAGTCAACACACCTTATCTCCCAAAGTTAATCCATCCTCTAAAAAGTTTCAGAAAACTGATCTTTGTCAACACTAACCAATGCAGTGTTGGGTTACATCATATTCCTCTACTAGCTTTTATTGAAATCTACCTTTCATTTCCTTTTAAGATATTTGTTTACAATCTATTAAAAAGAAACTTACTTTTTAATGAGTAGAGACCAAGGACTATAATTCTTGGCATAATCTGAGTTTTTGCCTATGCACAAAATAGGGTAGGTTAGGCACACAGCTCAATTTTCCCAATTCTTGGCAACTTCGGTGATTGAATAATGCTCAGCCAGCACAAGTGGTGCACTTATATGGTGGTGCTAGAAGAAAAGCCTGACCACGAGACGCAGGATGGTCATAAAAGGAAAGTTTTGTGACTGATTAGTGAGTTGGATGGACAAGAGGAGAAAAATAGGCTTCATGCAGAAAACGTGCTCCAGTTAGCTACGCTAATGAGAAAGTAGCTGCTCGCTTCTGAACCTGTACATCCAGGGCACGAGAAGTCACAGGAACCATTTGATAGGGCTCCTTGCGGTTAGGACACAGGCAATGTCCTGGCCCTGGGGAACATACGCATAAACAGACAAAATGGTGGGCATGTGGAATGCGCTGCTGGCAGTGGTAGTGGAATCAGATACTTTAGAGACTTTTAAGTGACTCTTGGATAGGCACAAGGACGATAGTAAAATGTAGGGTATGCAGAGTAGTTTGATCTTAGTAGGATAATAGGTCAGCACGGCATCGTGGGCCGAAGGGCCTGTACTGTTCTATGTTCTATGTAAAATAGGAGCATAAGACCACTTGGCCGCTAAACTTGGCCCAGCCATGATGAAGGGTCTAGACCCGAAATGTCAGCTTTCCTGCTCCTAAGATGCTGCTTGGCCTGCTGTGTTCACCCAACTCCACACCTTGTTATCTATGATTGATCTACTTTTTAATTCCACATTCCATTTACCCTAAAATCTCTGATTCCCTTGTCCAACAACAACCTATTTACACTCTGCCTGCCCGAGCTGTCCTAACATTGAACAACTTTTCCTTTAACTCATTTCACTTTCTTCAAATCAAAAGTGTAACCATGGGTACCTGCACAGGCCCCAATTATGCCTGTCTCTTTGTAGGGTGCATGGAACATACCTTGCTCAAATCCTATTTGAGTCCCACTCCAAAACTTTTTCTTCTGTACATTGACGACATCATCGATTCTGCTTCCATCTCGTTTGGAATTGGAAAAATGTATCAATTTTGCCTCCAATTTCCATCCTGCTTTCACCTGCACCCGGTCCATCTCTTACTCCTCCAGTCCCTTCCTCTACATCTGTTTCTATGGTGGGGACAGGCTGGCCACCAATATCCGTTACAAACCCACTATACTGTTCTGAGATGTCACCTTCTGCAGAGAGGCCGCAAAGATGTTTACCTAGCTTCTCAACGAAAAATTCCCTGCTACTGTGATTGGCAGGAAACTTAGCCATGTGCAACTCGTTTCCAACACTTCAGACTTCACCAGTTCTGTTTCCTCTCATAATAGGGTCCTCCTGATCCCCATTTTCCACATCATCCAAAAATTCAAAAGCCACCATTTTCTCCAGCGACATGCTACCAGCAGACACATTCTTCTCCTCCCCCTTGTCAGCATTCTGCAGGGACTGTTGCCTCTGGGACACCATGGTCTATTCTTCCTCCACTCCCCACTCCTCTCAAAACTGCACGAAACGTTACAATGCTTGTTACCTCTTCCCTCCTCCCTATCCAAGGCCCCAGACACATCAGATAAAGCAGCAGTTTAGATAGGCAGTGAGGAGACAGACAGGTCAAGGATGCAGGGATGGAGCCAGTAAAGGTGAGTGTAGGTAGGGAGTTAGAATGGAGGTCGGTCAGTCAAGGGAAGACGGACAGGTCAAGGAGGCAGGGATGAGGCTGGTAGGTAGGAGGTGAGGGTGGCGTTGATCAGTGAGGTGGGTCTCCTCTCCACTTATCTGCTCCTTTATCCACCTTCCATCTGCCACACCCCATATCTATTTATTTCAGAGACCCCTTCCTCTCCCCCATTTCTGAAGAGTTCAGACCCAGAACAACAGCTTTCCTGCTCCTCTGATGCTGTCTGGCCTACTGTTTTCATTCAGCTCTACACCTTGTAATCCCTGTCATGACATGATTTGCTTTCAGCACTGGTAACTCATTTGCATCCACTCAGTATCTCATTATCACATACCCAGCTTTTCCTCCTTCTTGATTTGCTATCAAACAACTTTCTCTCTGGGCTCCACAGCCACCTAGCAGCTCACTATGCCACACCACCCCCTTATTAGTCCTGAAGAAGGGGCACTGGACTCTGTTTCCCTCTCCACTGACACTGCCAACCCTGCTGGGTTTTTCCAGCAATTTCTGCTTTTTCTCCCCCAGACTTTCAGCATCCACAATTCTTTGATTTATTATGTAAGAATCCATCTACGTCTACATTAAAAGGACTTAATTACTCCACCACCCACCACCTTCTGAGGCAGTGAGTTCCCTGTTATAGGAAAGATGTTGTTAAACTTGAAAGGGTTCAGAAAAGATTTACAAGGATTTCACTGGGATCGGAGGTATTGAGCAATAGAGAAAGGCAGAATAGGCTGGTGTTTCTCTCTCTGGAGCACTGGAGACTGAGGGGTGACCTTCCAGATGGTTATAAATTCATCAAAAGCATTGATAGGGTGAATCGCCAAGGTCTTTTTCCAAGGATTGGGGAGTCTAAAGCTAGAGGGCACAGGTTTAAGGTGAGAGGGGAAGGATTCAAAAGGGACCTGAGAGGCAACTTTTTATGTAAGGGTGGTGTGTGTTTGGAATGAACGGTCAGAGAAGGTGGTGGAGGCAGGTACAAAAACATTTAAAAGGCATTGGAAAGGATACATGAAAGGGAAAGGATTAGAGGATATCTGGTAAGAATCACGACAAGTTGGACTGAAGGGTCTGTTTCTGTGCTGTATAAATCTATGACATATGAGCTCAGAGAAAAAAATCTCATTTCTCATTTAAAATGGCGGCAACTAATTTTAATACAGTGCCCACTAGCTCTTGATGTAATCACAACAGAAAACAATCTTCCCATGTCTGTCTTATCAAGATCATTCAGAGTCTTAAAGGCTTCAGTGGAGTCACGCTCATTCCTTTAAATTCTAATGGAAATAAACCCAGACAGTCCAACCAATGTTAGTAAGACGATCCACTCATTCCAGGGATCAATCCAGTAAACCCCCTCTGAACCACCTCCAATGCATCTCCACGCTTGAATAATGAGACCAAAAGTGAACATGGTATTTGCAATATGGCCTCACCAATGCCTGTATAACTCAAGCTCTTTATAACTTTATTGTTACGTTCAATTCCTCTCATAATAAAGGATAGCATCTCATTAGTGTTCTCCCTTGTTTCCAAAGAGCGAAGTCGGATGGAGGAGCAGCCTGAGCATGGTAATATAAATATAACTTAACTTGGTGATTTGTGGCCTTGTTTCCAGGGACCGGAGTTGAAGGGAGTAGCAGCTGGTGTAACCAAAACCTAACTGGATAGGTGACATCACAGGAGAGCTGTGACTTGATTGACTGGTAGGAAATCTGCCCTAAATTTAGAAAGGCCACCCCAGAACTAATAAATAAATTAATTATCTAGGATTAACTAACTCATAACTAAGTAGAGATGGATGGACAGGTGATGTGGGCACTGGCTGATCCCATTGCGAGCTGCAGTGACCACATCTGCAGCAAGTGTTGGGATGGTCTCCATCTGAACCAACCTGGAACCAGTGTTCTAGCAAAAAGGATAAATAGGGTTGTCACTAGGACCTCAACGGAGGAAAGTGAAGGGAATAATGATAGAAAATATAATGGTAAATAGAAAAGGAAACAGCAGGTTAACAGTTATGCAGGAGGGTTTAACTACATCAAGGACTATGAAGGAAGTTAAGAGGGAGGAAGACTCAGAAGTTACTATTAATAGAGATGCTGGCATTCAAAAAGAACATATGAAAACTAGCATAAAGGCACTTTCCTGAAATGTTCCTAGCATTCAACATGATGAGGCAGATGAGTTAACAGCACAAATTATTGCAATTGAATATGAGTTAGCAGCCAAGATGGAGACATGGTTATACTACGGTCCCGACTGGGGATTAAATATCCCTGGATATCAGCCTATTTGGAAGAACAGACAGGAAGGTAAGGGAGATGGTCTTTCTCTGATAGTTAAGGGTGACATTGGGGCGGTAGTGAGAGATGATACAGATTCTATGGAAAATCAGGCTGAATCCATTTTGGTATAAATTAGAAATTCTATGAAAAAATCACCAATAGGCATAGTCATTGGCCACTAAATAGTAATATCACATTGGGCCAGACAATAAATAAAGAAATAATTAATGCATGTAAAATGGTACAACAATTATCATGGGGAATTTTGACCTTCATTGCTAGAAGGATTGAGTTTAAAACAGGGAAGTCATGTTGCAGCTGTATAGGGTGCTGGTGAGGTCACATCTGGAGTACTGCGTGCAGGTTTGGTCTCTTTATTTGAGAAAGGATGTACTGGCACTGGGCAGGGTGTAGAGGATATTCAGTAGGTTGATTCCAGAGATGAGGGGGTTGGCTTATGAGGAGATGTTGAATAGACTGGGATTATAGACATTGGAATTTAGGAGAATGAGGGGGGTCTTATAGAAAAATATAAAATTATGAAGGGAATAGATAAGATAGAAGCAGTTGGTTGTTTCCAATAACAGGTAAGACTAGAACAAGACTGCATAGGCTCAAAATTAGGGGGACCAGGTTCAGGACTGAGTTGACAGGAACATCTTCAAAGGGATGTGAATCTGTGGAATTTTGTGCCAAGTGAAGTAGTTGAGGCTTCCTCAAGAATGATTTTAAAGCTGAGATGGATAGTTTGGAGAGTGAAGGAATTAAGGTTTATGATGAGAGGGTGGGTAAGTGAAACTGAGGCCATGAAAATGATCTTATTTAATGGCAGAAAAGGCTCAAAGGGCCAGATGGCCTACTCCTACTCCTGGTTCTTATGTTTGATGTTCTTATGCACTGGAGCTGCATGCTAATAATTTGTATACCTTAGAAAACTTAAAGCCCTCTACACCTCAGTAATCCACAGTTATTCTCCATTCAATTAATACTCTGCTTTCTCATTGTTCCTCGCAAAACACAGAACTACACCACATATTAGACCATAAGACCGTAAGACATAGGAGTGGAAGTAAGGCCATTCGGCCCATCAAGTCCACTCTGCCATTTAAGTCATGGCTGATGGGCATTTCAACTCCACTTCCCTGCACTCTCCCTGTAGCCCTTGATTCCTTCTGAGATCAAGAATTTGTCGATCTCTGTCTTGAAGGCATCCAACGTCCCAGCCTCCACTGCACTCTGCGGCAATGAATTCCACAAGCCCACCACTCTCTGGCTGAAAAAATGTCGTCTCATTTCAATTTTAAATTTATCCCCTCTAATTTTAAGGCTGTGCCCACAGGTCATAGTCTCCCCGCCTAATGGAAACAACTTCCTAGCGTCCACCCCTTCTAAACCATACATTATCTTGTAAGTTTCTATTAGATCTCCCCTCAACCTTCTAAAGTCTAATGAGTACAATCCCAGGATCCTTAGCCATTCATCATACGTTAAACCTACCATTCCAGGGGTCATCCATGAGAATCTCCGCTGGACATGCTCCAGGGCTAGTATGTCCTTCCTGAGGTGTGGGGCCCAAAATTGGACACAGTATTCTAAACCTTCAGAGAATCCTGGACCAACACTCCCAGATCCCTTTGCACTTCTGATTTGCGAATTTTCTCACCATTTAGAAAATAGTCCATGCCTGTATTCTTTTTTCCAAAATGCAAAACCTCACATTTACTCACATTGAATTTCATCAGCCATTTCCTGGACCACTCTCCTAAACTGTCTAAATCTTTCTGCAGCATCCCCACCTCCTCAGTACTACCTGCCTGTCCACCTATCTTTGTATCATCGGCAGATTTCGCCAGAATGCCCCCAGTCCCTTCATCCAGATCATTAATATATAAGGTGAACAGCTGTGGCCCCAACACTGAACCCTGTGGGACATCACTCGTCACCGGTTGCCATTCCGAAAAAGAGCCTTTTATCCCAACTCTCTGCCTTCTGTCAGACAGCCAATCCTCAATCCAAGCCAGTAGCTCACCTCAAACACCATGGGCCCTCACCTTGCTCAGCAGTCTCCCTGTATCAAAGGACTTTTGGAAGTCTAGATAGATAACATCTACTGGGTTTTCCTGGTCTAACATACTTGTTACCTCTTCAAAGAATTCTAACAGGTTTGTCAGGCACGACCACCCCTTACTAAATCCATGCTGACTTGTTCTAATCTGACCCTGCACTTCCAGGAATTTAGAAATCTCATCCTTGACAATGGATTCTAGAATTTTACCAACTACCGAGGTTAGGCTAATCAGCCTATAATTTTCCATCTTTTGCCTTGATCCTTTCTTACACAAGTGAGTTACAACAGCAATTTTCCAATCATCTGGGACTTTCCCTGACTCCAGTGACTTTTGAAAGATCACGACCAAAGCTTCTGCTATTTCCTCAGCCATCTCCCTCAGAACTCTAGGATGTAGCCCATCGGGGCCAGGAGATTTATCAATTTTTAGCCCCTTTAGCTTTTCTAGCACTTTCTCTTTTGTAATGCCTACCGTACTCAACTCTGCCCCCTGGCTCTCCCTAATTGTTAGCATACTACTTATGTCTTCCACTGTGAAGACTGACGCAAAGTACTTATTAAGTTCTTCAGCTATTTCCTTATCTCCCATCACTGTGCAGTCCCAGCACAGACCCCTGCGGGTCTCCATTCATTATATTTTGCCAGTCAGACAAAAACATATTTGTGTTACTGCTTCTTAAAGCCAGCTAATCTTCTAACCACACTGATACGTCATCCTCCACATAGTGAGCTTTTAAATTCTGTAATAAAATTTAATATGGCACCTTATCAAATGTCTTCTGGAAATTTGATTATAGTACGTAAATCAGGCTCCCCTTTAGCCACTTTACTTTAAGATCTATTGATATACAGAAATGAGTTAAAGGATGAGAATACACATTCGGGCTAGGCCCGTGATGCAGGGACTGACTGGGGATTGACAGGCTACACAATCAGCAAAAATAAAGAAGGGCTTGGGTAAAATACTAACATGCCTTTGTATGAACTGTTGGTAATTAGTAAACTAACATCAGGACATCTGGTCAACATAGTGTGAATTGACCAGATCGGAATTTAATATGTGACCTGTTGTATATAACACCTGGAAAAGTTACGGGACTTTGCACAGTTAATCTTAGACTGATAAGATTGACTCTCCTTGTATTTATTCAAATAAATTATTGTTTTCTCTACTGGCAGCTTGTCAGGTTGAATGACAACGGTATCAGTAGGCTCTCATGTCATATTCCTGGAATTCAGGTGAGTATATTCTAATTTGTCACCCATGTTAAATCAGAGTGCAGGCTGACATGGGTGAGATCTAAAGAACCTGAAAGAGGAATCCAGACAGGAAGTACCAGGTGAAAAGGTAAAATCATATGGCGGGATGGGAGAGCTTAAGCAATGCACGCAGGTCAGACTTCTTTGAACATTGAGGAAAAGGTGAGCTGAAAGACCATGCAGAGTCGACCAAAATCTGAAGCAAAAACATAAAAGATGTTTCTGAGAGAGAAATCAGAAAACAGTTTTAAAACAAAGTTTTTTTTTAAAAACTAACATAAAATGGCATGCCTTTTAAAGTATACATGAACTACAAGGCATCTGTAAATTCCTTATTTCCTTTTCTGGAAAGTATCCAGAAAAAAAAGACAAGGGATTTGAAAAATAATGAATGAACACACAAACAGCAATCCAAAAAAGTAGTTCCTGTGGAAACAGCAAATTTAAAAAAAAGGGGAAATTTAAAATGCAAGTAAATCTGACAGTTCAACAACACTGTTATTTGAATTTGGAATTAAATTTCAGACATGCAAATTCTAAAGAAATTCAGTAAATTGCTTGAGAAAATTGAGATACATAAGTGTGAAGAATGAACATGCAAAAAATTTTAGTGTATAGAATTATATAGAAATATTTGAGAAATAAATGAAACATTTTAACAGTTCTGACGGTGGGTCACCGGACCCAAAATGTTAAGATAACAAAGTGTGAAGCTGGATGAACACAGCAGGCCAAGCAGCATCTTAGAGCCACAAAAGCTGACGTTTCGGGTCTAGACCCTTCATCGGAGAGGGGGATGGGGACAGGGTTCTGAAATAAATAGGGACAGAGGGGGAGGCAGACCGAAGATGGATAAGAGTCACGGAGAGAGTAGTCTCTCCGGAAGGCAGACAAGGGTGGGGATGGAAAAATGTCTTGGGTGGTGGGGTCGGATTGTAGATGGTGGAAGTGTCAGAGGATGATGCGTTGTATCTGGAGGTTGGTGGGGTGGTATGTCAGGACGAGGGAGATTCTCTTAGGGCAGTTTTGCGGGGGTGGGGTGTGAGGGATGTGTTGCAGGAAATGCGGGAGACACGGTCAAGGGCGTTCTCGACAACTGCGGGGGGGATGTTGCGGTCCTTGAAGAACGCGGACATCTGGGATGTGCGGGAGTGGAATGCCTCATCCTGGGAGCAGATGTGGTGGAGGCGAAGGAATTGGGAATAGGGGATGGAATTTTTGCAGGAGGGTGGGTGGGAGGAGGTGTATTCTAGGTAGCTGTGGGAGTCGGTGGGTTTGAAATGGACATCACTTTCTAGCTGGTTGCCTGAGATGGAGACAGAGAGATCCAGGAAGGTGAGGGAGGTGTTGGAGATGGTCCAGGTGAACTTGAGGTTGGGGTGGAACGTGTTGGTGAAGTGGATGAACTGTTCGAGCTCCTCTTGGGAGCAAGAGGCGGTGCCTATACAGTCATCAATGTAACGGGGAAAGAGGTGGGGTTTGTAAGTGCGGAAGAGGTACTGTTCCACGTAACCTACAAAGAGGCAGGCATAGCTTGGGCCCATGCGGGTACCCATGGCCAGTCCCTTTGTCTGCAGGAAGTGGGAGGAATTGAAAGAGAAGTTGTTGAGGGTGAGGATGAGTTCAGCTAGGCGGATGAGGGTGTCGGTGGAGGAGGACTGGTCGGGCCTGTGGGACAGGAAGAAGCGGAGGGCCTTGAGGCCACCTGCATGAGGAATGCAGGAATATAGGGACTGGACGTCCATGGTGAAAATGAGGTGTTGGGGACCGGGGAATTGGAAGTTCTGGTGGAGGTGGAGGGCGTGGGTGGTGTCATGGACGTAGGTGGGGAGTTCCTGGACCAAGGGGGAGAAAATGGAGTCCAGATAGGTGGAGATGAGTTTGGTGGGGCAGGAGCAGGATAGGGACTGGACGTCCAAAATGTTAACTCTGTTTTTTCCTTCAAAGATGCTGCCAGACCTGCGGAGCTTTTCGAGCAATTTTGTTTTTGTTCCATTTTCAGAACATATTTTGGATAATAAAGGTTGTTATAAAGTCATATAGGAAGGAAACAGACCCTTCTGTCCAACCATGCTAAACATAATCCCAAACTAATGGGTTCCATCTGGCTCTAACTGGCCTATATCCCATCAAACCTTTCTTATTCATGTACCTATTCAAATGTCTTTCAAACATTGTAACTGTGCCCACATCCACCACTACCTCAGGAAGTTCATTTCACTTACAAATTTGCCTCTTCCATCTTTTTGAAATCTCTCTCCTCTCACCTTAAAAATGTGTCCCCGAAGAACATAATAAGAACATAAGAACTAGGAGAAGAAGTAGGCCATCTCACCCCTTCAGCCTGCCCCGCCATTTAATAAAATCATGGCTGATCTTTTTGAGACTCAGCTCCACCTGCTCGTCACTCACGATAACCCTTAATTCTTTTACTGTTCAAACATTTATCTAGTCTTGCCTTAAAAACATTCAGTGAGTTAGCTTCAACCGCTTCACTGGGCAGGGAATTCCAGATTCACAACCCTTTGGGTGACGAAGTTCCTCCTGACCTCAGTCCTACATCGGCTTCTCTTTACTTTGAGGCAATGCCCTCTAGTCCTAGTTTCACCTGCTAGCAGAAACAACCTCCCTGCCTCCATTTTACCTATTCTCTTCGTAATCTTATGTGTTTCTGTAAGATCTCCCCTCATTCTTATGAATTCCAATGAGTATAAGCCCAGACTACTCAGTCTCTCCTCACAATCCAACCCTCTCAACTCTGGAATCAACCGAGTGAATCTTCTCTGCACCCCCTCCAGTGCTAGTATATCTCTTCTCAAGCGAGGACACCAAAACTGCACACAGTACTCCCAGTGTGGCCTCACCAGGACCCTACACAGCTGCAGCATAGCCTCTATGTTTTTAAACTCCATCCCTCGAGCAATGGGAAACAAAATTCCATTTGCCTTTTTAATCATCTGCTGCACCTGCAATCCTACTTTTAGAGATTCATGCACAAGGACACCCAAGTCCCTCTGCACAGCAGTGTGCTGCAATTTTTACCATTTAAAACATAGTCCATTTTGCTGTTACTCCTACCATGATGGACGACCTCACACTTATCAACATTGTACTCCATCTGCCAGACCTTTTCCCACTCACTCAGACTATCTATATCCCTCTGCAGACTTTCAGTGTCTTCTGCACACTTTGCTCTACCATTCACCTTAGTGTCAACTGCAAATTTTGACACACCACACTTAGTCCCCAACTCCAAATCATCTATGTAAATTGTAAACAATTGAGGTCCCAACACTGTTCCCTGAGGCACACCAATAGCCGCTGACCGCCAAATAGAAAAACACCCATTTACCCCTACTCTTTGCTTTCTACCAGTCAACCAATCCTCTATCCATGCCAATACATTACCTGTAGTACCGTGCAACTTAATCTTATGTAGCAGCCTTTGGTGTGGCATCTTGTCAAATGCCTTCTAGAAATCCAGATCCACCACATCCACAGGTTCCCCACTGTCCCTTAGTCTTGAAATCCTCACGTCCTAGGGAAGAGGCAACTACCATTAACTCTAATAATACCTTCTATGAGGTCGCCTCACAACCTCCTACGTTCCAGTGGAAAACTGCCACAGCCTGTCCAGCCTTTCTTTATAACTCAAATCTTCCATACCCTGCAACATCCAAGTAAATCTCTTCTAAACCCTCTCAAGTTTAATAATATCCTTTGTATTACTGGGCGTCCAGAACTGGACACAACGTTTCTAAAGAGGCCTCACCAATGTCATGTACATCCTCAACATGGCTTCCCAACTCCTATACTCAAAGGACTGTGCAACAAAGGTAAGAATGCCAAACACCTTTTTTAACCACCCTGTCTCTATGTTATGCAAACTTCAAAGAATTATGTACCTGCATTGCTAGGTTCCTCTGTTCAAGAAATACTACCCAAGGCCCTACCATTAAGTATATGGGCCACCTGCAGTGCCACAATGATGCCACCCGAAGGTTGCAGGAACAGCAACTCATATTCCGCTTGGGAACCCTGCAGCCCAATGGTATCAATGTGGACTTCACCAGCTTCAAAATCTCCTCTTCCCCCACTGCATCCCAAAACCAGCCCAGTTCTTCCCCTCCCCCCACTGCATCCCAAAACTAGCCCAGCTCATCCCCTTCCCCCACTGCGTCCCAAAACCAGCCCAGCCTGTCTCTGCCTCCCTAACCTGTTCTTCCTCTCACCCATCCCTTCCTCCCACCCCAAGCCACACCTCCATTTCCTGCCTACTAACCTCATCCCTCCTCCTTGACCCGTCCGTCTTCCCTGGACTACCTATCCCCTCCCTACCTCCCCACCTATACTCTCCTCTCCACCTATCTTCTTTTCTCCATCTTCGGTCCGCCTCCCCCTCTCTCCCTATTTATTCCAATACCCTCACCCCATTCCCCTCTCTGATGAAGGGTCTAGGCCCGAAACGTCAGCTTTTGTGCTCCTGAGACGCTGCTTGGCCTGCTGTGTTCATCCAGCTCCACACTTTGTTATCTTGTATTCTCTAGCATCTGCAGTTCCCATTATCTCTGATACAAATTTAAGCCCTACCCTTGTTTGTTGTACCGAAATGCAATACCTCACATTTATCCAGTTTGAACTCCATCTGCCATTTTTCAGCCCATTTACCCATTTGATCAAGATCCCTTTGTAATCACACAAGGCTTCTTCACTGTCCACAATGCCACCAATTTGGTGTCATCCTCAAACTTACCAACCATGCCTTCTACATTCTCATCCAAGGCATTTATATTAATGAAAAATAAAAGAGGACCTAGAACTGATCCCTGTGAACACTGGTCACAGACCTCCTGTCTGAAAACAACTCGTTATTCTCTGTCTCCTATTGTTAAGCCAATTATGCATCCAATTGGCAAGCTCAGCTTGAATTCCTTATGACCCAACTTTACCAATTAGTCTACTATGTAGAACCTTGTCAAAGGCTTTACGAAAATCCAAATAAACAACATCTACTGCTCTGCCATCATCAATCTTTTTGGTAACTTCCTCAAAAACCTCAATCAAATTTGTGAGACATGATTTTCCTCACACAAAGCCATGCTGACTACTGCCAATCAATGTGTGCTTCTCTACATGTCCATAAATCCTATCTTTTATAATCACCTCCAACATTTTACCCATAACTGAAGTCGGACTCATAGGTCTATAATTCCCTGGTTTCTCCTTACAACTTTTCATAAACAGTGGTACGACATTAGCCACCCTCCAGTTATCAGGCACCTTACCCCTAGTTATAGATGATGCAAATATTTCTGGAAGGGGTCTAACAATTTCCTCCCTTACTTCCCACAATGTTCTGGAATACATTAGATCAGGTCCCAGAGATTCACCAATCTTTAAATCCTCTAAGGATTCCCGACCTTCCTTTCCTGTAATGTGAACTGTTTTTAAAACAACAAACTGTATTTCTCTAGACTCTGGGGGGGTGTCCGTTTGGTGGAGCTTCTGCCGCTGGAGGGCAGCAAGATGCTGGGCGGAGGCACCTTGATGCATCATCCGGCGGCGGAAGCTCTTAACCCGGATCCGCCACCAACTATGATCCATCTTCGGTCCGCCTCCCCCTCTCTTCCTATTTATTCCAGAGCCCTCGCCCCATCCTCCTCTCTGATGAAGGGTCCAGGCCCGAAACGTCAGCTTTTGTGCTCCTGAGATGCTGCTGGGCCTGCTGTGTTCATCCAGCCTCACATTTTATTATCTTTCTCTAGACTCTGTTTATTTCTGCACAGTAAAATCTGATGCAAAATATTCATTCAGTATCTCTCCCATTTCGTGGGGCTCAAAACAAAGATGACTTCCTTGATCCTTAAGTGGCCCTGCCCCTCTCTCTAGTTGTCCTCTTGCTCTTAATGTTTCTGTAGAATCTCTCTGGTTTATCCTTAACTTAATCTACCATTGCTATCTCATACTGCCTCTTTGCCTTCTTGATTTATTTTTGAAGAATGCCCCACACTCTTTATATTGAACCAAGTTGTCTATAATCTAAAATAAGATTCTCTTCTATTCTTGACTAGAACCTCAATATCTTTATTCATTCATTGTTCCTTAATCTTACCAGCTTTACCCTTCACTCTAACAGGAACATAATGCCTCTGAACTCTCATCATCACACTCTAGAACGCCTCCCATTTTTCAGATGTCCTTCTATCTGCGAACAGCCTACTCCAAACAACTTTGAAAGTTCTTGTCTCATACCATTAAAGTTTGCCCTCCTCCAACTAAAAAGTTTAACTTTTATGAAAGGCTTATCCTTTTCCATTACCATTTGAAACTGATAGAACTATGATCACTCAACACAAAGTGTTCCCCCACTTTTACGTCAGTCACTTGCTCTGTGTTATTGCCCAGAAAGAGGTCTTGTTTTGTTCCTTTGCTCATAGGAGCATCCACACATTGATAACGAACATTTTCTTGAACACATTTGACAAATTCTTCACCATCCAAACCTTTAAAGTATGGTAGCCCCAGTCAATGTTTGGAAAATTAAAACCCCCAATTATTACAACATTATTATGCTTACATATATCAGAGATCTCCCCACATATTTGTTTCTCAATTTCCCTCTTACTATTGAGGAGCCTATCGTACAATCCCATCAAGGCGATCTTTCCTTTCATATTCTAATTTCTACCTATATATTTTCACTGGATGATTTTTCAGAAATACCTTCTCAAGTTAGAGCAATAAGGTATTCCTTAATCAAAAATGAACTCCACCGCACCACTTCTTGCCTCCTTTTCTTGCCTCCATCTAAAACCTGGAATATTGAGCTGCCAGTCTTGTCCGTCTCTCAGCCAAGTTTTCGCTGGATTGTTCTCTCTGGAGTTCAGACAAACGAGAGGGGATCTCATAGATACTTATAAAATTCTAACAGCACTGACAGGGTGGATGCAGAAAGGATGTTCCCGATGGTGAGTGTGTCCAGAACTGGGGTCACGGTCTGAGAATTTGAGCTAGATGATTTAGGACAAAGATGAGGAAATACTTCTTCACCCAAAGAGTGGTGAGATAGTAGAATTTATTACCACAGGATATAGTTAATGCCAATACATTGAATGCTTTCAAGAGGCAACTCTTGAAAGCATAGGACTTGGGGCAAATGGAGTCAAAGGTTATGGGGAGAAAGTATGATTAGGCTATTCAGTTAGACATTAGCCATGATCGTGGAGAATGGCTGAGCAGGCTCGAAGGGCCAAATGGCCTCCTCCTGTTCCTATCTTCTATGATAGCTATGACATCCCAAACCCATGTTCTTAAACATGCTCTGAGTTCATCAATGTGAGATATTGTATTATTATTTTCTTTATTAACTCACTCACAAACACTCTATGTTTACCATATCACATTTGCATTTGTTCATTCGTAAAACCACATTCTTGTAGTACATTTTACTCTTACAAGATAAGCTAAATTAAACATCCCTTCCTAGGCTTTCAACCCATCACTGTTTCTTCACACCTTTCATTTCTTATTGACCGCATGATGCAAGCATTGTTTAGAGCTGTTTTTCTATCAAAGGCTATCCCTGAATAAGCATTAATACTGTAACCTACTGTGTCTCCATAACTCACTCAAAATTATGGAAAGACTATAATATTAATTAGCCCAAACTAACCGTCTCTTGGGACATGAGCAGGCGGCAGGACATCATACAGTTTCTACCACCAGCATGTCCCTACAGTCCGCTGCTTTTTAACTCTTTGAAATTTCCTCATTATACTACGTATTTCTATAACACTGTACAACCTATTTCTAATTTTTATTTAGGACTACCATCTTGTCCTAATATACAGATTTATACTTTTTAAATACATTTTAAATAGGGCCGCTACCCCCTTTTAAGAAACTTATTATCAAAACGGCGCTTCCATGAAACTGCATAAATGAATGTGTAGGAACTGTCAAAAACCAGCAACAGTAGATGAAATCTCATGACCCAACAGCGAGAAATAAGTTTAATATCCTCTATACTTTTATTTAGTTCACATATAATTTCTCACTTATTTATATCCTATAAATCTAGTACTTTTACTAACATTACTAACTTTAAAGACAAAAGGACTAATACCTCTTAATTAAGCAAGCTCATAGAACATAGCATAATACAGCGCAGAACAGGCCCTTCAGCCCTCGATGTTGTGCCGACCTGTGAACTAATCTAAGCCCATCCCCTTACACTATCCCATCATCATCCATATGCTTATCCAAGGACTGTTTAAATGCCCCTAATGTGGCGGAGTTAACTACATTGGCAGGCAGGGTGTCCAACGACCTTACCACTCTCTGAGTAAAGAACCTGCCTCTGACGTCTGTCTTAAATCTATCACCCCTCAATTTGTAGCTATGCCCTCTTGTACATGCTGACGTCATCATCCTCGGAACAAGACTCTCACTGTCCACCCTATATAATCCTCTGGTCATCTTGAATGTCTCTATTAAATCCCCTCTTAGCCTTCTTCTCTCCAATGAGAACAGACCCAAGTCCCTCAGCCTTTCTTCATAAGGCCTTCGCTCCAGACCAGGCAACATCCTGGTAAGAGATAATGGGGACTGCAGATGCTGGAGAATCCAAGATAACAAAATGTGAGCCTAGATGAACACAGCAGGCCAAACAGCATCTCAGGAGCACAAAAGCTGACGTTTCGGGCCTAGACCCTTCATCAGAGAGGGATGGGGTGAGGGTTCTGGAATAAATAGGGAGAGAGGGGGAGGCGGACCGAAGATGGAGTGAAAAGAAGATAGGTGGAGAGAGTATAGGTGGGGACGTAGGGAGGGGATAGGTCAGTCCATGGAAGACGGACAGGTCAAGGAGGTGGGATGAGGTTAGTAGGTAGGAGATGGGGGTGCGGCTTGGGGTGGGAGGAAGGGATGGGTGAGAGGAAGAACCGGTTAGGGAGGCAGAGACAGGTTGGACTGGTTTTGGGATGCAGTGGGTGGGGGGGAAGAGCTGGGCTGGTTGTGTGGTGCAGTGGGGGGAGGGGACGAACTGGGCTGGTTTAGGGATGCGGTGGGGGAAGGGGAGATTTTGAAACTGGTGAAGTCAACATTGATACCATTAGGCTGCAGGGTTCCCAGGCGGAATATGAGTTGCTGTTCCTGCAACCTTCGGGTGGCATCATTGTGGCACTGCAGGAGGCACATGGTGGACATGTCATCTAAAGAATGGGAGGGGGAGTGGAAATGGTTTGCGACTGGGAGGTGCAGTTGTTTGTTGCGAACTGAGCGGAGGTGTTCTGCAAAGCGGTCCCCAAGCCTCCGCTTGGTTTCCCCAATGTAGAGGAGGCCACACCGGGTACAGTGGATGCAGTATACCACATTGGCAGATGTGCAGGTGAACCTCTGCTTAATGTGGAATGTCATCTTGGGGCCTGGGATAGGGGTGAGTGAGGAGGTGTGGGGGCAAGTGTAGCATTTCCTGCGGTTGCAGGGGAAGGTGCCGGGTGTGGTGGGGTTGGAGTGCAGTGTGGAGCGAACAAGGGAGTCACGGAGAGAGTGGTCTCTCCGGAAAGCAGACAGGGGTGGGGATGGAAAAATGTCTTGGGTGGTGGGGTCGGATTGTAGATGGCGGAAGTGTCGGAGGATGATGCGTTGTATCCGGAGGTTGGTGGGGTGGTGTGTGAGAACGAGGGGGATCCTCTTTGGGCGGTTGTGGCGGGGGCGGGGTGTGATAAGCGGGCGTAACCACGTAACAGCCTGGTAAATCTCCTCTGCACCTTTTCCAATGCTTCCACATCCTTCCTGCAATGGGGCGACCAGAACTGCACGCAATATTCCAAGTGAGGCCGCACTAGTGTTTTACACAGTTGCAGCATGACATCACGGCTCCGGAACTCAATCCCTTTACCAATAAAACCTAACACACCATAAGCCTTCTTAACAGCACTATCAACCTGGGTGGCAACTTTCAGGGATCTATATACATAGACACCAAGATCCCTCTGCACATCCACACTACCGAGAATCTTTCCACTGACCTGGTATTCTGCCTTCTTATTGTTCTATCCAAAGTGAATCACCTCACACTTATCCGCCCTGAACTCCATTTGCCACCTTTCGGCCATATTCTGCAGCTTATCCAAGTCTCCCTGCAACCTGCAACATTCTTCCACACTGTCCACCACTCCACTGACTTTAGTGTCATCCGCAAACTTACTAACCCATCCACCTATGCCTGCGTCCAAGTCATTTATAAAAATGACAAACAGCAGTGGTCCCAAAACAGATCCTTGAGGCACACCATTAGGAACCCGACTCCAGGCTGAATATTTTCCATCAACCGCCACTCGTTGCCTTCTTACAGAAAGCCAGTTTCTAATCCAAACTGCTAAATCTTCCTCAATCGCATGCCTCTGTATTTTCTCTAATAGCCTACCATTTGGAACCTGATCAAAGGCTTTACTGAAGTTCATGTACACCACGTCAACTGCCCTACCTTCATCCACATGCTTGGTCACCTTCTCAAAAAACTCAATGATGTTTGTGAGACACGAACTGCCCTTGACGAATCCATGCTTATCTCCAATCAAATTGGTGTTTGCTAGATGATTATAAATCTTATCTCTTATAGTCTTTTCCAAAACTTTTCCTACAACAGACGTAAGTTTCACAGGTCTATAATTACCTGGGTCATCTCTACTGACCTTCTTGAACAAGGGCACAACATTTGCAATCCTCCAGTCTTCTGGTACTAAACCTGTAGACAATGAGGACTCAAAGACCAAGGCCAAAGGCTCCGCCACCTCCTCCCTAGATTCCCAGAGAATCCCCGGAAAAATCCCATCTGGCCCAGGGGATTTACCTACCTTCACACCTTCTAGAATTGATAACACCGCCTCCTTACTAACCTCAATCCTTTCAATTCTAGAAGCCCGTAAGTCAGTCTTCTCCTCTACAACATTCTCTTTTTCCGAGTGAAAACAGATGAGAAATATTTGTTTAGGACCTCTCCAATCTCCACAGCATCCACACATAACTTCCCATTTCTGTCTTGGACTGGCCCTATTCGTACCTTAGTCATCCTCTTATTCCTCATATACCGATAGAAAGCTTTAGGGTTCTCCTTTATTCTACCTGCCAATGTCTGCTCATGTCCCATCCTTGTTCTTCTTAACTCTCTCTTTAAATCCTTCCTAGCTAATCTGTAACTCTCCATCGCCTCATCTGAACCATCTCATCTCATCGTCACATAATCCTCCCTCTTCCACTTAACAAGAGACACTAACAAGAGATGCAATTTCTTTAGTAAACCACGGTTCCCTTACCTTATCACTTCCTCCTTGCCTGACAGGAACATACCTATCGAGGACACGCAACATCTGTTCCCTAAACCAGCTCCACATTTCAATTGTCTCCATTCCCTGCATTTTGCTACCCCATTCTATGCCTCCTAAGTCTTGCCTAATCGCATTATAATTCCCCTTCCCCCATCTGTACCTCTTGCTCTGTGGCATATTCCTATCCCTTACCATTGCTAAACTAAACGTAACCGAATTATGGTCACTCTCTCCAAAGTGCTCACCTATCACTAAATCAAACACTTAGCCTGGTTCAATACCAAGTACCAGATCCAGTGTGGCCTCCCCTCTTGTTGGCCCTTCAACATACTGTGTCAAGAAACCATCCTGCACACATTGGACAAAAACTGATCCGTCCGACGTGCTCGAGTTATAACAATTCCAGTCAATGTTGGGGAAGTTAAAGTCTCCCATAATGACCACCCTGTTCCTTTCAATCCTGCTGAGAATCTTTTTACCAATCCTCTCCTCCACATCCATGAAACTTTGCGGAGGCCTATAAAAAACTCCTAGCAGTGTGACCTCTCCTCTCCTGTTTCTGACCTCAGCCCATACCACCTCAGTAGATGAGTCCACGTCAAATGTTCTTTCAGCCACTGTTATACGGTCCCTGACTAACAAAGCCACACCTCCCCCTCTTTTACCACCTTCCCTGATCTTAATGAAAGATCTAAACCCTGGAACCTGCAACATCCATTCCTGACCCTGTTCTATCCATGTCTCCGAAATGGCCACAACATTGAAGTTCCAGGTACCTATCCATGCTCAGACCAGACAGACATTCTAATCCCTTCAGGAGTAACAGCCAGCAAGTGCTTAAATATCTCCTGTTACCCCATGACAGATGTCATGTAAACTTGTGTAAAATTGTGACACTATAGCGCTATAATTTTAATGTATGTAAAAACTGCTTATAAAAGAGGCTACTGCACTTTGGATTCCATCTCCTCCTCGAACTGTGCCACTGCAGATGCTCAATAATGAGGCTATTTTTGCCACTCAGTGATCATGGTCACTATTCAATACGATCCCACAACTTGGCATACTTGGCAATATCACTATAGACAGAGTCGAAACTGACTGGTACTGATACTACTCCAATGGTAAGAGACTTCCTTCTTAAAGTCATGATCTAGTCCCTGAACGTGATCTCAAACTTCTCATGAGTTGGCCATTTTCAAATCCCCATTTTCAATTCCCTCATTTAGCGTTCAGCAGGAAGGGTCACCGGACCTGAAACATTAACTCTGTTATTTTTCCTCTACAGATGCTGCCAGACCTGCTGAGCTTTTCCAGCAACTTTGTTTTTGTACCATTTTTATGACCCTTAAAACACAGAAGGTGAGGCAAAGGTTAGAGGACAGCAATGAGGTGGACATTCCAGTAAAACGAACCGGAGAACATCCTCTGCATGAACCTACGGCCCCTGAAACATAGGCAGCTGGTCTAAAGTAATGTCTCACCTAAAGAAGGGGCCAATGAAGACATGGGAGAGCCTAAACTGGTTAAGGGGAATATTTATGCTTCATCCCTGGGAAGGGATATAGATTCTGAAATTCACTGTCACTAAAAGGATGCTTTCTCCATGAGGTAGTAAAAGGTGCCTTTGGAGAGTACAAGCAGGAGCTGCAAGCTGGCTGGACAGCAATAAAATGTTGGTTTCAGGGGTATAGTCCGCCTGAGATTGACTGAAAGAAAGTCATGGCTTGCTGTCAAAACAAACAGAAATCCAAGAATACGAGGAAAGGTTTAGAATGATCTGGAAAGGGAATGCAGGAGTGTTAAATGTGCAGGATGATAGGGATTTTGAAGGTCCACTGATGGCTGCTTTTGTGGCTGGACTTTAATCTGAGCTTACTAAACATAGAACATAGAACACTACAGCGCTGTACAGGCCCTTCGGCCTTTGATGTTGTGCCAACCTGTGAAACCAAACTGAAGCCCATCTAACCTACACTATACCATTATTATCCATTTGTCTATCCAATGGTCATTTAAATGCCCTTAAACTTGGTGAGTCTCCTACTGTTGCAGGCAGTACTAAGGTGCTAAAGTTCACCAAGCCAGGCTGGGAGCTGAGGGGGACTAATTATTATGAACTGGTGGACCAAGGCCATTGACTCAACTGAGATATGAGCAGCAAACTGTAAGCCCTACAGACGAAACAAATCGGACAAACCCTCAGTAATCCTGGAAAGACCCAGAACAAATGCCCAGCGAAGTGTTACATGTGTGGGAAGGAAAGCCACTGGGCTAGACAGTGCTGACAAAAGGGGAAAGGACAAAGTCGTCCAATAAGCAATAAGGAAGAGGAGACACCGAAAACTGGGAGTAAGACCGATCTGCTATGGCAGGTTAAACAGCTAACCACCAAGCAGCAGCAGGAGTTGCTCAAGGCATTGAAAAAAGTAACAGAGCCTACCCCGGGACCCTCTATGCTCCTATTGGCTTTATGCCAGTGAGGGGAGATGGTCTTTATGTGATCATAAGAATGGGAAACCTGTACATTGCATGCCTTTTGGGCACAGGAGCAGAGTTGATGTGCCAGAGGTATGGACCAAACACCCGCCAAAGGGGACAGTGAGGACAGCTCGTGGAGCAGAAACTGATAGGATCAAATTAACAAAGACCAAACCCATGTACATTGCATTCAGCCTCCATGGTTAGTAATGAGGCAGGACCTATAGTTCAGCTGCAGGGATTCCACAACAGCCCAACTGTGTGCCATTTGGCCTTACAAAACCACCTCTGTGAAATGCCGCCAACCGAGTTGGTTATCATTCAGTACGTGCATGATACATTGATAGCTTCAGAAACAGAAAAGCAACATAAGATAGACCTTAAGACCTTCCTAAACCAGCTGAAATGGAAAGATCACAAGGCCAGTATTGAGAAGGCTCAGATCACCCAGAACGAGGTAGTCTAACCAGGACAGAAAATCTTCCACATGAAAAGGAGATCACCCAAAGTCAGGCTGCAGCCATACAGGTTGCCAAACAGTCTATGGCAATTCCAGAACTGAGGACTTCCCTGGGTCTCTGGAACTTTAACTGGCGCTGGGTTGATTTGTATACCTAACTAGCCCAGCCGCTGACAGTCTTCCTGAAGGGGAAAAGGGACTTGAAAGAAAAAACTGTATTGACAAAGGGACAGGAAGAAGCCTTCCAGGACCTAAATGAGAGGACTTTGTTCCACACCAACATTGGGATTTCCAATTATGGAAAACCCTTTACATCATTTGCCTAAGAGAAGAAGGGCTATATGACAGCAGTTCTGGCCCAGGAACATGGGGACAGGTTGCGACCTGTTGGGTATTATTCAAGGAAATTGGACAGTGTAGCCCTCAGATGGGGTCTGTATGAGCGCGGTGCAAGCTATGTGCATGGCGGTGGAAGTTACTGCGACTCTGGTGTTGGATCAAAGATTAATAGTTAAATGCCCGCATGGCATACACACTTTGCTCACTAGGGGCAGACTATCCCAGATAAATGCTGCCTGGTGGTCCTGATGGACAGCAGTCCTAGAAGCCCCAGATCTACAAATAGTTCCTGTGAGCCTGGTCCATCCAGCCACACTACTACCGGTGCCTGCAGAAGGGGAGAAAGATGACCGTAATTGTGTTGGAATCCTGCAGGAATTGGTGGACTGTAACAAACAATGAAATCAGGCTTTGCAAAACCCAGACCTCATCCTTTACACCAGCAGATCCTCTCTCATGGAAAATGGTATAAGGAAAGCCAGATGGGCTGTCACGGCACTCCATAGTGTCATGACATCGGGAAGCCTATTCCCAGAGCATCGGCACAACGAACAGAATTACAGGCTCTGACTGAAGCCTGGAGAATATAGCTGAGGATAAGTCTGAAAATATTTATACAGACTCCTACTATACTGTTGACATTTCCCACAACTTTGGCCAACTACAGAAATCATGTGGATTCAGAAACGGGAAAGAAGTCAAGGACTTGCTGGAGGTTCTCCAATTGCCCAAAGAAGTGGTCATATTAAAGTGCAAATCACACACTAAGAATAAAACCATGGAAGCCCAGGGTAATGCAATGAGAGATCAGGAAGCCAAAGAGTCACCTCCAATCATTCCTGCCATGAGCCTCAAGCGACGTCGACTGGCTCGCCATTGTGACAGTAAATCAAAATCTGCAAATAATGCAGAATCAATGTTCCCAAGAGGAGAAATGTGAATGGATCAATAATGGAGATAATGGGAACTGCAGATGCTGAAGAATTCCAAGATAATAAAATGTGAGGCTGGATGAACACAGCAGGCCAAGCAGCATCTCAGGAGCACAAAAGCTGACGTTTCGGGCCTAGGCCCTTCATCAGAGAGAGGGATGGGGAGAGGGAACTGGAATAAATAGGGAGAGAGGGGGAGGCGGACCGAAGATGGAGAGTAAAGAAGATAGGTGGAGAGAGTATAGGTGGGGAGGTAGGGAGGGGATAGGACAGTCCAGGGAAGATGGACAGGTCAAGGAGGTGGGATAAGGTTAGTAGGTAGATGGGGGTGCAGCTTGGGGTGGGAGGAAGGGATGGGTGAGAGGAAGAACCGGTTAGGGAGGCAGAGACAGGTTGGACTGGTTTTGGGATGCAGTGGGTTGGGGGGAAGATCTGGGCTGGTTGTGTGGTGCAGTGGGGGGAGGGGACGAACTGGGCTGGTTTAGGGATGCAGTAGGGGAAGGGGAGATTTTGAAACTGCTGAAGTCCACATTGATACCATATGGCTGCAGGGTTCCCAGGCGGAATATGAGTTGCTGTTCCTGCAACCTTCGGGTGGCATCATTGTGGCAGTGCAGGAGGCCCATGATGGACATGTCATCTAGAGAATGGGAGGGGGAGTGGAAATGGTTTGCGACTGGGAGGTGCAGTTGTTTGTTGCGAACTGAGCGGAGGTGTTCTGCAAAGCGGTCCCCAAGCCTCCGCTTGGTTTCCCCAATGTAGAGGAAGCCGCACCAGGTACAGTGGATGCAGTATACCACATTGGCAGATGTGCAGGTGAACCTCTGCTTAATGTGGAATGTCATCTTGGGGCCTGGGATAGGGGTGAGGGGAGGAGGTGTGGGGACAAGTGTAGCATTTCCTGCGGTTGCAGGGGAAGGTGCCGGGCGTGGTGGGGTTGGAGGGCAGTGTGGAGCGAACAAGGGAGTCACGGAGAGAGTGGTCTCTCCGGAAAGCAGACAGGAGTGGGGATGGAAAAATGTCTTGGGTGGTGGGGTCGGATTGTAAATGGCGGAAGTGTCAGAGGATGATGCGTTGTATCCGGAGGTTGGTAGGGTGGTGTGTGAGAACGAGGGGGATCCTCTTAGGGCGGTTGTGGCGGGGGCGGGGTGTGAGGGATGTGTTGCGGAAAATACGGGAGACGCGGTCAAGGGCGTTCTCGATCACTGTTGGGGGAAAGTTGCAGTCCTTAAAGACCTTGGACATCTGGGATGTGCAGGAGTGGAATGTCTTATCGTGGGAGCAGATGCGGTGGAGGCGGAGGAATTGGGAATAGGGGATGGAATTTTTGCAGGAGGGTGGGTGGGAGGAGGTGTATTCTAGGTAGCTGTGGGAGTCAGTGGGCTTGAAATGGACATCAGTTACAAGCTGGTTGCCTGAGATGGAGGCTGAGAGGTCCAGGAAGGTGAGGGATGTGCTGGAGATGGCCCAGGTGAACTGAAGGTTGGGGTGGGAGGTGTTGGTGAAGTGGATGAACTGTTCGAGCTCCTCTGGGGAGCAAGAGGCGGCGCCGATACAGCCATCAATGTACCGGAGGAAGAGGTGGGGTTTGGGGCCTGTGTAGGTGCGGAAGAGGGACTGTTCCACGTAACCTACAAAGAGGCAGGCATAGCTGGGGCCCATGCGGGTGCCCATGGCCACCCCCTTAGTCTGTAGGAAGTGGGAGGAGTCAAACGAGAAGTTGTGAACTCATCCTCACACTCAACCCGCCTAGCTGAACTCGTCCTCACACTCAACAACTTCTCTTTTGACTCCTCCCACTTCCTACAGACTAAGGGGGTGGCCACGGGCACCCGCATGGGCCCCAGCTATGCCTGCCTCTTTGTAGGTTACATGGAACAGTCCCTCTTCCGCACCTACACAGGCCCCAAACCCCACCTCTTCCTCCGGTACATTGATGACTGTATCGGCGCCACCTCTTGCTCCCCAGAGGAGCTCGAACAGTTCATCCACTTCACCAACACCTTCCACCCCAACCTTCAGTTCACCTGGGCCATCTCCAGCACATCCCTCACCTTCCTGGACCTCTCAGTCTCCATCTCAGGCAACCAGCTTGTAACTGATGTCCATTTCAAGCCCACCGACTCCCACAGCTACCTAGAATACACCTCCTCCCACCCACCCTCCTGCAAAAATTCCATCCCCTATTCCCAATTCCTCCGCCTCCGCCGCATCTGCTCCCACGATAAGACATTCCACTCCCACACATCCCAGATGTCCAAGTTCTTTAAGGACCGCAACTTTCCCCCAACAGTGATCGAGAACGTCCTTGACCGCGTCTCCCGTATTTCCCGCAACACGTCCCTCACACCCCGCCCCCGCCACAACCGCCCTAAGAGGATCCCCCTCGTTCTCACACACCACCCTACCAACCTCCGGATACAATGTATCATCCTCCGACACTTCCGCCATTTACAATCTGACCCCACCACCCAAGACATTTTTCCATCCCCACCCCTGTCTGCTTTCCGGAGAGACCACTCTCTCCGTGACTCCCGTGTTCGCTCCACACTGCACTCCAACCCCACTACACCCGGCACCTTCCCCTGCAACCGCAGGAAATGCCACACTTGTCCCCACACCTCCTCCCTCACCCCTATCCCAGGCCCCAAGATGACATTCCACATTAAGCAGAGGTTCACCTGCACATCTGCCAATGTGGTATACTGCATCCACTGTACCCGGTGTGGCTTCCTCTACATTGGGGAAACCAAGCGGAGGCTTGGGGACCGCTTTGCAGAACACCCCCGCTCAGTTCGCAACAAACAACTGCACCTCCCAGTCGCAAACCATTTCCACTCCCCCTCCCAATCTCTAGATGACATGTCCATCATGGGCCTCCTGCACTGCCACAATGATGCCACCCGAAGGTTGCAGGAACAGCAACTCATATTCCGCCTGGGAACCCTGCAGCCATATGGTATCAATGTGGACTTCACCAGTTTCAAAATCTCCCCTTCCCCTACTGCATCCCTAAACCAGCCCAGTTCGTCCCCTCCCCCCACTGCACCACACAACCAGCCCAGCTCTTCCCCCCAACCCACTGCATCCCAAAACCAGTCCAACCTGTCTCTGCCTCCCTAACCGGTTCTTCCTCTCACCCATCCCTTCCTCCCACCCCAAGCCGCACCCCCATCTACCTACTAACCTCATCCCACCTCCTTGACCTGTCCGTCTTCCCTGGACTGACCTATCCCCTCCCTACCTCCCCACCTATACTCTCTCCACCTATCTTCTTTACTCTCCATCTTCGGTCCGCCTCCCCCTCTCTCCCTATTTATTCCAGTTCCCTCTCCCCATCCCCCTCTCTGATGAAGGGTCTAGGCCCGAAGCGTCAGCTTTTGTGCTCCTGAGATGCTGCTGGGCCTGCTGTGTTCATCCAGCCTCACATTTTATTATCTTGGATCAATAATGGACACAGGTTATGCAAAGATGGAGTTGGGAGACATCGAGAATCAAATCAACCAGTTGCACCCACAGCCTTGATGCCATATCTGGCACAACAAATCAACTCACGGTGACATTCTGGATCTGATTTTGAGTGCGAGCAGCAGCGGAAGTAAGACGGACCTGGAAGACTGCAGCTAAGGTAAAGCAGTTTATTTTTAAAATTACTTACCGGTAGCAGGCAGCGGTGTTTTTCTCTTTCACAGAAGGAGCGGGAGCAGCAGAGGAAGTGACGAGGACCAGAGGGGCAGCCGGGAAGGAAAGCAGTGACCA
Source organism: Stegostoma tigrinum (assembly GCF_030684315.1). Taxonomy (NCBI): domain Eukaryota; kingdom Metazoa; phylum Chordata; class Chondrichthyes; order Orectolobiformes; family Stegostomatidae; genus Stegostoma; species Stegostoma tigrinum. Next base: position 100,842,897 of record NC_081361.1, read on the forward strand.
TATATATCAGCAAGGCGGCTAAACCCGAGACTCTACAACTGTGGAGTCTCCCACCTGTCCTCCTCCTCTAACCTAGTTAATAAGATAAGGTTCATTCTAAACTTTCTCTATTGAATATAAGTTTGTTATTAATTTTATAGCAACTTGAAGTAAGCTTTCTACTTTAGTATTGAGTGGGTGTTCAGATAAGTGGGGTATGGATGCTAGGGCAGTTGCTTGCTCCTCCTGCAGAATGTGGCAGTTGGGAGATGTGGCACACGTCTCCGCTGGCTACATCTGCGGGAAGTGCACCCAACTCCAGCTCCTTGAAAACCGCGTTAGGGAAATGGAGCTGGTGCTGGATGAACTACGGATCATTCGGGAGGCAGAGGGGGTAACTGAGAGGAGTTATCGGGAGTTGGTCACTCCTAAGGCTCAGGACGAGGATAGATAGGTTACAGTTAGAGGGAGGAAAGGGGACAGACAGACAGTGCAGAGATCCCCTGTGGGCATTCCCCTCAGCAATAAGTATACCGTTTTGGATACTGGAGGGGATGACCTACCAGAGGAAAGCCATAGTAGTCAGTTCTCTGGCACTGAGCCTGACACTGCGGCAAAGAAGGGAAGGGGGCAGAATAGAAAAGTACTTGTGGTAGGGGACGCGATAGTTAGGGGAATCGACAGGAGATTTTGTGGTCAGGATCGGGATTCCCGGAAGGTATGTTGCCTCCCTGGAGCCAGGGTCCGGGACGTCTCCGATCGGGTGTGTAAGGTTCTAAAAGGGGAGGGCAAACAGCCAGAAATCGTGTTACATATTGGCACTAATGATACAGCCAGAAATAGGATTGAGGATATAAAAAGTGATTTCAGGGAGTTAGGATGGAAGCTGCAAAGCAGGACGAACAGAGTAGTGTTCTCTAGTTTACTACCGCTGCCACGAGATAGCGAGGTGAGGAACAGGGAGCGGGCGCAGCTTAACACGTGGCTACGCAGCTGGTGTAGGAGGGAGGGATTCAGATATGTAGATAATTAGGAAGCCTTCTGGGGAAGGTGGGACCTGTACAAAAAGGACGGGTTGCATCTGAACTGGAAGGGGACCAATGTCCTGGGTGGAAGGTTTGCTCGAGTAGTTCGAGAGGGTTTAAACTAGTATGGCAGGGGGGTGAGAACCGGAGCTGTATACCGGAGGTGAGAGTTGATGCAGGTGAGGCAGTAGCAAGAGGTAGATCAGCTAGTGGGAAGGATTTTCCTGGGAAGGAACCAAGGGATCAGTTAAAGTGTGTTTGCTTTAACGCAAGGAGTATCAGGAATAAAAGTGATGAACTTAGAGCATGGATCAGTAACTGGTGCTATGATGTTGTGGCCATAACAGAGACATGGGTTTCTCATGGGCAGGAATGGTTGCTGAATGTTCCAGGGTTTAGAACATTTAAAAAGAATAGGGAGGGGGGAAAAGAGGAGGGGGTGTAGCACTACTAATCAGAGAGGGTATCACAGCTACAGAAGCTTCCATTGTCGAGGAAGATCTGCCTACTGAGTCAGTATGAGTGGAAATTAGGAACAGCAAGGGAGTAGTCACCTCGTTAAGGGTTTACTACAGGCCCCCCAATAACAGCGGGGAGACTGAAGAAAGCATAGGTCGACAGATTTTGGAAAAGTGTGGACATAGTAGGGTTGTTGTAATGGGTGACTTTAACTTTCCTAATATTGATTGGAACCTCCTTCGAGCAGAAGATTTGAATGGAGCTGTTTTTGTAAGGTGTGTTCAGGAGGGTTTCCTAACGCAGTACGTTGACAGGCCGACGAGGAGAGAGGCCATTCTAGACTTGGTGCTCGGAAACGAGCCGAGGCAGGTATCAGATCTTGTGGTGGGAGAGCATTTTGGTGATAGTGACCATAACTGCCTCACATTCTACATAGCTATGGAGAAGGACAGGATTAGGCAAAATGGGAGGATATTTAATTGGGGAAGAGGAATCTATGACGCGATTAGACATGAGTTAGGAAGCATGGGCTGGGAGCAATTGTTCCATGGTAAGGGCACTATAGACATGTGGAGACTGTTTAAGGAACAGTTGTTGCGTGTGATGAGTAAATATGTCCCTCTGAGACAGGCAAGAAGGGGTAAGATAAAGGAACCTTGGATGACGAGAGCGGTGGAGCTTCTCGTCAAAAGGAAGAAGGTAGCTTACATAAGGTGGAGGAAGCTAGGGTCAAGTTCAGCTAAAGAGGATCACACGCAGGCAAGGAAGGAGCTCAAAAATGGTCTGAGGAGAGCCAGGAGGGGGCACGAGAAAGGCTTGGCAAAACGAATTAGGGAAAACACAAAGGCATTTTACACTTATGTGCGGAATAAGAGAATGGTCAAAGAAAGAGTAGGGCCGATCAGGGATAGCATAGTGAACTTGTGCGTGGAGTCTGAGAAGGTAGGGGAAGCCCTAAATGAGTTTTTTGCTTCTGTCTTTACGAAAGAAATGAACTTTGTAGTGAATGAAACCTTTGAAGAGCAGGTGTGCATGCTGGAATGGATAGAGATAGAGGAAGCTGATGTGCTGAAAATTTTGTCAAACATTAAGATTGACAAGTCGCCAGGCCCGGACCAGATTTGCCCTCGGCTGCTTTGGGAAGCGAGAAATGCAATTGCTTCGCCACTTGCGGGGATCTTTGCATCCTCGCTCTCCACTGGAGTCGTACCTGAGGACTGGAGAGAGGCAAATGTAATTCCTCTCTTCAAGAAAGGAAATAGGGAAATCCCCGGCAATTACAGACCAGTATGTCTCACGTCTGTCGTCTGCAAGGTGTTAGAAAGGATTCTGAGGGGTAGGATTTATGGCCATGTGGAAGAGCATGGCTTGATCAAATGCAGTCAACACGGCTTTGTGAGGGGCAGGTCATGCCTCACAAACCTTATCGAGTTCTTTGAGGATGTAACTAGAAAAGTTGATGAGGGTCGAGCTGTGGATGTGGTGTATATGGACTTCAGTAAGGCATTTGATAAGGTTCCCCATGGTAGGCTCATTCAGAAGGTCAGGAGGAATGGGATACAGGGGAACTTAGCTGTCTGGATACAGAATTGGCTGGCCAACAGAAGACAGCGAGTGGTAGTAGAAGGAAAATATTCTGCCTGGAAGTCAGTGGTGAGTGGGGTTCCACAGGGCTCTGTCTTTGGACCTCTACTGTTTGTAATTTTTATTAATGACTTGGATGAGGGGATTGAAGGATGGGTCAGCAAGTTTGCAGATGACACAAAGGTTGGAGGTGTCGTTGGCAGTATAGAGGGCTGTTGTAGGCTGCAGCAGGACATTGACAGGATGCAGAGATGGGCTGAGAGGTGGCAGATGGAGTTCAACCTGGATAAATGCGAGGTGATGCATTTTGGAAGGTCGAATTTGAAAGCTGAGTACAGGATTAAGGATAGGATTCTTGGCAGTGTGGAGGAACAGAGGGATCTTGGTGTGCAGATACATAGATCCCTTAAAATGGCCACCCAGGTGGACAGGGTTGTTAAGAAAGCATATGGTGTTTTGGCTTTCATTAACAGGGCCATTGAGTTTAAGAGTCATGAGATCTTGTTGCAGCTCTGTAAAACTTTGGTTAGACCGCACTTGGAATACTGCGTCCAGTTCTGGTCGCCCTATTATAGGAAAGATGTGGATGCTTTGGAGAGGGTTCAGAGGAGGTTTACCAGGATGCTGCCTGGACTGGAGGGCTTATCTTATGAAGAGAGGTTGACTGAGCTCGGACTTTTTTCATTGGAGAAAAGGAGGAGGAGAGGAGACCTAATTGAGGTATACAAGATAATGAGAGGCATAGATAGAGTTGATAGCCAGAGACTATTTCCCAGGGCAGAAATGGCTAACACGAGGGGTCATAGTTTTAAGCTGGTTGGAGGAAAGTATAGAGGGGATGTCAGAGGCGGGTTCTTTACACAGAGAGTTGTGAGAGCATGGAATGCGTTGTCAGCAGCAGTTGTGGAAGCAAGGTCATTGGGGTCATTTAAGAGACTGCTGGACATGCATATGGTCACAGAAATTTGAGGGTGCATACATGAGGATCAATGGTTGGCACAACATCGTGGGCTGAAGGGCCTGTTCTGTGCTGTACTGTTCTATGTTCTATGAACAGATAGCAGCCCAGTTTCAGCGCAGTGAGGACAAGGTTTTAGAAGATATGCTCAAGCAGTAGTGGACTGCTGCCTTACTTGCTAGAAAGACAACCCTGGAGCCAAAGTACAAGTTCCCCATGTGAAAGCAGTGGCACCTCTAGGTTTGTCCCAGCACTTGCAAGTTGATTATTTCTTACTCCCATGCTGTCAAGGTTACTCAGACATCCTTGTAACTGTGGACAAGTTTTCCAGATGGGTGGAAGCTGCTTGTGTGAGAAAGGCCACAGCCAAAGTACAAGGGTTACATATCCTGGTGGGTGCTATCCATCAGCATTGACCTGGATCAGGAAATGCATTTCACTGGAACCTTCACTGTTCTTATCATCCACAACTATGGGGGCAGGTGAAAACAATGAATTAGATCCCGAAACAGTGACCACCAGAAGCATAAGCATAAACCTGACTTGGGACAGTTATACAGTTACTGAGTGAAAATCGTGAAACTACCTTTCTAACAACACTATGAACATATCAACACTGCATAGTCTGCAGCAACTCAAGCAGGTTGTTCACAATCAGTTTATCAAAGCAATTACACATAGGCAATAAATTTTGGCCTTGCCAGCATTTTGAATGCTATGAAATAATACAAAATACAACAAACAAACTTCGGGCCCTGGTTTATGGATGAAAGTACGTCATGGAGAAGCCATTTGCAATGTTCAGAGGTGATAAAAATATTTCGTCCTTTTGCAAAAGGCTAATATGGGGCAACGTTCAAGAAAGATTTTGTTGCAACAACGTAATGAGTCCTCAGGAAAGGTGGCTGAGGATTTACACACTTGATTAATTCACAAGAAAGCCACACATTGTTGTAGGAAGATAATAGATTGGTACTGTGGAAGCTCTATAAACCGTGTAAAGGAGCGTTGATTGGCATCATTGAGAAAGTAATTTGGAGTCAACATGGGGTTGATGTGGTTTGGGTGATACTGGTGTTGGAGTCAGTTTAGGTTGATGCAACTGTGAACTGAAACTGGTTTGATCATACAGTACTGCATTACATGTAGATAAAGATCATCTAATCACAACATATATCAAGTTAAGTAAGTGCAGATGAGCAATATTATAATCTGCAGACAATCCAAAGGAAAGTTAATGCTTCAATTAAATGGGTTTTACATGCAATAGAAACATAGAAGATTGGAGCAGGAGGATGCCATTTGGCCCTTCGAGCCTGCTCCACCTTTCTTCACAATCATGGCTGATCATCCAACTTAACAGTCTAAACCTCCTTTCACCCCATAGCCTTTGATCCCATTTGCCCAAGTGCTATATGTAGTCGCCTCTTGATTACATTCAATATTTTGGCATCAGCTATTTCCTGTGGTAATGAATTCCACAGGCTCACCAATCTTTGGGTAAAGAAATCGGGTGGCATGGTGGTACAGTGATTAGCACTGCTGCCTCACAGCACCAGGAACCCGGGTTTAATTCCACCCTTGGGCAGCTGTCTGTATGGAGTTTGCACATTCTCCCAGTGTCTGCGTGGGTTTCCTCCGGGTGCTCCGGTTTCCTCCCATAATCTAAAGATGTGCAGGCTAGCGGATTGACCATGTAAGATTGCCCATAGTGTTCAGGGATGTGTAGATTAGGTGGATTGTAGGGAGAATAGGTTGGTGTGGGATTGTTGAGCCAAAGGGCCTGTTTCCACACTGTACGGATTCTATATTCATTCTATGAAATGTCTCTTCATCTCTGACCTAAATCATCTACCCCAAATCCCAATACTCTGACCCCTGGTTCTGGACACACCCATTATTAAGAACATCCTCCCTGCATCTACCCTGTCCAGTTCTGTTAAAATTTTATAAATCTCTATGAGATCCCCCTCATTTGTCTGAACACTAGCGAAAACAATCCCAACCTGGTCAATCTCTCTTCGTCTGTCAGACCCGCTATCCCCGGAATTAGCCTGACAAACCTTCGCTGCACTCCTTCGAGAGCAAAAGCATCCTTCTTCAGAAAAGGAGACCAAAACTGCACACAATATTCCAGGATAACAAGGTGTAGAGTTGGATGAACACAGCAGGCCAGGCAGCATGAGAGGAGCAGGAAGACTGACGTTTCGGGCCTAGACCCTTCTTTAGGGGTGGTCTCAGCCAGGTCCTGTACAACTACAACAACATATCCGTGCTCTTGTATTTGAGACCTCTCGCAATGAAAGCCAACATACTATTTGCCTTCTTTACTGCCTGCTGCATCTGCATGCTGACCTTCAGCAACAGGTGCACAAGGACGCCTGCTGCATATTTCCTTCTCCCAATTTACAATCATCAGGTAGTAATCTGCCTTCTTGTTTTTGCTTCCAAAGTGAATAACTTCACATTTATCCAAATTATACTGCGTCTTCCACTGATTTTTCTCTCACCCAACCTGTCGAGATCATGCTGAAGGGTCTCTGCATCCTTGGCACAATTCACCCTCCCACTGAGCTTGGCATCATTTGCAAACTTGGAAATGTTACATTCTGTTCCCTCACCCAAATCATTCATAAATGTAGCGAATAGCTGGGGTCCCATCACCGATTCCTGTGGCACCCCACTAGTTACTGCCTGCCAATTTGAAAAGGACCCATTAATTCCCACTCTTTGTTTCATCTCTGCCAACCAATTTTCTATCCATTTCAATATACTTTCCCCAATCCCATGCATTTTAATCTTACACATTAAGCTCTTGTGTGGGACTTTGTCAAAATCTTTCTGAATGTCCAAATATATTACATCGACTGGGTCCCTCTTCAACTCTCCTCGTTACAGCTTCATAGAATTCCAACAGATTTGTTAAGCATGATTTCCCCTTCATAAATCCATGTCTGATCCTGTCTCTGCTTTCTAAATGCTTTGCTGTAAAATGCTTGACAATGGATTCGAGAATTTTCCCCACCATCAATGTTCAGGTCACTGGTCTATAATTTCCTGCTTTCTCTCTACATCCCTTTTTGAATACTGGAGTGACATTAGCCACCCACCAATTTGCAGGGATTATTCTAGAGTCTATAGAATCCTGGAGGACGACCACCAATACGTCCGCCGTTGATAGAGCTACTTCCTTAAGTACTTTGGGATGTAGATTATCAGGCCTTGGGGATTTATTGGCCTTCAATCCCAACAATCTTCCCAGCACCATTTCTCTACTAATATTGATCTCCCTCAGTTCTTCCCTCTCAATCAATCTTGTTTCCTCCAACAATTCTGGTATCTGATTTGCATCCTCTTTTGTAAAGGCAGAACCAAAGTATGTATTCAGTTCCTCAGGCACTTCTTTCTCTCCTATAATACATTCTCCTCTTTCTATCTGTAGGGGACTTACATTTGTTTTTACCAATCTAATTCTCTTCACGTACCTGTAGAAACTCTTAGTGTCAGTCTTTTATGTTTACTGCAAGCTTACTTTCGTACCCTATTTTCAAATTCTTAATCAATCACTTGGTCCTTCGTTGCTGAATTCTAAACGGCTCCCACTCCTCAGATTTACTATTTTTCTTGGGCAATCTGTATGCTTCTTCCTTGGATCAGAGGCTATCTGTTTTTCCTTTGTAAGCCTTGGATTGGCCCTCTTACTCATATTGCTTTTGCAACAGACAGGAATAAACAGTTGTTGCAGATCCCCCATGCGTTCCTTGAATGTTTGCCATTACCTATCTACTGTCATCCCTTTGAATGCCTCTCCCCAATCTATCAAGGCTAACTCATGTCTCATATCCTTGTAGTTTCCTTTGTTAAGTTTCAGCACTCTCAGCTCCGAATCAACAACCTCCATCTTGATAAAAAATTCTATTATGTTATGGTCACTCATCCTTAAAGGGTCACACTCAGCTCGACTGGCATTGATTTCCTTATCAATACATAGCACCCACTCTAAGATGGCCTGCTCTCTATTTGGTTCCTCCACATATTGGTCAAGAAAACCATTCTAGGTACGGTCCAGGAATTCCTCCTCTGTGGCATGTCGCTAATTTGATTTGCCGAATCTATGCGCAGATTAAAATCACTTATGATTACTGATATTCCCTTACAACATGCGCCTCTAATTTCCTGTTTATTGCCATTCTCAACATCACCACAGCAGTTTGGGGGTCTAGATATGACCCCATTAATGTTTTTTGTCCCTTGGTATTTCTGAACTCTTACCCATACAGATTTTGCATTGTCAGAGCTAATATCCTTTCTCACTATTGTGTAATTTCTCTTTAACCAGCAATGCCGCTTCGCCACCTTTTACTTTTTGCCTGTCCTCCCTAAATACTGAAAACCCTGGGATATTCAGTTCCCATCTCTGGTCACTCTGTGGCCATGTCTCCATAATCCCAATTATATCGTACCCGTTTACATCTATCTGCCTGTTTAATACATCTACTTTATTGCAGATGCTGCGCGCATTAATGTACAAAGCCTTTAAGCCTGCCCTTTTACCTGAGTTTGTCTCTTCCTTATTTTCCTCAAAAGCTCTGTTTGAACCTTGCCCTTGGTTTCTCGGCCTTTCACATTTCTTATTCCCTTTTCCAGCTTTTGTTTTTGTCCTTGCTGCCTTCCTTTCTGACTCTTTACATAGGTTCCTATCCCCCCTCCCCAACCACTCTAGCAAACACTCCCCCAGTAACAAGGCATGGAGCTGGATGAACACAGCAGGCCAGGCAGCATCAGAGGAGCAGGAAAACTGACGTTTTGGGTCTGGACCTTTTCTGAAGAAAGGTCCAGACCTGAAATGTCAGCTTTCCTACTCCTCTGATGCTGCCGGGCCTGCTGCGTTCATCCAGCTCTACACTTTGTTATCTCAGACTCAAGCATCGGCACTTCTTACTATCTGCCCCATGTAAGGTGGTCAGTGTGATGTGATATTGGAGCTAAAGAACCTGGATCATGTCAACCAGAAGTAGCAAAGTTTAAATCTCTACTCAATAGAATAGATAACACAGTTGCGCATATTCCTGCTGTTAAAAAAAATCAGAAAATGTTGGAAATGTTCAGCAGTTAATGCTGCATCAATGGACAGGAAAAACAAAGTTAACATTTTAGGCCTGTGACCTTACATCAGAACCTTTCATTTGTTGTCTCCAGAGATGCTTCCTGACTTGCTGAGGTTTCCAGCATTTTCAATTTCAGATTTCCAGCATATTGAGTATTTCGCTTTTGTGTTCATTTATTCCTATGTAGCATGGAAAATCTGACTATTTATTTCAGCCATACCAATAAAGTTATCACGCTGACAATATAAAATCTTTGTTGGCTGCTCACCCACTTCACATACATATTTTCTCCATTCAATACCTGCAATGGTTCCACTAACTCCAATGTATGCTTCAGGTAAATTAAGTTTGTGATCTTGGATTCAGCTGCCTGTACCTGTTTAGTAAACACAAGGTATTTTGTAATTGCCATCAACAATTAGAACTAACAATCCTTTACTTAAAGGAATGTGCAATTCTGGTTCAAATTTGATTGAAAAATATATCTATCATAAAACCAAAAAGAATGCACACTTTAAGGCTCTCGAGGGCAGCATGTCATGAATCTATATTGGACAGCTGATATAATAAACCTTTTAAGGCCAGTTAGTTCAGTGAATTAACATGTGGGTCACAAAAAGACGTCATGGGGGTACGCTGTGATGCATGGTTTTGTAGATAATCACAAGTCCTACTTTCTGACAGATAAGTAAAAAAGGTCTGCATGTGCTGTAATCTTTATTAGAACTACGCATAGTTAAAAACGTTCTCAAACAGAATGGAGAAAGTAATATATCAAACATACAGTGTCTTGCTTTGGAATCTGCACTAGGATAGACAGGAGCTGATCAGTATCCAAGAACCGTGAAATTACTGCAAAGATAAAGCACAGGCATACAGTTTATGTAAACATATATTTAGCAAAGCATTTACAGAACATTGGAGTCCCACAAGGGTCTCTGCTGGGCTTCAATAATTTACAATTAACATCAATGGCTTAGATGAGTGGTGTAAAATCATGGTAGATCAATTTGCAGATGATAGTGATAGGCGTGAAACTACGTTGTGAAGAAGACATAAGAAATTTTCACATGGATATAAATAGGTTGAATGAGTGGGAAAAAAATTAGCAGACGGAATGTCACATGGGAAAATGTGAAGTTGTTTAATTTGATAGGAGGAATGAAAAAGCACAGTATTACTTAAACGGAAAACAAATGAAGAATTTCAAGATATAGAAAGATCTAGTTGTATTAGTGCATGAATCACAAAAAGTAAGTATGCAGGTACAGCACATAATCAAGAAGGCTACAGGAAACTTTCAGGACTGAATACTGAGTTCAATAATTTTAGGGCCTGAATATCTCCTTCCATGTCTTTTAGCCAGCCCCACACCCCAGGCCCTGCCAAGATATGAGCTGCTTTCAGCACAGCTCATTTTCAGCACAGTTTGTTTTCCCCCCACAAGTTGACACCATTGTCAACTCAGTGGGATGCTCTTTGGAGGATCAGTGTGCACTCGATAGACTGAATGGCCTGCTTCCACACTGTAAGGATTCTATGATTCTAGGTCTATCTCAACAATGGGAACAACCTGATGTATGTTTTAACTAAGGTCCAGGCATCAAAGTAAGATTTTCATTGGGATGAACAGTCCTTCAGCCGGAGAAACCAATTCATTGACATGCTGTTAGTGTAGGCGCAAAACAAGGAACCTCGTCAATTTGTATGCAGTTCTCAAGCAATTTAAGAGAGATAACCTTCACTCAGGGTGGTCCTGCACATTTGTTCAAAGAATCAGACAGCAGACAATGGGCTTGGACACAGTCAACCACTCTGGATGATCTGAATCAACACTGTCTCATCCTAAGGAATGAGAAGACTCACATCAGGTAGCGCACCACCTGTCTTGACTCTTTCTTCCCAACGATGGGCTGTTTTATTCCTGCAGTAAGAGATAGAAGAGGTACTAAGGGAGATGAAAGTAAGTGGCATAGCTATTACTGTTGTGCAAGTAAGGTGGGCTCCTGAGTAAAGCAGTGGGCAGCATGAGCAGCATACAGGGTTAGTGATGTCAGAAGGTGAGGTAGTGAGAGCAGATGAGCTAAGATGTTGCAGACAATAGCAAGTGTGGTAGAGCACGAGTCTTGGTGGAAGATGAGTACAGTTGTAAAGATGGAGTGAATGTGAGGTATTTGAGAGGAGATGGTGGTCCTTACACTGGTGGAGTGGAGTGAACTTTTTTGACATTGTTGTGTATTCCTCCAGATGGCAGAGACTGCACTAGCTGAGATGGCTCAGGCCAGTGTGTTTTGTTTGGGTTGTGCTCTCCACTGCTGGTCCCACTTCTACACTTTCCCATCCAGTAGGACCTCAGCTCTCTGACTGCAAAGTGGGGCTCCAACTTTCTCTTCCCTGTCATTTCCAGAACAAATGTCTAGAATCATGCAGAGCAGATCCAGGCTGACAGAGCTCGACCAGGTGCACAAACACTAGTGTCAAGAATTCTGATCTGTTCTGGGATATCCTGGCAATGGTAAGTTGTTTTGGGTGTGGGAAGTAGTGAAATGGTGTTAGAATCAGACACGAGGTTGCTATAGGAGGTGGGTAGGTAGTTGTGTGGCAGGTTTGGCAAGTTGAGACAAGAAAACGTACTGGGTCTCATGGATAGAAATATTCTATCAAAACTCAATGAAATTGACACTTAGCTAATTTTCTGGGGTCAGATTCATCCTGCATTTTGTGGACAGGATACACTGGAGCGATTTTCCACACTGCCAGGTTGATGCCAATGTTGTAGCTGTAATGGAATAGCCTGGCCAAAGACACTGTTAATTCTGGGGTACAAGTCTTCATTGCTGGAACACTGTTGGCATCCATAGCCTTTGTAGAATCCAATGCCTTCACCTATTTCTTGTTAACTCTGAGGAAGGGTCATTGAACCTGGAAGTTAATTCTGATTTCTCTTCTCAGGTGCTGCCAAACCTGCAGAGCTTTTCCAGCAATTTCTAGTTTTGTTTCTGATTTACAGCATCTGCTGTTCTTTTGGTTTTTATTTGGACTGAATCAAATTGACTACAGACTGTATCTGTGAAGATCTGTATTTGGAGCATGTGGAGACGAATCAGCACTATTATTCAGCACTTTAGACAAAAGGTGGCTGTGAATTTTTTTGCATCAATATTCTGGGCTTTTTCATCATTGAGGATGGAATATTTGTGAAACCTCCTCCTCCAATGAGTTCATAGAATCACTGGGTGCAGAAAAAGGCCATTTGGCCCATCATATCTACACCAATCTTCTGAAGAACATCCCAACCAGACCATATCTCTCTGCAAGTGGTTTTTTCACCTAAAATGCATATCCATGGACGCTGCATGATGCCAGACATTTATTCTAGAAATGGTAGAGAAGAGCAAAATGGAACCCCATTTTTCACTCAGGGAGTTGAAATATTGCCATTCCACCTAACCTCACGTCTTTGGTTGAGGGAGGAAACCAGAGCACCCAGAGGAAACCCTTGCTGATATAGGGAGAACATGCAAACTCCTCACTGACAGTTGCCCAAGGCTGGAATCAAATCCAGATCCCTGGGGTTGTGAGGCAGCAATGCTAAGCGTTGTTCCACAATTTAATTGTCCTCATAATTCACAACTGGATGAGGCAGAACTGCAGTGTTTAAATCTGATATACTGGTTGTGGAATCATTTTACTCTGTCTATCCAGTTTATCTGCGTTTATCATTTCCTCTTAAATGCAATTTTTTGCTGTTTATCATGTCCTGTGTTAGCGAGTTCCACTTCCCCTCCTGAATTTCTTACTAGATTTATCGGTGACAACCTTAAATTTCGGGCACCAAGTTCTATTCCTTTCGTAAGCGAAAACAGTATTTTTCTATGTCAACCCTATTAACCCCTTTCATAATCTTATTGCAGTGTGCATAACATTCCCAGAAAACACAAGCAGACTGACTGGACTGAAGGCTGAAGAAGAGATCCTCATTTTCCAGGAGTTCTTGTACACAGTCCAATCTTGTGTTAATAGTTTCCACGTCAACCAGGGGCTCCAAGATGTTTGAGCGAAGTCTGCGACTCCCTCCAGCTGTCTTTGTGTAGTTCAGGACGCCATATAGTGTGTGATTATTTCTGCAATGAAAAAAAACAAAAACAGACAAGTTAAATTTATTTTAGAAATGTATAAGCAATGACTCAATAAAGCAAGTTTCAGGCGCAGGAGGAAGCCATTCAGCCCCTCTAGCCTGAGGCTTTCTCCCTTTTTTGATACACAGAGCAGTACAGGGCAATTTTTGTGGGACAAAAGCAAAGTTGCTGGAAAAGCTCAGCCAGTCTGGCAGCATCTGTGAAGGAGAAAACGGAGTTAACTTTTTGGGTCTGGTGACCCTTCCTCAGAATTTAGAATTTTTGTGGGATTTGGCAGCCATACTGTGGGAAGATGAAGGGGCTAAAGTTTCAAGTCAATGACTTACTTCTGTCAGAACCAGAAGGTGATAGATAAGAATGCAAGTTGTGAGGAGAATACCGTGATGAAAGCTGTGTGATTTATATATTTTTCAGACTTTGGATTTTAATCAAGTGATATACATATTTTGGTTTACTTGTGTAAAGGGGTCTGATGGTCAGCTTTACACAGTCATGATTTTAAACCGGTACGTGTCAAAGAGCTGATGGCCGGAGGCCTCCTGATGGAATAATGACAAACTTCTTATATTGTGGGGTTTTAAGACAGGGGAAGTCTGTCATTAGCTTGGTTGAAGCTGGAATAAGTATGTTTTCTTTTAATTTAATCAGAAGTTGTTCAAAAGAGGCCTGACTGAAATCAGATAAGAAGACAGTTGCTTCACTAGGATTCTCCTTGGTAGGCGGGTATTGTCTTATGAGCAAAAATGAAACAGATTGGAGCTCTACTCACAAGTTTAGAATGAGAAGTGATCTCATTGAAACATAAAGGAGTCTCAAGGGACTTGCAGTGTAAATGCTGAGAGGATATTTCCCCTCATGGGGCAGATTAGGACCATAGTCTTAGAATAAAGGAGTGTCAATTTAAGATGGAGATATGGAGGAATTTCTTATCGCAGTGCGCAGTGAGTTGTCAGTCTTTGGAGCTTATTGCCACAGAAAACTGTGGAGGAAGATAATGAAATGTGAGGCTGGATGAACACAGCAGGCCAAGCAGCATCTCAGGAGCACAAAAGCTGATGTTTCGGCCTAGACCCTTCATCAGAGAGGGGGATGGGGTGAGGGTTCTGGAATAAATAGGAAGAGGGGGAGGGCGACCGAAGATGGAGAGAAAAGAATATGGGTGGAGAGGAGAGTATCGGTGGGGAGGTAGGGAGGGGATAGGTCAGTCCAGGGAAGACGGACAGGTCAAGGAGGTGGGATGAGGTTAGTAGGTAGGAGATGGAGGTGCTTTTTTTGGTGTCCAGGAGGACGACTTGTGTTGGAAGCATTTTTTGATCATTAGTAAAGTGATGAAAGGTATTATCAACAGTGCTAGCAATCAAATGCTTCACAATGACCTGTCAGTGATGCCCAGCTCGAGTTTCACCAGGGCAACTCAGTTCGTGACCTCACTACATCTCAATTTAAACAGACTCTTCCTCCACAGTGATGATGGGAACTGCAGATGCTGGAGAATCCAAGATAATGAAATGTGCGGCTGGATGAACACAGCAGGCCCAGCAGCATCTCAGGAGCACAAAAGCTGACGTTTCGGGCCTAGACCCTTCATCAGAGAGGGGGATGGGGTGAGGGTTCTGGAATAAATAGGGAGAGAGGGGGAGGCGGACTGAAGATGGAGAGAAGATAGGTGTTTTTGGTGTCCAACATAAGTCCTCCTCCCGGACACCAAAAAAAAGTACCTCCATCTCCTACCTACTAACCTCATCCCACCTCCTTGACCTGTCCATCTTCCCTGGACTGACCTATCCCCTCCCTACCTCCCCACCTATACTCTCCTCCCCACCTATCTTCTTTTCTCTCCATCTTCGGTCCGCCTCCCCCTCTCTCCCTATTTATTCCAGAACCCTCACCCCATCCCCATCTCTGATGAAGGGTCTAGGCCGAAACGTCAGCTTTTGTGCTCCTGAGTTGCTGCTGGGCCTGCTGTGTTCATCCAGCCTCACATTTCATTATCTTGGATTCTCCAGCATCTGCAGTTCCCATCATCACTGTGGAGGAAGAGTCTGTTTAAATTGAGATGTAGTGAGGTCACGAACTGAGTTGCCCTGGTGAAACTCGAGCTGGGCATCACTGACAGGTCATTGTGAAGCATTTGATTGCTAGCACTGTTGATAATACCTTTCATCTCTTTACTAATGATCAAGAGTAGATTGATGGGATGGTAGCTGACCAGGTTTGATCTGTCATGCTTCTTGCATACCAGACATACCTGGGCAATTTTCCACATTGTCAGGTAGATGCCAGTATTGTAACTGTAATGGAATAGGGGAGCTGCTAAGTTTTGGAGTACAAGTCTTCAGCAGTCTTGCCGGGATGTTGTCAGGGCCCAAAACCTTTGCATTATCCAGTGCCTCCAATCATTTCTTCATATCACCTGGAGTGAACTGAATTGGCTGAAGACTGGCATCTGTGATGCTGGGTTTCACTGGACAAGGCCAAGACAGATCATCCACTCTGCACTTCTAGCTGAAGAGTGCTGTGATTGCTTCAGCCTTATCTTTTCCACTACTGTGTTGGGCTCTTCCATCATTGAGGATGGGGATATCTGAGGAGCCTACTCATCCAGTGAGTTAATTGTCCACCACAGTTCACTACTGGACATGGCAGGACTGCAGAGTTAGATCTGGTCCATTGGTTGTGAGATCTCTTAGCTCTATCACTTCCCTTTTATACTGTTGGGCATGCATGTAGTCCTGTTTGGTACCTTCGCCAGGTTGACACCTGGTTCTGCTCCTGGCATGTTCTCCTGCAATCATCATTGAACCAGGGTCGATCCTTTAGCTTGATGGTAATGGCTGAGTGGGGAAATGCTGGTCCATGAGGTTGTAAACTGTGCTAGAGTACACTTCTGCTGTTATTACTTGCTCACAGCCCATCATAGATCCCCAGTCATGAATTGCCAGATCTGTTGGAAGTCTGACCCATTTAGCACAGTGATAGTGTCAAACAACACAATGAAGGGTACTCTCAATGGGAAGGTGGGACTTCATCTCCACAAGGACTGTTTAGAGGTCACTTACTAATACTGTGATAGATCAATGTATCTGCAGCTGGTAGACTGGTAAAAATGAGATCAGGTATGTTTTTCCCTCCTGTTGCTTCCCTAACCACTTGCCACAGACCCACTCTTGTATCTATGTCCTTTAGGAGCCAACCAGCTCAATCAGTAGTCCTGTGCTGAGCCAGTCTTGGTGGTGGACATTGAAATCCCTCCACCCAGAATACATTTTGTGCCTTTGTCACCTTCAGTGCTTCCTACAAGCGTTATTCAACATGGAAGGGTACTGATTCATCAGCTGAAGGAGGATGGTATGCGGTAACCAGCAGGAGGTCTCCTTCCTGTATTTAACATGATGTCTTAAACTACATGAGGTTCAGAGTCAATGCTGAGGATTCCCAGGACTGTATAGACCTGTGCCATCACCTCTGCTGAGTCTGCTCTGCAGTGAGACAGGACATATCAATAAATAGTGGTGACCGGGAAATTATCTCTATGATTCCATGAATACGACTATGTCAGGCTGTTGCTCGACTGGTCTATGATATATCTCCCACTTTTGGCACTAGCCCCCAGATATTAGAAAGAAGGACTTTGCAGTGTTCACAGGACCACTTTTATCAATGTTGTTTCCAGTGACGAGGTTGATGACAAATGCCTCATCTAGCTTCATTTCATTGTTGAGACTTTGTAGCAATTGGTACACTAAGTAGCTTGCTAGGCCATTTCAGAAGACAGTCAAGGGTGAACCACACTGCCATGGATTTGGAGTCACATGTAGACCAGACCAGGTGAGGGCGGCAGATTTGCTTCCCTGAAGGACCTTTGTGAAACTAATGGCTTTTTTGTTGTCAGTCAACAATGGCTTTGTGACCATCAATACATTCTTAAATCCAAACATTTTAAATTCAACTTCCACGATCAGTAGTGGCAAGATTCAAACCCTAGTCCCCAGAACAGAATGTGAGTTTCTGGATTACAGAGACAGTCTAGCAATAATGCCACTAGGCCACTGCCTTCCCCCAGTAATGGTGTTAGGGAGTAGGTGGGATTTTATTACATTGTGCATATGAAATACAAAATTTTGGCATGCAGGTACAGCCAATAATTAGAAAGGGAAATGAAATGTTAGCCTTTATTCTAAAATGAAAGGAAAATAAAATTAGGGAAGTTTAGCCACGTTTGTGCAGAGCACTGGTGACACCACACATAGCATATTGTGTTATATTTTGGTCCCATAATTTATGGAAAGATATTTTTGTATTGAATACGGTGCAGAGAAAGTTCACGAGGCTGATTCCTGGGATGAAGAGTTGCATATAGGGAAAGGTGGAGCAAGTTGGACCAATGCTCGTTGGAGTTTACAAAGATGAGAGGGAATCTGGAAAGAACCCTTTAAGATTTGTGTGGTGGGGGGCACTTCAAACTGTATGAAGGATATTTTCCTTCAAATGGAATTTAAAACTGGGAGGCGCCATCTTAAAATAAGGCATCTCTCATTTAACACAAAAATAAAGAAGTTAATCTCTCAGAAGGTTGTTAGTCTTTGGAAATCTCTTATCCAGACAACAGTGGAGACAGGGTCATTGAAGGTAGGTAGAAGAATGGAATTAAGGCCAAAATAAGATTAGCCATAATATTATTGATTTTCAGCGCAGAATCAATGAATTGAATGGGCTACTTAAGCTTCTGTTTCTCACAGTTTTATGAGACACAGATGAATACCTTACAAAAAGCAAAGGATAGAGAAGAGCCGTAAACCAAAAAGGAAAAGTGAACAATGCGTTGGAGGACAGTTAATGATTAGACCACAGAGGTGATGGTGATGTAAAATAAATTGAGCAATGTTGAGATAAACTGAAGGACAATGTATGCCAGACCCAGATAGTGTGCCAGTAGTTACCCAAGAATGTAAGAGGGAAAGAGAAGCATAAAAATGCGCGAAAACATAGATGGCTCTCATTACCCAGATATGTAGGAACAGCTTGAGGTCATTCAGTTTCTTGACTATTCACCACTCAAATCGATCATGGACTTATGTATGCAATATAAGTCCATTTATCCACTGTGGTTCCATAACACTAATGCCCTTGTCTAACAAAAGCAGCAACCTGAGTTTTGAAATGTTCAGAGATAATGGGAACTGCAGATGCTGGAGAATCTGAGATAACAAAGTGTGGAGCTGGATGAACACAGCAGGCCAAGCAGCATCTTAGGAGCACAAAAGCTGATGTTTCGGGCCTAGACACTTCATCTGAAAAGGAGGACGGGGAGAGGGTTCTGAAATAAATAGGGAGAGAGAGGGAAGTGGATCAAAGATGGATAGAGGAGAAGATAGGTGAACAGGAGACAGACAAGTTAAAGGGGCGTGATTGGAGCCTGTAAAGGTGAGTGTAGGTAGGGAGGGGATAGGTCAGTCCGGGGAGGATGGACAGGTCAAGGGGGCAGGATGAGGTTAGTAGGTAGGAAATGGAGGTGTGGCATGAGGTGGGAGGAGGGGATAGGTGAGAGGAAGAACAGGTTAGGGGGGCGGGGACGAGCTGGGCTGGTTTTGGGATGCAGTGGGGGTAGGGGAGATTTTGAAGCTTGTGAAATCCACATTGATACCATTGGGCTGCAGGGTTCCCAAGCGGGATATGAGTTGCTGTTCCTGCAACCTTCGGCTGGCATCGTTGTGGCACTGCAGGAGGCCCAGGATGGTCTGAGGAATAGGAGGGCATGTTGAAATGGTTCGCGACTGGGAGATGCAGTTGTTTATTGCAAACCGAGTGTAGGTATTCTGCAAAGCGGTCCCCAAGCCTTCGCTTGGTTTCCCCGATGTAGAGAGAACCACAATGGGTACAGCGGATGCAGTATACTACAGTGGCAGATGTGCAGGTGAACATCTGCTTGATGTGGAAAGTCTTCTTGGGGCCTGGGATGGGGATGAGGGAGCAGGTGTGGGGGCAAATGTAGCACTTCTTGCGGTTGCAGGGAAAAGTGCCGAGTGTGGTGGGGTTGGAGTTAGGGTTTAGAACATAGAACATAGAACAGTACAGCACAGAACAGGCCCTTCAGCCCACAATGTTTGGTTTATTTGACTTCCACCTGCAACAGGTGTTTGTTATGAGGATAGAGAGAGAGTTCCAGATTTTCATGAGGTCCTTTGAGTGAAGAACTATTTCCTGACATCACTTCTGAATGGGCCAGCTCTAATTTTAAGATTCAGGCCCCTTGTCCTCAAGTCCCAAATCAGAAAATTTAGTTTCTCTCTATCGATCCTATCAATCCTTTAATTATCTTAAATGATTCAACTGTATCGTTCTTAATCTTCCACGTTCAAGGGGGCAAAGAACTGGTCTGTGCAATCTATTTTCTTTGTTCTTTATTCTTAAAATCAATTCCATCAGCCCAAATATCATTCTGGTGAATCTGTGCTGCATCCTTTCCAAGACCAGTAAGTCTTTTTTGAGATGCATACTCAGAGTTGAACACAGTTACTCTGGAAAAGGTATAAATGAAGTTGTTTAGAACTGTAGCACAACCTTCACCCTTTCAACAGGATTAAGGAAAATCCCAAGGATTTTTATACATATATAAACAGCAAGAGGGTAGCCAGGAAGAGGGTTGGCCCTCTCAAAGACAGGGAAGGGAATTTATGTGTGGAGCCAGAAGAAATGGGCTCGGTATTAAATGGGTACTTTGCGTCAGTATTCACCACAGAGAAGGACTTGGTGGATGATGAGTCTGGGGAAGGGTGTGCAGATAGTTTGGGTCATGTTGAGATCAAAAGGGAGGAGGTATTGGGGGTCTTGAAAAACATTAAGGTAGACAAGTCCCCAGGGCTTAATGGGATATACCCGAGAACACTGAGAGAGGCAAGGGAGGAAATTGCTGGGGCCCTGAGAGAAATCTTAATATCCTCACTAGCTATAGGGGAGGTCCCAAAGGATTGGAGATTAGCCAATGTTGTTCCTTTGTTTAAGAAGGGTGGCAGGGGTAATCCAGCTAATTACAGGCCGGTGAGTCTTACATCAGTGGTTGGGAAATTATCGGGGAGGATTCTTCAAGACAGGATTTACTCCCACTTGGAAATCAGTGGGCTGATTGGCAAGAGGCGACATGATTTTGTGAAGGGGAGGTTGTGTCTCACTAACTTGATTTGAGTTTTTTGAGGAAGCAATGAAGATGATCGATCAGGGTACGACAGTGGATATTGTTAACATGGACTTCGGTAAGGCCTTTGACAAGGTCCTTCATGGCAGAAGATAAAGCCACACGGAGTCAGAGGTGAGCTTGCAAGATAGATTAAAAAAAACTGGCTTGGTCATAGAAGGCAGAAGGTAGCAATGGAAGGGTGCATTTATGACTGGAGGGCTGTGATTAGCTCAGGGGTCAGGGTTGGGACCTTTGTTATTTGTAACATATAAATGATTCAGAGCAAAATATAACTGGTTTGATTAGTAAGTTTGTTGATGACCCAAAGGTTGGCGAAATTGCGGATCGCGATGCGGACCGTCAGAGAACACAGCTGGATACAGATCTGTTGGTGACTTGGGCAGAGATGGCAGATAGAGTTTAAGGTGGAAACATGTGAGGGAATGCATTTTGGAAGGTCTCATCCAGATGGAAAATAAACAATAAATGGCAGAATCCTTAAGAGTGCTGATAGGCAAAGGGATCTGAGAGTTCAGGTACACAGGTCACTGAAACTGGCAACGCAGGTGGAAAAGGTACTCAACAAGGCAGATGGCATGCCTGCCTTCATCGGCCAGGGCACTGAGTTTAAGAATTAGCAGGTAATGTCGCAGCTTTAGCTTAGTCAGGCTGCATTTGGAATATTGTGTTCAATTCTGGTCATCATACTACCAGATTGTGGTGGCTTTGAAGAGAGTACAGAAAAGATTTGCCAGGATATTGCCTGGTATGGAGAGCATTACCTATGAGGAGAGGCTGGAGAAACTTGGGTTGTTCCCACTGGAACAACAGAGGTTGAGAGGCGACCTGATAGAGGTCTACAAAATTATGAAAGGCATGGACAGAGTGGACAGTCAGAACCTTGTCCTAGGGTCGAAGTGTCAGTTAATAGAGGCAAGGTTTAAAGGCTGTGTACGAGGCAAGTTTTTACACAGAGGGTGGTGGGTGCCTGGAACTCGCTGCTGGGGGAGGTAGTGGAAGCAGATATGATAGTAACTTTTAAAGGGAATCTTGAAAAATACATGAATTGGATGGGAATAGAAGGATATGGTCCCTGGAAGGGCACAGGGTTTTAGTTGTGACATGCAGCGTGTCAGTTCAGGCTTGGAGGGCCGAAGAGCCTGTTCCTGTGCTGTAATTTTCCTTGTTCTTTGTATTCCAGTTCACTTAAGACAGAAGGCAGGGCTTCATTAAGCTTTCTGTAGTTGGACGCTGAAATCTGCTTCATAGTTCCTAGTTTGATGGTACTTAGAAAATACTTTAATCTATCTTTCTTAGCTTCAAAGTAGATGACCTCACACTTTTATAAATTATAAGAACATGTTTCCACAGCCAGTAACAACCAGGAGATACGTATTTTAGATAATTAACATGGGAACTGGGGAGAGGTTTGAACGGAACTTTATCTGTTTAGATCTTAGAGTCCCTAGTGTGGAAACAGGCCCTACAGCCCAACAAGTCCAGACGGATCCTCACAGCATTCCACTCAGACCCATCCTGCTATAACCCACCTAAACTGCACATCCCTGAACACTATGGTCAATCTACCTAACTTGCACATCTTTGGACTGTGGGAGGAACCAGAGCAAACCTATGCAGACATGGGGAGAGCATGCAAACTCCACACAGTCATCCAAGGGCAGAATCAAACCCACGCCCTGGTGCTGTGATGCAGCATTGCTAACCACTGAGCCGCCATGCTGCCCTAAATTTATACAGCAAATTGTTCTGACACGGAATCAAAGCACATCCATCAGTAACTATCAAAAGGAATTTGTTAAATACTTGAAGTGGGGTGAAAATGCAAGATTATGGGGAAAAGGCAGGGAATGGGACTAACTGAATAGTTTCTTCAATGGAGCTGGCATTGATAACGATAGGCTGAAAGATCTCATTGTGTTCCATCATTCTGATTTTTGACTGGCAAAAATGCAACATAATTCTTTATTTTTTCTAACTTTACAATGGTTAAAAATGGTTAGCCATGGAAGGTTCTTCCCTCAGATAATATGCTTGTATCCATACCTTGGATCTCTGTTGTTAATGATCAGTTCAAGCTGCTGAGCTGAGGCCGAATCTATCATCGCTGTTTGTTCACTCCCTTTGAAGATAACTTTTAGAGATTTTGGAGCATAAACTGTATTCTGGATAAATTCAACATACTTCAGCAAGGCTGCGGCTGCAGCCAAACAGTAATATCTACAAATACAAAAATAAAATAAATTACCAGCTGTGTCTTCCCTCAGTATTTCCCTTTTGGCCTCTTCACCGCAGCCACCAGGTCATTCACACTGGGCCAGATTTTTGCAGCAGTGGTAATCATACACAGGTCACTCGGTTCCTTATTTTGATGTTAAAAAAGAGCTCTGCATTTCTAATTGGAAATTCTGAACATGTCTCCTCAGAAATGCAGAGTAGTCCTTTAAATCTGACGGGGTCCTCATGGGTATAGTATACTCAGGGTGAAGACAAACCACGCCCCCTGATTTCACAGTAGTCAGTTACTGTATCTTGTGATTTTAATGACCAGTATCACAGCCAGCCATTTTGACAGCTCCTGCTCATGTGAAAGGGTAACATTGTAAGTAGCAGGTTAAGGACCCAGGTGGGTAGAGCAGAGGTGGATTGAGAGTAGTGTGCCAGGATGGCATGTAGATAGGATGCCACTTGGATAAAGTGTCAAGCAAGTGAGAGAGTGTTTAGGATAAATTTGGATGCATGGGAGAATTCAGGCCTGGAGTGGGGGAGTAGTGGGAATGTTATTGCATCCCAGGATAGGGTGGATGTGTCAGGTGCAGTGGGGCAGTGTCAGTCCCAGAGGATATGGTGTCAGATCTGGATCTGGGAAAAGTGTAATTGAGAGGTGGTATTCTGAAGGTTAGAGTCATAGAGTAGTACAGCATGGAACAAGCCCTTCGGCCCAAACTGATCCATGCCGACCATGGTGCCTGATCAGCTAATTCCAGTTGACTGCAGTTGATCCATATTCCTCAAAACCTTTCCTACCCAAGTACCTATCCAAACAATTTTTTTTAAATGTTGTAATTGTACCTGCCTCAACCACTTTCTCTGGCAGCCCATTCCATACAGTACCACTCTCTGGATGAAGAAATTGCCCCTCAGGTCCTTCTTAAATGTTTCCTCTCTTACCATAAACCTATGCCCGTTTGTTTTCAATTTGCCACCCCTGGGAAAAAGGCTATATGCATTCATCCTATCTATGCCCCTTATGATTTTATACATCTCTAAGGTCACCCCTAAATCTCCTATGTTTAAGGAATAAAGTCCTTTCCTGGCCAACCTCTCCCCATAATTCAGTCCTACCAACATCCTCGTGAGACGTCTTTGAACACTTTCCAGTTTAACTGAGGCTTTCCTATAACAGCGTGATCAAAACTGTACAAAATACTCCCAAGTATGGCCTCACCAAGACTCATACAACTGCCACATAACTTCCCAACTACTATACTCAGTGCCATTTGCACTGGTTATCCCATTTGCCAGACATTCTTTTTCCTTCAAACAGACTCAGCCAATCAACCTCTGTGAGATCCTGCCTAATGCCCCCAGAAGTAGCCCTGTTCCAGTTCAGCACCTTAACCTATGGACCTTTCCTATCTTTTTCTACAACTATGACCATAACTAAGATAGTTACGGTCAGTGGACCCAAACTGCTCTCCGACTAATAGTTCAACCACTTGCCCAACCTCAGTTCCTGAGAGGACATCCAGTATTGCGACTTCCAAACACATTTGGACACATTTGACAAATTCCACTCTGTCCAGGCCTTTCACACTGTGGGAGGCCCAGTCAATACAGGGAAATTAAAATCTCCAACCAATGTGACTATTATTCCTGATATGTTTCACCACATGCGCTCCTCTAGTACCCACTGGCTATTTCAGGGTCTAAAATACAGTCCTAACAGAGTGACCATCCGTGTTCATATTCCTAAGTTCTAACCACATGGCCTCATTTGATGATCCCTTCACAATATCATCTTTCAGCACTGTTGTTTATGTACCACCCCTTATCAAAAGGGCAATTCTCCCTCCTCGCTTATTTGTATTTCTGTCATGCCTGTAGCTTCTGTATCCTGGAACATTTGTCCTGCCCTTCTCTCAGCCATGTTTCAGTTGTAGATATAATAGCCCAGTGCCCAGAGCCAATCCATGCTGAGGTCATGTGCCTTAACATTCAGGACTTGTGCGATGAAATAAATGCACTTTAAACCAAAAGTCTTTTCATTCCCTTTACTGCACCCCTGGCTATCCTGAACAGTAAACTTGCTCTTGATTTTCCCTTGATTTCTCGACGGCCCCCGAGTCTCACGTCCCTGACAAGTTAGTTTAAACCCTCACAGGTAACACTAACAAATTACCCCGCAAGGATATTGGACACCATTCAGTTCAAGTGCAACCCATCCCTCTTGTACAAATCACTTCTACCTCAAATGAAATCCCAAAGATCCAAGAACTGAAAACCCTGCCCCCCTACACCGTGCATTCATCTGGCCTATCTTTCTACTTCTATCCTAACTAAAGCGTGGCACTGGAAGTAATCTAGACATCAATACCCTTGGGTTCCAGTTTGTTAACTTCTTACCTAACTCTCTGTACATATTTCGCAGGGCCCCATCTCTTTGTCCACCTGTGACATTTGTCCAATGTGCACAATGGCCTCTAGAATTTCACCCTCTTCCTTCAGAATGTTCTGCAACCACTCAAGAGACACCCTTGATTCTGGCACCCAGGAGGCGACATACCATCCTGGTGTCTCTTCTGCAGCCACAGAACCTCCAGTCTGTCCCCCTCACAATTCAGTCTCCTCTGTCTGACTGTACCCTTTCCCTCTGAGCCTCAGACCTGGTCACAGTGCCACTGACCTGACTGCTGTTGCTAGCTCCTGCAAAGTCATTCCCCACCTCCCCCCCACAACAGTCTCCAAAGCAGTGTGCCTACTACTGAGGGGAAGGGCCGCAGGGGAACCCAGCACTATCTGCATCCCACCCCTTACCTCTTCTGGTGGTCACTCTTATAGCTGCAGGCTGCACCTCAGGAGTGACCACTTCACTATAGCTCCTGTCAAATATGTTCTCTGGACCCTGAATAATCCTGAGTGCATCCAGCTCCCGTACTCTAAAGCAGTCTATCAGGATCTGCAGCCAGGTGCGCTTCTCCACAGGTGTAGGCAGCATGGACACTGGAAATCTCCCTGATCTCCCACATCCTGCAAGATGCCCGAACTACCATCTCCACTGCTTCCAGTCTAGACGGAAATTAAGCAGAGTTAAAGAGGCCTTAGCTGCTCTTACCTCTACCCCTGCTCACCCTCCTCATGATGAAACCTCTCATGCAAAGGCTTCAGCACTTCAATTCTAACACTTGCCCACTCTCTTCATGGCTGCTACCTTGGTACACCTTTACCTTGCCAGTTGTCCTCCTCACAGTCCTCTTTTTTGGGTCAGAGAAGGGAGGGTGACACCAGGTTCTCTCTGCCCTGGTGTCCAGTTGTGATAACCGTGGCAATGTCTCCCAGAAATCCGCTGTGATGACTCTCAACCTCCCTCTGATTCACTCTCAGTTGTCAGGTCAACTTAATAATTATTCATGAGTTACTCTAGGTCCGTCTTTGTCCAACTTTCTGAGCAACTATTTACTTAACTGCAGCAGAACTCTTCAAATTTTCTGATTTAAATGGATATTTTCAGAGAATTCCAGGTACAGGGGACATGCTCACTTGAAACTTCAATTCACTTGGCATCTTCTGTGTCAGAGATTCCACAGGCCCCCAATGCGTAACTCTCATCAATGCTGCAGAAACAATCATCTTGGCAATAAGCCCAAATGGTATGCAAATACTTAAAATGATCAGCAAAAGAAGAGTTCCAAGGCACTTGGATGGTATTGTGGCTCAGTGGTTAGCAATGCTGCCTCACAGCACCAGGGACCTGGGTTTGATTCTACCCTTGAGCAACTGTCTATGTGGAATTTGAACATTTTCCCTGCGTCTGTGTGGGTTTCCTCCTACAGTCCAAAAATGTGCATGTTAAGTGGATTGGCCGTGCTAAATTGCATACAGTGACAAGGGATGTGCTGACTATCTGGATTAGCTTTGGGAGATCTAGGGTAGGGGGATGAGTCTGGGTGGGATGCTCTTTGGAAGGTTGGTGTGAATAGGTCAAATGGCCTGCCCCTTACTTCTTGGTGGTTTTATTAGAAAAAAAGTCGACATGAGCAGATATTAGTGCAGATGACAAGACTTGATGAAAGAAGTACTTTGTAACAGGGGCAAAAAGAGAAGACTGGGTGATCTGTACAGTCTTCAATAAAGGCAGCTGTAAATGAGCAACCAGATGGTAAAATCAGGGAATTCTTGCTGGTTTGCTTGTCTCTTATAGGGAAAGCAACTGACTGCCACTTGGTGCTCCTTGGAGAAAAATGGGTGAGTCAACAGTGTTTAAATGCCAGCTGCTGTCAGGCAGTGCGTACCACATTAGTTAGAGAGTGGGACAGCTGTATTATTGGAAACAATGAAGAATATGTAATATAAGACATGTTGGGATTTCCAACCTCTTTAATAATGATAAGAAAGTTAGCATCAAGGCACTTTATCTAAATGCTCGTAGTATTCACAACAAAGTAGATGAATTAACAGCACAAATCCTCTTGAATGATTATGATGTGGTAGGCATCACAGAGACACGGTTGCAGTGAGTTCAGGACTGGCAATTAAACCAATGATTAAACCATTAATCCAATGATTCACAACATATCAAAAAGACAGAGAGGTGGGCAGAGGGGGTGGTGTTGCCTTGTTAGTTAAGAATGAAATTAAATCTACAGCACTGAATGACATAGGGTCAGATGTGGAGTCTGTGTGGGTGGAATTGAGGAACCACAAAGGCAAAAAAGCTATCATGGGAGTTATGTACAGACCTCCTAACAGCGATCAGGACCAGGGGCGCAAGATGCACCAAGAAATAGACAGTGCATGTCAGAAAGGCAAGGTCACAGTGATCATGGGGGACTTCAATATGCAGGTGGACTGGGTGAATAATGTTGCCAGTGGGTCCAATGAAAAGGAGTTCATGGAATGTTTGCAGGATGGCTTTTTGGAACAGCTTGTGATGGAGCCCACAAGGGAGCAGGCTATTCTGGACTTAGTGCTATGTAATGTGCCAGACTTTACAAAAGACCTTAAAGTAAGGGAACACTTGGGAGGCAGCGATCATAATATGGTAGAGTTCAGTCTGCAGTTTGAAAGAGAGAAGGCAAAATCGGATGTAGTGGTATTACAGTTAAATAAAGGTAATTACAGGGGCATGAGAGAGGAATTGACGAAAATCGACTGGAAGCAGAGCCTAGTGGGGAAGACAGTAGACCAACAATGGCAGGAGTTTCTGGGTGTGATTGAGGACACAATACAGAGGTTCATCCCAAAGAAAAGAGAGATTATCCGGGGTGGGATTAGACAGCCATGGCTGACAAAGGGAGTCAGGAAATATATCAAAGAAAAAGAGACAGCCTATAAAGTGGCCAAGAGCACTGGGAAATCAGAAGATTGGGAAGGCTACAAAAACAAACAGAGGATAACAAAGAGAGCAATACGGAAGCAGAGGATCAAATATAAAGGTAGGCTAGCTAGTAATATTAGAAATGATAGTAAAAGCTTCTTTCAATACATAAGAAACAAACGAGACGCAAAAGTAGATATTGGGCCGCTCCAAATTGATGCTGGAAGGCTAGTGATGGGAGTTAGGGAAATAGCTGAAGATCTTAATAAGTACTTTGCGTCAGTCTTCACAGTGGAAAACATGAGTAGTATGCCAACAATTAGGGAGAGCCAGGGGGCAGAGTTGAGTACGGTAGGCATTACAAAAGAGAAGGTGCTAGAAAAGCTAAAGGGGCTAAAAATTTTTAAATCTCCTGGCCCTGATGGGCTACTTCCTAGAGTTCTGAGGGAGGTGGCTGAGGAAATAGCAGAGGCTTTGGTCGTGATCTTTCAAAAGTCACTGGAGTCAGGGAAAGTCACAGATGATTGGAAAATTGCTGTTGTAACCCCGCTGTTTAAGAAAGGATCAAGGCAAAAGATGAAAAATTATAGGCCGATTAGCCTAACCTCGGTAGTTGGTAAAATTCTCGAATCCATTGTCAAGGATGAGATTTCTAAATTCCTGCAAGTGCAGGGTCAGATTAGAACAAGTCAGCATAGTTTTAGTAAGGGGACGTCGTGCCTGACAAACCTGTTAGAATTCTTTGAAGAGGTAACAAGTATGTTAGACCAGGAAACCCAGCAGATGTTATCTATCTAGACTTCCAAAAGGCCTTTGATACTGTGCCTCACGGGAGGCTGCTGAGCAAGGTGAGGGCCCATGGTGTTTGAGATGAGCTACTGGCTTGGATTGAGGATTGGTTGTCTGACAGAAGGCAGAGAGTTGGGATAAAAGGCTCTTTTTTGGAATGGCAACCGGTGACGAGTGATGTCCCACAGGTTTCAGTGTTGGGGCCGCAGCTGTTCATCTTATACATTAATGATTTGGATGAAGGGACTGGGGGCATTCTGGCGAAGTTTGCCGATGATACAAAGATAGGTGGACGGGCAGGTAGTACTGAAGAGGTGGGGAAGCTGCAGAAAGATCTAGACAGTTTAGGAGAGTGGTCCAGGAAATGGCTGATGAAATTCAATGTGAATAAATGTGAGTTTTTGCACTTTGGAAAAAAGAATACAGGCATGGACTATTTTCCAAATGGTGAGAAAATTCGCAAAGCAGAAGTACAAAGGGATCTGGGAGTGTTGGTCCGGGATTCTCGAAAGGTTAACTTGCAGGTAGAGTCTGTAATTAAGAAAGCGAATGTAATGTTGTCGTTTATCTCAAGAGGGTTGGAATATAAATGCAGCAATGTGCTTCTGAGACTTTATAAAGCTCTAGTTAGGCCTCATTTAGAATACTGTGTCCAATTTGGGCCCCACACCTCAGGAAGGACATACTAGCCCTGGAGCGTGTCCAGTGGAGATTCACATGGATGATCCCTGGAATGGTAGGTTTAACGTATGATGAATGGCTAAGGATCCTGGGATTGTATTCATTAGAGTTTAGAAGGTTGAGGGGAGATCTAATAGAAACTTACAAGATAATGTATGGTATAGAAGGGGTGGATGCTAGGAAGTTGTTTCTGTTAGGCAGGGAGACTAGGACCTGTGGGCACAGCCTTAAAATTAGAGGGGGTAAATTTAAAACTGAAATGAGATGACATTTCTTCAGTCAGAGAGTAGTGGGCTTGTGGAATTCATTGCCAGGAAGTGCAGTGGAGGCTGGGACGTTGGATGCCTTCAAGACAGAGATCGACAAATTCTTGATCTCAGAAGGAATCATGGGCTACGGGGAGAGTGCAGGGAAGTGGAGTTGAAATGCCCATCAGCCATGATTTAAATGGCGGAATGGACTTGATGGGCCGAATGGCCTTACTTCCACTCCTATGTCTTATGGTCTTATGATCTCCAGCAAACAGGTGAAGACAATGAGGGCAGAAGCTTCGTAGGTGAGCATGAGCAATTGTGCTGGGACCTCCAGCAACAGACACAGATGGTAAAGGATGACAGCTGGAGCAGCTGAATGGACACTCTCTGGAAGTAAAAGGTGCCTTGGGGATAGAAGACTACTTTGAATGAAGGAACAAAGGATTCCTTTGCCCAATGTAAAACATAGACTTTTTTCCTTGTAAATACTGTAAGGGCTTCCTTGTTTTAAATTAATTTCCTTCCTTGTTTCTAATTACCTGAAGCCACTGAAATAAAGAATCCTTGCTTCTTGATCTTTGAAATGTTCATGCATTCAAATCTCTGTTTCATTTCAGGAATAGTCAGCAGGATTCAACAGCATAAGTATCAAGTCATGGTTCACTGGAATTTAGAAGAATGAGGGCAGATCTTATAGAAACATATAAAACTGGTTCAGGAACAGCTTCTTCCCAGCCATTATTTGACTGATCGATGGACGCTCTAGCCTCAAATGACTGATCTTGCTCACGCGATCTTATCTAGCACACACCGTGTGCAATTTAACTGGTACCTCTAAATCGTTTTGATCTGTACATCCTTGCTTACTATGATCTGTCCGTACTTCTTGTAAAAAATGCTTTTCACTGTACCTCGGTACACGTGGCAATAAATCCATACATTATGAAGGGAATAGATTAGATACAATCAGGGAAGTTCTTTCCACTAGAGGGTGAAACTAGAACTAGGAGTCATTGCCTCAAAATAAAGGGGAGCAAACTTAGGACTGAGTTGAGAAGGAACTTCCTCACCTAAAGGCTGTGAATCTGTGGAATTCCCTGCCCAGTGAAGCAGTTGAGTCTACCTCGTTGAATGTTTTTAAGGCAAAGATAGATAGATTTTTGAACTCTTAAGGGAATTAAGCGTTCTGATAAGTGTGTGGGTAAGTGGAGCTGAGTCCACAAAAAGATCAGCCATGATATTATTGAATAGCGGAGCAGGCTCAATGGGCCAGTAGGCCTACTTTTGCTCCTATTTCTTATGTTCTTATGGCAGAAGAGGTTGAAAGGCATCTGGCTCAGATGGATTGAATAGTGGAGTTCAAACTGGTAATGTCAATGAAGGAGGCAAGAACAAACAGAGTTCTATTCACTGGTTTGTTAACCATGCCACGTGCTAGCGAGGCAAGGAATAGGGAGAGAGAGCAGTTGAACACATGGCTACAGGGATGGTGCAGGAGGGAAGGACTCAGATACCTGGATAATCGGGGCTCATTCTGGGGTAGGTGGGAACTCTACAAATGGGATGGTCTACACCTGAACCAGAGGGGTGCCAATATCCTGGAGGGGAAATTTGCTAATGCTCTTCAGGAAGGTTAAAACTAATTCAGCAGGGGGATGGGAACCTGAATTGTAGCTTCAGTGTACAGCAGGTTGAGAGTAATGAGGTCATGAATAAGGTTTCAAAGTCGCAAAAGTGTACCAGCTGGCAGGAAGGTGGTTTAAAGTATGTCTACTTCAACGCCAGGAGCATCTGGAATAAGGTGGGAGAACTTGCAGCATGGATTGGTACCTGGGACTTCGATGTTGTGGCCATTTTGGAAACATGGATAGAGCAGGGACAGGAATAGTTGTTGCAGGTTCTGGGGTTTCAGACACAGTAAGTGATGTTTCAGTAAGTTCAGGGAAGGTGGTAAGAGAGGGGAAGGTGTGGCATTGTTAGTCAAGGACAGTATTATGGTGGCAGAAAGGACATTTGAAGCGGACTCGTCTGCTGAGGTAGTATGGGCTGAGGTTAGAAACAGGAAAGGACAGGCCACCCTATAGGCCTCCAAAATGTTCCATAGATGTAGAGGAAAGGATTGCAAAGATGATTCTGGATAGGAGCGAAAGTAACAGGGTAGTTGTTATGGGGGGTTTAACTTCCCAAATATTGACTGGAAACACTATAGTTCAAGTACTCTAGCTGGGTTAGTTTTTGTCCAATGTGTGCAAGACAGTTTCCTGACACAGTATGTAGATAGACCAACAAGAGAAGTCAAATTGGATTTGGTACTGGGTAATGAACCAGGCCAGGTGTTAGATTTGGAGGTAGGTGAGCACTTTGGTGATAGAACATAGAAAAGTACAGCACAGTACAGGCCCTTCGGCCCACGATGCTGTGCCGTGGAATAATCCTAATCCAAAATAAAATAACTTAACCTACATTTCCTTCAATTCACTGCTGTCCAGCAGTCGCTTAAATGTCACTAATGACTCTGCTTCCACGACTACCACTGGTAAACTATTCCATACGCTCACAACTCTCTGGGTGAAGAACCTCCCTCTGACGTCTCCTCTATACCTTCCTCCTAACACTTTAAAATTATGACACCTCATGGCAGTCAATCCTGCTCTGGGGAAAAATCTAGTGATCACAATTTGGTTACATTTACTTTAATGATGGAAAGGGACAGGTATATACCACAGGGCAAGAGGTATAGCTGGGGGAAAGGCAATTATGAGATGATTAGGCAAGATTTAGGATGGGGAAGGAAACTTCAGGGAATGGTCACAATTGAAATGTGGAGCTTGTTCAAGGAACAGCTACTGTGTCCTTGATTAGTATGTACCTGTCAGGCAGGGAGGAAGTGGTCGACGAGGGAACCGTGGTTTATTGGACAAGTTGAATCTCTTATCAAGAGGAAGGAGGTTTATGAAAAGGTGAGGCATGAAGGCTCAGTGAGGGCGCTTGAGAGTCACAAGTTAGCCAGGAAGGACCTAAAGAGGGAGCTAAGAAGAGCCAGGAGTGGACGTGAGAAGTCTGTGGCAAGTAGGGTCAAGGAAAACCCAAAAGCTTTCTATAGGTATGTCAGGAATAAAAGAATGACTAGAGCAAGATTAGGGCCAGTCAAGGACAGTAGTGGGAAGTTGTGTGTGGAGTCTAAAGGGATAGGAGAGGTGCTAAATGAATATTTTTTGTTAGTATTCACACAGGAAAAAGACAATGTTGTTGAGGAGAATACTGAGATACAGGCTATTAGGCTAGACGGGATTGAGGTTCATAAAGAGGTGTAGCAATTCTGGGAAATAGATAAGTCCTCTGGGCCAGATGGGATGTATCCTAGGATTCTCTGGGAAGCTAGGGAGGAGAACGCAGAGTCTTTGGCTTTGATCTTTATGTCATCATTGTCTACAGGGATAGTGTCAGAAGACTGGAAGGTAGCAAATGCTGTCCCCTTGTTCAAGAAGGGGAGTAGAGACAACCCGGGTAATTACTGAACAGTGCGCCTTACTTCGGTTGTGGGTAAAATGCTGGAGAGGTTAAAAGAGATAAGATTTTTAATCATCTTGAGAGGAATAATTTGATTAGGGATAGTCAACATGGTTTTGTGAAGGGTAGGTCATGCCTCACAAATCTTGAGTTCTTTGAGAAAGCGACTAAATAGGTGGATGAGCGTAAAGTGGTTGATGTGGTGTATATGGATTTCAGTAAAGCGTTTGATAATGTTCCCCAAGGTAGGCTATTGCAGAAAATAAGGAGGCATGGGATTGAGGGTGATTTAGAGGTTTGGATCAGAAATTGGCTAGCTGTAAGAAGACAGAGGGGTGGTGGTAGATGGGAAATGTTCATCCTGGAGTTCAGTTACTAGTGGTGTACTGCAAGGATCTGTTTTGGAGCCACTGCTGTTTGTCATTTTTATAAATGACCTTGCTGAGGGCGTAGAAGGATGGGTTAGTAAATTTGCGGATGACACTAGAGTCAATGGAGTTGTGGACAGTGTAGAACGATATTGCAGGTTACAGAGGGATACAGATAAGCTGCAGAGCTGGGCTGAGAGATGGCAAATGGAGTTTAATGTGGAAAAGTGTGAGGTGATTCGGTTTGGAAGGAGTAACAGGAATACAGAGTTCTGGGATAATGGTAAGATTCTTGGTAGTGGGGATGAGTAAAGAGAGCTTGGTGTCCGCGCGCATATATCCCTGAAAGTTGCCACCTAAGTTGATAAGGTTGTTAAGAAGGCATACGGTGTGTTAGGTTTTATTGGTAGAGAGGTTGTGTTTCGGAGCCATGAGGTCATTTTGCAGCTGTCCAAAACTCTGGTGCAGTGGCACTTGGAGAATTGCATACAGTTCTGGTCGCCGCATTATAGGAAGGATGTGGAAGCATTGGAAAGGGTGCAGATGAGATTTACCAGGATATTGCCTGATATGGCGGAAAGGTATAATAAGGAAAGGCTGAGGGACTTGAGGTTGTTTTCACTAGAGAGAAGGTTAAGAGGTGGCTTAATAGAGACATACAAGATGATTAGAAGATTAGATAGGGTGGACAGTGAGAGCCTTTTTCCTTGGATGGCGATGGCTATCATGAGGAGACACAGCTTTGAATTGAGGGGTGATTGATATGGGACAGATGTCAGAGGTAGGCTCTTCACTCAGAGAGCAGTAAGGGCATGGAATGCCCTGCCTGCAAAAGTAGTAAACTCGCCAACTTTATGGGCATTTAAATGGTCACTGGATAAACATATGGATGATAATGGAATAGTGTAGATTAGATGGGCTTCAGATTGGTTTCACAGGTTGGCGCAACATTGATGGCCGAAGGGCCTGCACTATGCTGTAATGTTCTATGTTCTATGAAGCTGCCCAACATAACTGAAGGTTCAGGCATAAGTAGAAACTAAAAGAAGGGTGAGGCTCAGGAGTGTTCCTTTGGCATTATGGTGGAAAGAAGCAATACTTTTGCTGGTCAGGATATTCTACTTCTCCCAGGGTAGGAAGTTGGATGGATTCAGGGGTAGATAAAAAATACCCAATGATTCAGCAATTATCTTGAAATGTTCAAGCATGTGAGCTGAGCAAGATGAGGGCAACAAATCTGAGAGAGAGCAACCAGCAATTCAAGGACATTTTCATTCTGTTTATAAATGCCATCATATTTGGGACGCTGCTGATGTTTCCTCTTGTACGTTGAGAAAGTGTCAATGTCTGCAGTCAACTGCTGAATTCTTAGTGCTTGCCCTCAAAAGAATGTGTTCAACAAAAATAAAACTCATGATGTTTTGATTCATGTCCATGTTGTCTGATTTTTTTTTCGTGGAAAAAATCCAAAGAACCGCAGATGCTAGAAATCTGAGACAAAAACAGAAATTGCTGGAGAAACTCAGCAGGTCTGGCAGCATCTGCAGTGAGAAAGCAGAGTTAATGTTTCAGGTTTAGTGACCATCTTCAGAGCTTAAGAAGACCTGCTGAGTTTTTCCTGCAATTTATGTTTTGTTTCTTGATAATGAATGGGATTCCAGAGTCAACCTTCCACTCAGATTGTTGCTTCCAGACTCTTGGTCTAACTTCAGCCTGTGCTCTTTGATTCTGATTCAGACACCCTCAACTCTATTCTACTCCCATCATACTTTCCTCCTAATTCCCAGGGTGATACTTTTAGCAAGGTTCCTGTCCTACTCTCTTTGTTTAATCTCAGCAGCTTGCCCTTGAAGCTTTCAATATTCTACCTAATCTGCCCTTGTGGCTGTGATTTCACCACCTCAGCCCATACACACAGAAACTTAGGAGGTAGGAGCAGGCGGCAGTCATTCGGCCCTTCTAGCCAGTTCTGCTATTCATCACGATCATGGCTGATTGTCCAACTCAATAGTTTATTCCTGCTTCCTCCCAATAACCTTTAATCCCATTCACTACAACTGCTATATCTAGCTCTGATGAAGGGTCTAGGCCCGAAACGTCAGCTTTTGTGCTCCTGAGATGCTGCTGGGCCTGCTGTGTTCATCCAGCCTCACATTTTATTATCTTGGATTCTCCAGCATCTGCAGTTCCCATTATCTCTGCCATATCTAGCTGCCTCTTGAATGCATTCAATGTTTTGGCATCAATTACTTCCTCTGGTAATGAATTCCACCTGCTCACCACACTTTGGGTGAAGAAATGTCTTCTCATCTCCGTTCTAAATTGTCTACCCTGAATCCTCAGACTGTGACCACAGTTCTGATCACAATCACCATTGGGAACATACTCCCTGCATCTACCCTGTCTTGTCCAATTAGAATTCTGTAAGTCTCTGTGAGCTCCTCCCCTTATTTGTCTGAACTCCAACGAATACAATCCTAACGTCGTCAATCTCTCCTCACACATCAGTCTCACATCCCTGAAATCAACCTATTAAACCTTCGCTGCATTCCCTCGACAGCAAGAACATCCTTCCTCAGAAAAGGAGACCAAAACTACACACAATATTCCACGTGTGGCGTCAACATAGCCCTGTGCAACACAAAGTGCTCATCTCCTAACCTTGCATTACGTCGGCATCTAGTGCTTCAGAATCTTCAATCTGGCATCACAATTTTCGTTTGCCCATCTGCCACCTCTTACATAGAACATTACAGCACAGGACAGGCCCTTCGGCCCTCGATGTTGTGCCGACCTGTCATAGCAATCTCAAGCCCATCTAACCTACACTATTCCATGTACGTCCATATGCTTATCCAATGACAACTTAAATGTACCTAAAGTTGGCAAATCTACTACCATTGCAGGCAAAGCGTTCCATTCCCTTACTACTCTGAGTAAAGAAACTACCTCTGACATCTGTCCTATATCTTTCACCCCTCAATTTAAAGCTATGCCCCCTCATGCTCGCTGTCACCATCCTAGGAAAAAGGCTTTCCCTATCCACCCTATCTAACCCTCTGATTATTTTATATGTTTCAATTAAGCCACCTCTCAACCTTCTTCTCTCTAATGAAAACAGCCTCAAGTTCCTGAGCCTTTACTTGTAAGACCTTCCCTCCAGACCAGGCAACATCCTTGTAAATCTCCTCTGCACCCTTTCCAAAGCTTCCACATTCTTCTTATAATGCGGTGACCAGAACTGCACACAATACTCTTCCGATGTATTAATCTCTAAACACTTTAGGAGAAAGCATACTGACTCCTTTGTTAATTCACTGAAACTTACAAGTGGGAAAATGCCACTCAGCCCCTCAAGCTTGCTCCTCCTTCCAAACAGATCATGGTATACTTACTCGACACTTCCATGTGCCCCTGATAACCTTTCACCACCATCCCCCCTTGATTATCAAGAATCTATCTACCGCTGACCTGAAAATATTCAAAGACTCTACTTCCAACAACTTTTTTGAGGAAGACAGTTTGAAAGACACTCAACTCTCCACAATAAAAAGAAATTTTCATCTCTGTCTTAAATTGAAGACCTTTGACCTTTACACATCGACCCCTAGTTCTGAATACTCCCACAAGAGGAGCTCCACAGCCAGCCAGCCAAGGCACCTCAGGATCTTCAGTTTCAGTCATCTTTTAGTGCTCCAGACTGCAGCAGATACCAATCTAGCTTGTCCAAACCTTTCTTCATGAGGCACCCTACTCTTTCCAGATTTTTAAAAATTCATTCAAGAAACTTGGCTGGCCATTGCCTAGACCAAATACCTACCCCAAATGACCTTGCACTGACTGGCTCTCTGGGCCATTTCATTCACATTGCTTTTGGTGTGAAGTCACTTATGGCTCAGACCAAGTAAGGATTGCACATATAGTTACAACATTTAGAAGAAATTTGGACAGGTACATAAATAGGAAAGGCTTAGAGGGATATGGACTATATGCAAGCAAGTGGGCTATTTTAGTTTGGGAAACTTGGTTGGCATGGGCAAGTTAGATCAGAGAGTCTGTTTATGTGCCATATGGCTCTATGACTGCAGACTGGATTGAGGATGCAGAACTGGTTGTGGCACAAATAGGCCTCAATGTGAGGGAATAGGCAGCATTTGTCATGGAACATCAGTATGAGAAAGCTCATTGGAAACATGAGGTGCAGATGTTCAAAGAAGGCTGCAGTGGATCTTTGAGGTACTGCCAAGGGTTTGGGGCCAGCAGAAACTCGGCACAACTACACAAAAGCTTTTATGAGTACAAGTGAGCTTAAGCAGGGAGCCTGTTTTCCGTATCAGAGCAATTGAAGTTGTTCAATTGCATCATCCTCTGGGATCCTTCCTTCAAATCAAATTGGGAGAAGATATTGAAGGACAGTCTAGCAGAAGGTCAAGATACAGTTGAGGAGGTTTAATAGTGGCAAACATCAATTGCTTTTTCTCAACAGACTGGATCACATCATCCAGATTATGGGGAAAGACTGGACTCCCAGCAACAGGTGACATTTGACACAGTCAGGAATGTAGATCTGAGACTGAAAAAGGGAGGTGGAACAGATTGCTACACTGTTACTGACCTATCCCCATGGCAAGCCTTGCAGCTCAACTTGCCCAGGGTTGTTCTAAAGAGGTGTTAAATTGTGACTGGGCCAGGTGGTTCAAGCAAGACTGCCTTTAGCAACCATGGTTACCGACATTGTCAGGTTCAGAAACCCATCCAATGCAATGGTATTCCTTGTCACCAGATGTAAACTGGGTCTTCCACCAAGGACCAGGCACAGGTAAAATTCCTCCGGGAAGATGTTCAGTCTTATGAGGAGTGATAGAGACCTATCCCACAGTCAGCATGAAATTTGACTAAGTAAAAATGTTGTGTTCATTTTTGGCAAGTTATTTGTGTCTTCTTTTGTGAAGTCAGAAATAAAGTAATTGTTTAATTGTTGTGCTATTTCCTTTACTTCATTATCAATTCTTCAGTTTTAGATTGTAAGGAGTCTACATTTGTCTTCACTAATAGTTTCTTTTTACATGTTTAAGGGAGCTTTTACAACCTGCTTTAATTTTCCTTGCACGTTAACTTGCATACTGAACATTTTCCCTTTTATTTAACGTATTGGTCCTCGTTTGCTGAATTCTAAACTGCACCCAGTCTTCAGGCATGGTGCTCGTCTCTGAATTTAATACTATCCTCAATTTCTTAGAACACAGAACATAGAACAGTAAAGCACAGTCGAGGCCCTTTGGCCCACGATGTTGTACGAACTTTTACCCTAAAGACAGAAAAACAGAACTTACGTTACAAGTCGAGATGGAGTGTTTGCCTTATGAAGACTGGCTGAGTAATCTAGGCCCATACTCTCCAGAGTTTAGAAGAGAGGAGATCTAATTAACTTAGAACATAGAACAGTACAGCACAGTACAGGCCCTTCAGCCCATAATGTTGTGCCAAACCTCTACCCTAAATCTAAGGTCTATCTAACCTCTATGCCTACCTTACACTATCACCCATACGCCTACCTAATAGCTACTTAAATGTTCCTAATGAGGACGACTCCACTACCTTCTCTGGCAATGCATTCCACGCCCTAACCACTCTCCGAGTAAAGAACCTACATCTGATGTCTCCCCTGTATTTATCTCCACTCACTTTAAAATTACGATCCCTCTTAATAGTTACCTCCGCCCTAGGAATAAGTTTCTGGCTGTCCACTCTATCTATACCTCTGATCATTTTGTACAACTTCTTCTGTTAACTATGATTGAGCCACTGCGCTCTTTCATCCAAAACAAATGTATAAGAGTTGCAATGCATGCATTCATTCATTCCTTAAAGATTAACCTTGTCTAT
Organism: Stegostoma tigrinum; assembly: GCF_030684315.1. Taxonomy (NCBI): domain Eukaryota; kingdom Metazoa; phylum Chordata; class Chondrichthyes; order Orectolobiformes; family Stegostomatidae; genus Stegostoma; species Stegostoma tigrinum. The sequence goes on from NC_081361.1 coordinate 100,882,366, forward strand.
CCACTATCATGCATTTTAATGAAGTTACTCAGTCTATCAAACCCAACTCACCACTCATGCCTGGGTAAGTTTTGTTTGTTTAGATTTAGTACTTAGATCCTAAATTTAGATTGTCTGGTTTAGTTTACATCACAATGAAGAATTCTATCATGTTATGGTCACTTTTTCCCAAACGACCTCTCACAAGACGATTATAGAAAATAGAAAAATACAGCACAGTACAGGCCCTTCGGCCCACGATGTTGTGCCGTGGAATAATCCTAATCCAAAAATAAAATAACCTAATCGACATTCCCCTCAATTCACTGCTGTCCATGTGCATGTCCAGCAGTCACTTAAATGTCACTAACGACTCTGCTTCCACAACTACCACTGGTAAACTATTCCATGCGCTCACAACTCTCTGGGTGAAGAACCTTCCTCTGACGTCTCCTTTGTACCTTCCTCCTAACACCTTAAAACTATGACCCCTCGTGGCAGTCGGTCCTGCCCTGGGGAAAAGTCTCCGTTTATCGACTCTATCCATGCCTCTCATTACCTTGTACACCTCGATCAGGTCACCTCTCTTCCTCCTTCTCTCCAGAGAGAAAAGTCCGAGCTCAGTCAACCTCTCCTCATAAGACAAGCCCTCCAGTCCAGGCAGCATCCTGGTAAACCTCCTTTGCACCCTCTCCAAAGCCTCCACATCTTTCCTATAATAGGGCGACCAGAACAGGACACAATATTCCAAGTGTGATCTCACCAGGGTTTTGTAGAGCTGCAGCATACCTCGTGGCTCTTAAACTCGATCCCCCTGTTAATGAAAGCCAAAACACCATATGCTTTCTTAACAACCTTATCCACCTGGGTGGCAACTTTGAGGGAGCCATGCACTTGAACAGCAAGATCCCGCTGTTCCTCCACACTGCCGAGAATCCTGCCTTTAATCCTATATTCAACATTTAAGTTCGACCTTCCAAAATGCATCACTTTGCATTTATCCAGGTTGAACTCCATCTGCCATTTCTCAGCCCAGCTCTGCATTCTGTCAATGTCAATTATCAATGAACCCTTTCTCACTGCAGAAACTCAAATCTGGAATAGCCTACTCTCTAGTTAGGTCTTCAACGCATTGGTCTAAAACAAAATCTTGTACATATTCCAGGAATTCATCCACCATAGTATTACTACCAATGTGGTTTGCCTAGTCTGTTTACAGATAAAATCACACACAATACTCCAGCTACCTTCTTTCATGCATCTTTAATTTCCTGTTTAATGCCATCCTCTAGGTATCCACTGCTGCTTGGAGGCCTATAGATAACTCACACTAACGTTTTTCATTGCTTATTGCTTCTTAGCTCCATCCACAGATTCCACATCAATATTTCCTGCACCGATATTCTTCCTCACTATTCCAATGATTTCACCTTTTCTACAATTTTCATCAATTTCATAAACAACATTGCCTCACTTTTCTGTTTATGTGTGTCCTTCCCAATAATTGAATGTGCTTGATGTTCAATTCCCAGCCTTGGTCACCCCGCAGCCATGGTTAATGTAATTGCAATATTATAACTATTCACAACTAACTGTGCTGTTAATTCATCTAATTTATTGCAGATGTCCCATACATTCAAATATAGTACCTTTAGGCTTGTCTTTTTTTATATTTTACCCATTTCTTTTGTACTCTAATCCTGATTGTTGCTACTAATTCTTTCCTCTGCCTTCAATTTTTGCTTTCTACTTTTCTATCTTTCATTTTCATTTTTGTTTCCTTCATATATCCCCCCATTCAAGTTTCTGTCCCTCTGCCACTCCAGCTTAACCCCTCCTTAAATGTCCTTGCAAGGATATAGGCCTGGTTCTGCTGAGGTGCACCTGGTTCAGCTTCTACAGGACTCATCTCCACCAGATTCAGTCTCAATACCTCAAGAATCAAAATCCCTCCTTCCTACATCATTCCCTACTACAGACATTAGTTGGGTTTCTTTAGTAATCATAAGATTACTATCTTTGAGGTCCTACTTTTTAATGTGTGTCCCAGATTCCTATGTTCTATTTGCTTCTCTCTTTTGTTTTAATCTATGTTATTGGTATCAACAACATTCCAAAACAAAACCAGGCTGTAAAGCACTTTGGAATGTTGTGAGATACTGTAAGGCACTACAAAAATGCAAATTTTAAAAACATTAGTAATTATTAGTAAAAGCTCACTGTAAAACAGAATGTGTTGTGTGCAGGCCAAATGCCTTTAATTCTTAACTTAATTCCGTACTTCATCTGAATCTCCATTAGCACAGTGCTGAATTCGGGTGTGCAAAACTGTTCAATGTATTCCAGTCCCTTTGTTTCATTAAAGTACTTTCTCTGAACAGTACTGAGAGCCACACTCTGTGAGAAGGAAAAGGAAAATATTCAAGAACTGGCAAGTTTTAATCAGTATTTTATTTACAACACCACGCCTTGGCTTCCCAATAAAATTTCCATCAAACTTAGCATAACAAAATACTCAATGTTTCCACACAAGTCAGAATGTAGTATGACTCAGAGATAATAGGAACTGCAGATGCTGGAGAATCCGAGATAACAAAGTGTGGAGCTGAATGAACACAGCAGGCCAAGCAGCAGCTTTTGTGCTCCTAAAATGCTGCTTTGCCTGTGGTGTTCATCCAGCTCCATGCTTTGTTATCATGAATTATGACTCAAACAATTTTGTAAACAATTGCAGACTAACTTTAAACACCAAATTCTCGAGTGCTCTAATTCATTCAAATTTTTGTATTCCATTTCTTAAATTAGAATTGTATACATAAGCCATATACATAATTAATATCCATTATAAAATGTCAAATGTTAACATTCTTCCTGACAGCCTCTCAATGTTCATCTCTGCAATTTCGCCAATCCCCAACAACTTTCCAGGATCTCTGCACTCCTCCAATTCTGGCCCCCTTGTGCATGCTCCATTTTAATCACCACATCATTCTTTTCCAGGACTTCAACTCCTAGGCTCTAAGCTCTGAAATTCTGTTCTTAAATCTCTGTCTATCTGCCTTTCTGTCTCCTTGAAGGCAGATTCTTAAAGCTTGCCAATTTGATCCCTTGTCATAACAGTCCCTTAAGTGTGTCACATTTTAATTGATCACCCTTCTGTGAAGTACCATAGGAGGATTTTGCAATGTTAAAGTTCTGGTATAAGTTACTGTTATTTGTTGCTATAATGAGAAATTGTACACTGCTTTCCTATATGAGTTCTATGTGTGACCCAAGCACACTTCCTGCACTGACCTGCCCACTCTAAGGATCTTTAGGATCAGGGGATGGGTTGGGTATGTACCTCTCCACTGGCATCAGGGCTCTTGGAAAACCCTGGAGGCCAACTGCTAACAGAACCGTCAAGCCCAAAGATCATGTGGGAGAAAACAGGAGCAAGAGCATGCCATACAATTCATTGAGCCTGTTCTGCCAATCAATTCTATCATTATCCTGAGACAGCATCCCATAGTTTCTCTTCATCATTTAGGGAGGATAAGGAGCTGGGTGGTCACAGCAATTTCAGTTGGCTGATGTATGGTTGCCAATAGTGATACAAAAACAGTCAGCAAGATGGCAAAACTGGAGGTTAGAAATCTCACAGAGTTGTAGAGATATTGTAAAATCAACTATTATGTCTAAAACCCTAAACACAGAATAAAAATACTGTTGACAAACTATACCATTCTTACTTTAAAATTTTCTGTGATAAGAGAAAACAGCTTAGTCCCACTTCCTTTATCACAAGCAGTATTTGGCATAATAATTTCTAATGGTGTTAAAATCTGCAACTTGGTAATAACCTGTAAAACAAACATAAGGCGGGAAGTGACCCATCCAATTAAATACATGATTCAAACCCATTTAATTTTTCATAATTATTTTTACTTCAGCAATAAGCAATGTATATATAAATTAATACCAATGAAGCATTATAAAACTGCACTACATAAGCAAGGAGGATCCTAATTCAGCTCATCGTCTGTTTTGCTACTGCAGCTGGATTACTGCAATCAAACTGAACACGCCTGGGACAGCAAATTGAAACAAATCAGGCAGATTTTCACATCTCAGTGCTATCTAGAGAATCCAGCTGAAAAACACATATGCAGACTCTTGTATCAGAAAGGGATGAGACTTGCCCATGACAAGAATGATTTCAGAATTATAGAGTTATGCCTATCAGAAGGAAGGTCAAAACACCAGGTAATAGTCCAACAGGTTTATTTGAAGACACAAGCATTCAGAGTCTTGCTCCTTCTTCAAGTGTTAGTGAAAGGTGGCATCGGAAACAGAATTTATCAAAAGATCAAAGCATCATAGAAGTGATGTGAATGTATCGACGAAACCTAAGATAGGTGGAGAGGACAGTATAGGTGGAGAGGTAGGGGGGATAGGTAGATCCAGGGAAGACGGACAGGTCAAGGAGGCGGGATGAGGTTAGTAGGTAGGAAATGGAGGTACGGCTTGAGGGGGGATGAAGGGATAGGTGGGAGGAAGAACAGGTTAGGGAGGCGGGGACAAGCTGGACTGGTTTTGGGATGCAGTGGGGGGAGGGAACGAGCTGGGCTGGTTTTGGTATGCTGTGGGGGAAGGGGAGATTTTGAAGCTGGTGAAGTCCACATTGATACCATTGGGCTGCAGGGTTCCCAAGCGGAATATGAATTGCTGTTCCTGCAACCTTCGGGTGGCATCATTGCGGCACTGCAGGAGGCCCATGATTGACATGTCGTCTGAGGAATGCGAGGTGGAGTTAAAATGGTTCGCGACTGGGAGGTGCAGTTGTTTACTGTGAACCAAGCGTGGGCCTGCATGGACCCAGGCTATGCCTGCCTCTTTGTAGGTTACGTGGAACAGTCCCTCTTCCGCACCTACACAGGCCCCAAACCCCACCTCTTCCTCCGGTACATTGATGACTGTTTCAGCGCCACCTCTTGCTCCCCAGAGGAGCTCGAACAATTCATCCACTTCACCAACACCTTCCACCCCAACCTCAAGTTCACCTGGGCCATCTCCAACACATCCCTCACGTTCCTGGACCTCTCAGTCTCCATCTCAGGTAACCAGCTAGAAACTGATATCCATTTCAAGCCCACCGACTCCCACAGCTACCTAGAATACACCTCCTCCCACCCACTCTCCTGCAAAAATTCCATCCCCTATCCCCAATTCCTCCGCCTCCGCCGCATCTACTCCCAGGATGAGGCATTCCACTCCCGCACATTCCAGATGTCCACATTCTTCAAGGGCCACCACTTTCCCCCCGCACTGGTTGAGAACGCCCTTGGCCGTGTCTCCCGCAACACATCCCTCACACCCCGCCCCCGCCATAACCGCCCCAAGAGGATCCCCCTCATTCTCACATACCACCCCACCAACCTCCGGATACAACGCATCAACCTCCGACACTTCTGCTGTCTACAATCCGACCCCACCACCCAAGACAATTTTTCCATCCCCATCCTCGTCTGCCTTCTGGAGAGACCACTCTCTCAATGACTCCCTTGTCCGCTCCACACTGCCCTCCAACCCCACCACACCCGGCACCTTCCCCTGCAACCACAGGAAGTGCTACACTTGCCCCCACATCTCCTCCCTCACCCCCATCCCAGGCCCCAAGATGACGTTCCATATTAAGCAGATGATCACCTGCACATCTGCTAATGTGGTATACTGTATCCACTGTACCCGGTGTGGCTTCCTCTGCACTGGGGAGACCAAGCGGAGGCTTGGAGACCGCTTTGCAGAACACCTCCGCTCGGTTTGCAATAAACAACTGCACCTCCCAGTCGCGAACCATTTTAACTCCCCCTCCCATTCCTCAGACGACATGTCCATCATGGGCCTCCTGCAGTGCCACAATGATGCCACCCAAAGGTTGCAGGAACAGCAACTTGTATTCCGCTTGGGAACCTGCAGCCCAATGGTATCAATGTGGACTTCACAAGATTCAAAATCTCCCCTTACCCCACTACATCCCAAAACCAGCCCAGCTTGTCCCTGCCTCCCTAACCTGTTCTTCCTCTCACCTATCCCTTCCTCCCACCTCAAGCCGCACCTCCATTTCCTACCTACAAACCTCACCCCGCCTCCTTGACCTGTCTGTCTTCCCTGGACCTACCTATCCCCTCCCTACCTCCCCACCTATACTGTCCTCTCCACTTATCTTCTTTTCTCTCCATCTTCGGTCAGCCTCCCCCTCTCTCCCTATTTATTCCAGAACCCTCTCCCCATCCCCCTCTCTGATGAAGGGTCTAGGCCCGAAGCGTCAGCGTTTGTGCTCCTGAGATGCTGCTTGGCCTGCTGTGTTCACCCAGCTTCACACTTTGTTATCGCAGGCTGGTGACAAGTTGTTTTGGAGAGGGGCTATGGAGGAACCTCATTAGTGGCTGTAGAATCTGAGAAAGTGTAAGGTAAGTGTGGTAAGTGGTGGGGGTGGGTAGTAAGCTTAATATTTAAGTGGTCAGCTTAACAGTTAGGAGATTGACTAAATTTCCTGGGTAACCTTTAATGGGAGCAGAACCTGCTGAATTCTCTGGTTTTAACGGATTCTTTTGGAGGACTTCAGTGGGAATTGCCTATCGGAATCTTCAACTACCTGGGTAATTCACACAGAGTTTGCTGCTTCTGGAATCCTACATAATTGTTTCAAAGTGTAAATCTAATCTTCACTACTCTGATAACTATCTGGCCACCAGGATATTTGAGGCACTTGCTTTCAGGAGCGGCACAGCGGATCAGTGGTTAGCAGTGCTGCCTCACAGTGCTAGGGACTTGCGTTCAATTCCAGGCTTGGGTGACTGTCTGTTTGGAGTTTGCACATTCTCCCTGTGTTTGCATGAGTTTCCTCTGGGCATTCTGGTTTCCTCCCATAGTCCAAAAATATGCGGGAAAAGGGGGACTGGCCATGCTAAATTGCCCATAGTGTCCACAAGTGTGTACGTTAGTTGGATTAGCCATGGGAAACGCAATGTTACAGGGATAAGGTTGGGGGGTGTGCTGAGATAAATCTGGGTGGGATACTCTTCGGAGAATCTGCGTGGGCCTGTTGGGCCAAATGGCCTGTTTCCACAATGTAGGGATTCAATGAATTATCATATCATCTCAGTATTTAAAACACGTTATGCAAGAATCATTTTACCTGTATCTTAGGACATATTTTACTCACATTCTAAAATGTATTAAGTAGGTATTCCACAGTGTCCAGTGTCTGCTGGGTCAGTAATTGCTTTCTTTATACAATTATCTGAGTACGTGCTGATTTAGTGGTTTCAGCACTGCAGTAGAGGTGTGAGTTCAAATTACATTTTCATAATTTCTGGGACTGATTCAAAACTATCTGGGAATTAATGGACTTGGAACAGAAGGAAATTACCGTGCAAATGGCCAAATTGCGAAAAAAGACCCAAATGCATTATCGATGTCCTCCTGGTCTGACCTTAGTGTGATTCTACACACAGAATTATGGATACCACTGGACCCATCAAGCATGTCCTGGCTCTTGGAAAGAGCCAGCCCTTGCCCTGCATTTCTTTTCCTTTTGAAGTATTTATTCAATTCCCTCCAGTAGGCTGTTACTGACTGTCTTTCAGGCAGTGCATTCCAGATCTTAACAACTTAAAGTCTCATCTCTTTTCTTCCACTTCCTTTGCCAATTGCTTTAAATCTGTGTCTCTGATCTTTCTGACAGTGGAAACAGTTTCTCTTCTGTAACAGTCTCAAAAATTTGTTCTGATGATAAAAAAAATATAATTATTGATCATTGAGGGATTTTTGGGATGTGGGAGATACTCCCGGGGTAGCGAGTTATATTTATTGTTCATCCCTCCTCTCATCTTTCTCATCTAACTTCCTCATAAACACAGTAGCAGCTGAATGACAGACTGCATGAAGTTGTGGCACAGTCACACCAAGCCTCCTTCTGCGCTGTTAAAATCTCTGATTCTATGTAAATGTACAATAATCTCAAGAAGGGCATGGGAAACATAAGCAAATGTAAATTTATTTGTTAAATGCATTACCTTCGCGTATGTAGAGTTGTCTGCAAACTGGGACAATATTAACTCAGGGCTCTTCAGGTCAATGCTTGCCATTCCTATTTCACCCCGAGCAAGCCCACGCCCCTCCACTACAGCTACAATTACTGATGCAACATGAGCTGAGACTGCTGACGAGGAGGTAACTGCATACAAGAAAATGTATAAACAAAACTACAAATGTAACAACTGAATAAGTCTAAATGCACCATCTACAAGAGTGCACTTTCAAACCTTCCATCGAAAAATTATATGTGTTCATGTAAACACAAGCCATAGTTTAACGAAAAGTAAACTGAAATGGTAGTAATCCCACTTCAAAGGTGAACAGTTCAGTCTAATGGTGTCTTACAAAAATGTGATTTTGCATTAACAAATCCTTTTTATTCAGTGTTACACTGGAAGTTTAAATTAAAACTTGCATTTGGGTTTTGAATGGAGAGTGCATATGATTTGAGACACAGTAAGTTACAATTATATGGGACATATATGGGGAATGTGGATTGGGGGCTGTTATTTGACAGCAAAACTACATCTGGCACATAGGGAGCTTTTAAAGACCAGTTGCTTAAGTGCAGGACATGCATGTGCCTGCAAAACTGAAGGATAGGAATGGCAGGATCCAGGAACCATGCATGACAAGGGAATCTGTAAACTTTGTCAAAAGGAAGCATACAATAGATCTAGGTAGTTACAAACAGACAAAGCACTTGAGGGGTATGGAGAAATTAGGAAGGAACTTAAATGCATAATCAGTAAGACTAAAAGGAAATGCCTTTAGCAAACAGGGTCAGAGGGAATCCCAAAGCTTTTTATGCATATGTTAGAAGAAAGAGGGTAGCAAGGAGTAGGCCCCCTCAAGGACAGAGGGAAGTTGTATGTGGAACAACAGGAAGTGGGTGAGCTCCCCAGTAAGTATTTTGTATCAGTATTCACCGAGGACATGACTGCTGCTGAGATCGGGGTGAATATTCTAGAGAATGTCAATATATTAAAGGGGGAAGTTTTGGGTATCATAAATTGCAATTGCATCTGACGTCTGTGGTGGGGAAGCTCTTGGACAGGATACAGACGAGCAGGATATATGCACATTTGGAAGAAAATGGACTAGTGAGCGACAGGCAGCATAGTTTAGTATAAGGAAGGTCATGGCTCACGAACCTGATCGAACTTTTTGAAGAGATGACAAAGATAACTGATGAGGGAAGAGATGTAGACGTAGTTTATATGGACTTCAGTAACGCATTTGGTAAAGTCCCATGCGGCATCTTTAAATTGAGGGGTGAAAGATATAGGACAGATGTCATAAGTAGTTTCTTTACTCAGACAGTAGTAAGGGAGTGGAACGCTTTGCCTGCAACGGTAGTAGATTCACAAACTTTAGGTACATTTAAGTCGTCATTGGATAAGCATATGGATGTACATGGAATAGTGTAGATTAGATGGGCTTGAGATTGGAATGACAGGTCAGCACAACATCGAGGGCCGAAGGGCCTGTACTGTGCTATAATGTTCCATGACATAGACAAATTGGTGACTTGGTCACAGAAATGGCAGATGTGAAACCTTACCAAAAGCTTTACTGAAGTCCATGTACACCACGTCAACTGCCTTACCTGCATCCACAGGCTTGGTCACCTTCTCAAAAAGCTCAATGAGGTTTGTGAGACACGACCTGCCCTTGACGAATCCATGTTGACTATCTCCAATCAAACTGTTGCTTGCTAAATGATTATAAATCCTACCTTATAATCCTTTCCAAACTTTTCCTACAACAGACGTAAGTCTCACAGGTCTATAATTACCTGGGTCATCTCTACTGCCCTTCTTGAACACGGGCACAACATTTGCAATCCTCCAGTCCTCTAGTACTAAACCTGTAGACAATGAGCACTCAGGGATCAAGGCCAAAGGCTCCGCCGCCTCCTCCCTAGCATCCCAGAGAATCCTCGGAAAAATCCCATCCGGCCCAGGGGATTTATCTACCTTCACACCTTCTAGAATCGATAACACATCCTCCTTACTAACCTCAATCCTTTCAATTCTAGTAGCTTGTAAATCAGTCTTCTCCTCTACAATATTCTCCTTTTCCTGCGTGAAAACAGATGAGAAATATTCATTTCGCACCTCTCCGATCTCCACAGGGTCCACACACAACTTCCCACTTATGCCTTTGACTGGCCCTATTCCTACCCTAGTCATCCTCTTATTCCTCACATACCAACAGAAAGCTTTAGGGTTCTCCTTTATTCTACCTGATAATGGATGTGAGTTTGCTCGCTGAGCTGGAAGGTTGGTTTTCAGACGTTTTGTCACCATTCTAGGTAACATCATCAGTGAGCCTCCGATGAAGCACTGGTGTTATGTCTCGCTTTCTATTTATCTGTTTAGGCTTCCTTGGGTTGATGTCACTTCCTGCATTGGTGATGTCATTTCCTGTTCCTGTTCTCAGAGGGTGGTAGATGGGCTCCAAATCAATGTGTTTGTTTATGGAGTTCAAAAAGAACGGGTAACCAATGAACACAGTCCACCGATTTCTCAGCAACAAACCCAAACAAACAGACAAAACGGGCCCAGAAACCATAACCACTTTCCCCTACATCAAAGACATCTCAGAAATGACTGCCAGACTACTCAGACCTCTTGGCATCATGGTAGCCCACAAACCCACCAACACACTAAAACAGCAGCTAATGAACTTGCATGACCCTATACAGACAACAAGCAAAACAAACGTCATTTACAAATACCTTGCAAGAACTGTGACAAGCACTACAAAAAACAGGCAGAAAGCTAGCCACCAGGATACATGAACATCAACTAGCCATAAAAAGGCATGACTCACTATCACTAGTATCCTTACATACACATGAGGAAGGACACCACTTTGACTAGGACAACACATCCATCCTAGGACAAGCCAAACAGAGACTCGCACAAGCATTCCTAGAAGCACTGCATTCCGACCGGAACTCCATCAACAGACACATTGATTTGGAGCCCATCTACCATCCTCTGAGAAATAGAACAGGAAATGACATCACCAACCCAATGAAACCTAAACAGATAAATAGAAAGCGGGACATAACACCAGCGCTTCACTGGAGGCTCACTGATGATGTTACCTAGAATGGTGAATAAACGTCTGAAAACTTTCCAGCACAGCGAGCAAACTCACATCCAGAGCCTCAAGCTGAGCTACAAATCTTCTCAAAACTTGCTCGACCTGCTAATGTCTGGTCATGTCCCATCCTTGCTCTTAACTCTCTCTTTAAATCCTTCCTAGCTAATCTGTAATTCTCTATCGCCTTGTCCGAGCCATCTCGTCTCATCATCACATAAGCCTCGATCTTCCACTTAACAATTGAGATATAATTTCTTTAGGAAACCACGGTTCCCTTACCTTATCACTTCCTCCCTGCCTGACAGGGACATACCTGTCAAGGGCATGCAATATCTGTTCCTTAAACCAGCTCCACATTTCAATTGTCCCCATTCCATGCCTCCTAAGTTTTGCTTAATCGCATTATAATTGCCATTCCCCCATCCACAACTCTTGCTTTGTGGTATGTTCCTACCCCTTTCCATTGCTAATCTAAACGTAACCGAATTATGATCATTCTCTCCAAAGTGCTCACCTACCACTAAATCATACACCTGGCCTGCTTCGTTACCAAGTACCTGATCCAGTGTGGCCTACCCTTTTGTCGGCCCTTCGACATACTGTGTCAGGAAACCGTCCGGCACACACTGGACAAAAACTGATCCATCCGACGTACTAGAGTTATAGCAATTCCAGTCAATGTTAGGGAAGTTCAAGGCTTCTGTAATGACCAGCCTGTTCCTTTCACTCCTGCCAAGAATTGTTTTGCCAAATCCTCTCCTCCACATCCCTGGAACTTTGCACAGGCCTATAAAAAACTCCCAGCAGTGTGATCTCTCCTCTCCCGTTTCTGACCTCAGCCCATACCACCTCAGTAGACGAGTCCTTGTCAAAAGTTCTTTCAGCCACCGTTATACTGTCCTTGACTAACAAACCCACACCTCCCTCTTTTTTACCACTTTCCCTGATTTTAATGAAAGATCTAAGCCCTGGAACCCGTAACATCCATTCCTGACCCTGTTCTATCCACGTCTCTGAAATGGCCACAACATCATAGTCCCAGGTACCTATCCATGCTGCAAGTTCACCTACCTTATTCCAGATACTCCTGGCATTGAAGTAGACACACTTCAAAACAGCTTGCTGTCTGCCAGCACACTCCTGTGACCTCCTGCCCATGTCCTCCCTACTCTGTTCCTCCTGTATACTGGAACTACACCTCAGTTTCCCATCCCCCTCAACATTTTCTTAGAAGAGATACTGCTTATTCTTAAACCACGTCCACAAATTCTATACTACCCTTCAGAGGAAACACCTTTGCAGTACTCAGCCAATCAACCTCCTCCAATGGTTCCCAGCATCATGCCAGTCTTCAGCCAATATGGTTTGTACAATGTGACAAAGAAAGGGTGGCGAAACTAGGTACTGCAAAGGCAATGGACCCTGACAACATTCTGGCAACAGTACTAAGACGTGTTCCAGAACCTTCACAACACATGGCAAGCTGTTCCAGTACAGCTACATCGAATTCTACCCAACATTGTGAAAAATTGCCCATGTATGTCTATCCTGTACATAAAAAGCACAAATCCAATCCATGCAATTGCCGCCCCATCTACACTCGATCATCAGTAAAGTGATGGAAGTTGTCATCAACAGTGCTATCAAGCAGCACCTGCTCAAAGACGCCAAGTTAGGGTTCCACTGGGGCCATTCAGCTCCTGTATTCACTTACAGCCTTCATTTGAATATGGACAAAACAGCTCAATTCCAGAGATTAGGTGAGACTGCCAGCCCTTGGCACCAAGGCCACATTTAACCAAGTGTGCCATCACTGAGTCCAAGCAAAACTGAAATTAATGGGAATCGGAAACAAACTCGCCGCTTATTAGAATTCTACCTTGGCATGTTTAAGATGGTTGTAGCTGTCAGAGGTCAATCATTTTGGCTCCAGATATCATTGCAGCAGTTCCTCAGGATAGTGTCCTGGGTCCGTCTTCAGATGCTTCGTAATTACCTACTCTCCGTCATAAGGTCAGAAGTGGACATGTTTGATGATGATTGCACAATGTTCAACAATATTTGTGACTCATCAGGTATTGAAATAATCTACATTCAAACGCAACAAAACCTATACAATAGCCAGGTTTGGGCTGACAAGTGGCAAGTATCTTCACACCATACAATGGACTGCCCATCTCCAATAACAGACAATCCAACCACCGCCTCTTGATATTCAATGGTGTTATCATCACTGAAAACCTACTCTTAATGGCCTGGGGTTATAAATTAATCAAAAACTCAACTGGACTTGCCACATAAAACAATGGCTGGAAGTGTAGATCAGAGGTTAAGAATACTGCAGTGAGTAACTCACTTCCTGACTCCCCAAAGCCTGTCCATCATCTAAAGGAATAAGTCAAGAGTGTGATGGAACACTGGAAGAGTGCAGCTCCAAAAATAGTCAAGAAGCCTGACACCATCCAGGACAAAGTAGCCTGCCTGAATGGCAGCACATCCATAAACATCCACTCGTTCACCCACTGACACTCAGCGCATCAGTGTGTACTATCTACAAGATCACAATAAGACCACAAGAAATAGGAACAGGAGTAGGCCATTCAGCCCAGAGCCTGCTCCAGCATTTAATAGGGTCATCGCTAATCCAACATTCCTCACAGCCATTTCTTCATAACCCTTCGCTGCCTGACTCATCACAAATCTATCTGTCTCTACCTTAAATATATATACAAGGGCTCTCTGTGGCAAGGAGTTCCAAAGACTGTCAAAAATTCCTTCTCATTTCAGTCTTAAATTGGCACTTCTTAATTCTGAGAGTACGCCCTCTGGTCCTAGACTCTCCCATGAGGGGAGAGCATCCTCTTAGCATTTACCGTGACAGGACCCTTAAGAATCCAATGTTTCAATGAAATCACTTCTCGTTCTTCTGAACTCTGAGTTGATTCCCAACCTGTTTAGGCTTTGCTCACAAAGCAATCCCTCCATATCGGGAATCATCCTAGTGAACCTTATCTGAACTGCCGCCAATAAAATTATATTGTTCTTTAAATAAGGGAAGTAACACTACACAGTACTCCTTCTGAGGTCCCATCAGCACCCAGTATAGGTGCAGTAAAATTGCCTTATTGTTATACTCCAAACTGCTTGAAAGGAGGGCCAACATTCCATTAGCCTTCCTGATTACTTGCTGCACCTGTGTCCTAGCATTCTGTGTTTCATGCATGAGTCCTGCAAAACTTATATGTTGCAGTCTTCTGCAGTTTTTCTAATACTCTGCTTTTGTGCTCCCTTCCAAAATGACCAACTTCACATTTTCCCACATTAAACACACTATTTGCCCACTTCTTCCCCGCTCACTTCACCTCTCTGATCCAAGGTGCACTGCAGAAATTTGCCCAAGATCCCGAGACAGCACGTTTCATACCCATGACCAATTTCATGTAAAAGGACACAGGCAGCAGATACATCCACACACTCCCACGTGCAAGTAGGCCTCCAAGCCATCAACCCTCCTGACAATGGAAATATACCGCCACTGTTTCAGTGTCGCTGGGTCAAAATCCTGGAATTCCTTCCCTAACAGCATTGTGGATCCAACTACAGCATGTGCACTGCAGTAGTTCCAGAAGGTAATTCCATTAGCGAAAAAAAAAACCCGTCAGGACCATATACATTTCAATAAGCTCACCTCTCATTTTTCTCAGCTCCAATGGGTAAACATTTACCCTATTCAGCCTTTCTTTACAGCATAAGCTTTTCACGCTACTTATGAATGAAATGAACCTGTTCTGACTGCTTCTCATGTAATGGTACTCATAGAACAATGCAGCGCAGAACAGGCCCTTTGGCGCTCGATGTTGCGCTGACCAGTGAACTAATCTAAGCCCCTCCCCCTACACTCATCTCAAATAGTTACACAAAAGTGCTTCAGACGACGTCTCATCAAGGCACTTACAGCAACATTTTACTTGTACTTCTCTCTATCTAGTCTATTACAATCACTGCTCACAACTCAGTCTTCTTTACATTGGCAAGATCAAACACTGACTGAGCGACTGCTAATTTGATTTGAT
Source organism: Stegostoma tigrinum (assembly GCF_030684315.1). Lineage (NCBI taxonomy): Eukaryota > Metazoa > Chordata > Chondrichthyes > Orectolobiformes > Stegostomatidae > Stegostoma > Stegostoma tigrinum. The sequence continues at coordinate 100,897,617 of NC_081361.1, forward strand.
TTGACTTATTGTCACGTGTACCTAAGTACTGGGAAAAGCTTTGTGCACAGTACTGGCAGATCATAGTAAGCAAAGATGTAGAGATCATTGGGTGTTTGGACAGAGCGAGGCATGCAGGTTAAACTGCACAAGAGGTGCGCAAAGCAAGATCAACATCAATAAGATCTACATTATTTATAGTTAGACAGTCCATTCTTCAGACCAATAATGGCAGGGAATAAGCTGTTCTTGAACCAGTTCTTGCACGTTCAAACTTTTGTATCTTCTGCCTGATGTAGGAGAGCATTACCAGGATGATAATGTTGGCAGCATTTCCAAGGCAACAAGTAGTGTACACAGAATCCATAGATACGTGTTTGGTTTCGGTGACGATCTGGGCTGTGCACACAATCTTCTACAGTTTCTTACAGTCCCAGGCACAGCAGCTTCCATAGCACGTCATTATGGACTCGGATAGTATGCTGTCTACTGTGCATCTGTAAAAATTGGAGACTTGTCAAATTTCTTGAGCCACCTGAGGAAGGGGAGGTACTGTTGTGCCTTCTTGTTCGCCGCATCTATGTGTGAAGGAGACCGTCAGTTATCATCACTCCTAGGAACTTGACACTGGCAACCCTCTCGAACCTCAGTTCCACTGATGAAATCAATTATCAGTTCTTTTGTTTTGCCGTCATTGAGAGGCATTGTCGTCATTGCACCTGGCCACCAAACCGTCAATCTCCTTCCTGTATTCTGACTCATTGTTGTTTCACTTCTGTCCTACCATGGTCATGTCATTAGCAAACCTGCAGATGCTGTTCCTTCAGAATTTGGATATACAGTCGCAGGTGTACTGGGAGTACAGTAAGGGGCTAACACACATCCTTACAGGGGCGCTCCAGTGTTGAGGGAAATCATGGAGCAAGTGCTGTTAGTCTATCTTCACAGATTGACCAATTGGGGACTATGGGTCAGAAAGCTAAAGATCCAGTTGCAGATGGCCGAGCTGAGACCTAGGTCTTAGAGTTTTGAGATCAGTCTGGAGAGGATAAGAGTGCTGAAGGCGGAGCTGTAGTTGATGAGCAGAGCTCTAATTTTCATGCTCCTGTTATTTTCCAGAACACTTACGTTTAGTCTATAGGAATGACTTCAACTTTGCAATTGCTTGCCATTTCAATAAACCACCCTGATTCTTTCACTAGCAATTCTATCCTGAACCTTCTGCAGTGGTCCATCAAAGTGGAAAGCAAGCTTGATGAATAACAACTCATTTCTCACTTAGGCACTTTACAGCAGTATTGTTTAATTAATTTGCAGGATGTGGGAGACACAGGCCGGCTTGCAATTATTGCCTGACCCTAGTTGCCCTTGAGAATATGGTGGTGAGCTGCCATCTTGAACCATTGTATTCACACACTTTATTAAAAATAACAAATCCAGCTGTGAAAAGCTGTACCATTTACCTGGCAAGCTAGGATACCCATACAATAACATGTAAAACACTTAAAAGAATGCAAGATTGAATTATTTTTAATTCATCAATGTGATGTGGGCAGTGCTAACTTGGCCAGCATTTATTGCATATCCCTAGTTGTCCAGAAGATGGTGATGACCTGCCTGCTTGAATCGCTGCAGTTTGGTTCAGGAGTTTCAGAATTTTGATTTAGCAACAGTGTAGAAAGGCATTATAGTTTCAAGTCGGATGAGGTGTGATTAGCAAAGGAACTTGTAGCTGAACGTGTTTCCGTGAGTCTCCTGCTCGTGTCCTTCAAGGGTAGAGGTCACAGATTTGAAAGATGCTGCTGGAGCGCTCTTGGTGAGTTGCAGCCTGTGTAATAGTGATGAGGGGAATAAAAACCGAAGTTACTAAATTTCCAATAATGGGTTACTTTGTCCTGTATCTTGATACCAACACTGAGTTAACACTGTGTGAAGGTGGATGAACACAGCAGGCCAAGCAGCATCAGAAGAGCAGAAAAGTTTGATGTTTCAGGTTGGGACCCTTCTTCAGAAATGGGGGAGGGGGAAGGGGATTCTGAAATAAATAGGGAGGTAAGGGGAGGCAGATAGAAGATGGATAAAAGGAGAAGATAGGGTTAGAGGAGACGGATAGGTCAAAGAGGCAGGGTTAGAGACAGTGAAGGTGAATGTAGGTGGGAAGTTAGGGAGGGCAGACAGCTCAAAGGGGCAGGATAAGGTTAGTGGGTAGGAGATGAGGGTGGGGCTTGAGGTGGGGGGAATGGTTAGGGAGGCGGGGACTAAATGGCTGGTTTTGGCATGTGGTTGGGGGAAGGAGAGATTTTGAAGCTTGTGAAGTCCACATTGATACCCTTGGGCTGCGGGGTTCCCAAGCGAAATGTGAGATGCTGTTCCTGCATTTTTCCGGTGGCGTCATTGTGGGAATGCAGGAGGCCCAGATGGACATGTCATCCGAGGAATGGTGAGGGTGGGTGGAGATGAAATGGTTCACGACTGGGAGGTGTAGTTGTTTGTTGAGAACTGAGCGTAGGTGTTCCGCAAAGTGGTCCCCAAGCCTCCATTTGGTTTCCCCGATGTAGGGGCGGCCACAATGGGAACAGCGGATACCGCGTATCACATTAACATATGTACAGGTGAACATCTATTTGATGTGAAAAAAGTCTTCTTCGGATGCAGGTGTGTGTGTGTGTGTGTGTGGGTGGGGGGGGGGCGGCGGCGCTGGGGGAGAAGGTACAGGGGCAGGCGTGGCACTTGCTTCGGTTGCAGGGAAAAGTGTCAGGGGTGGTGGGGCTGGAGAGGAGTGTGGAGTGGACAAGGGAGTCACGGAGGAAGTGGCCCGTCTGGAAAGCACATAAGGGTGGGGAGGGAAAAATGTCTTTGGTAGTGAGGTCAGGTCGCAGATGGCAGAAATGTCAGAAGATGATGCGGTGGATTTGGAGGTTAGTGGGGTGGTACTTGAGGACAAGGGGGATTCTGTTTTGGTTATTCCAACACTCCTGATTCGTGTTGTGTAAATGATGGACAGGCATTGAAAAGATGGGAAATGAGTTATTCACTGGAGAATTTCTAAATGTTGTACCTCCCGATTGGTGCTCTTCTTCATCTATCATGGGATAAGGATGCTGCTTGCTGGGCCATTTCAAAGACCAGTTAAGAGAGAAATTTCTGTGGTTCTGAAGTCACAAGACTGGGTAAGGATAGAAGATTTCCTTCCCCAAAACGACGTCAGTAAACCAGATGGGCTTTAATAAAACTCAATGATAATTTTATGGTAACCAGCTGCAAGAGAGAAAAAAAAGTTAATATTTTGAGTAACTTTGAGACATTGGATGCTGTTTTTGATTCATGGGTTCACGCGCGTGCCTGAAATTACTGTTTGCGCACAAATTTAATTAAAAATTGTGTAGAGGAAATGGAGCCATCTCAATATTTTGAGAGTATAACTATCTGAAAGATATACTATTTTTCTGCATTTGTTCCATATAAAATATTATGATGCATAGTTAGTGACCAGGTTCACTATGATGTGGTTTCAAAATAGTCTCTGTGGCTTAGTTTTTCCTCAATTATAATGTGGTCTGGAATCAAATCAAAGTTCAAGACATTAAGACAGTTTGCTAATATAAACCATAGAAACACTGTGCAGAAAAAGGCAATTCCATCCCAAGCTGATTCTCTGAAAAATACTACTCAGTTAATCCTATTCCTCTGCTCTTTCCCCACTTATTCAATTCTCTGCCTAAAATTATTATTGAATCTGTTTCCATCATGTTTTCAGGCAGCACATTCCAGATCACAACAATTTGGCTTATAAACAAATTCTACTCAATCACCATTAAATTGGGTCCTCTGATTGCTGAGAGCAGGAGCAAAATACTGCAGATGCTAGAATCTGTACTGACAACAACAAATGCAGGAGATTACAGCAAGTCAGACAGCATCCACAGAGAGACAGCAACTAACGTTTCAAGTCCAGATGACTCTTATTCAGAGCTGAAGTAAAGTGTGGAGGGTTCAGCATTTACACTATAGTTTGCGGGGAGGCACGGGGGTAGTGCATATAGGGTGCTGGTGGAGAAAAAAACGTGAATTGTTCAAATTAAGTGATTGGAATCTGAAAATGGCAGAACTATGGTGTCTCCAGCCAGATTTGAAAGGGCAGTAACTGGGATGTTGGGAGTGGAAGACATGATAAAAAGCTAAAAGGGAAGAAATGGCTCACCAATTAAAGGTGTTGAACTCAATATTCTCCATATTGAACTGAAGTCCAAAAGGCTGTAAAATGCCTATTCTGAAGATGAGTTGTTGTTGCTCCAGTTTGCGCTGTGAATCACAGGAACACCGCAGTATGTCGAGAACAGACATGGCCGTGCGAGCAGGACGCTGTGTTAAAGTGACTGGCTATGGGAAAGTCAGGGTCCTGCATGTGCACAGACCGGAGATGTTCTGCAAAGTTGTCGCTCGGTCTGTGTTTGGTTTCTCCAGTGTAGAGTAGGCCACATAGGGTGCAGTGATGACAATACACAAGATTGGAGGAGGTACAGGTGAAATGCTGCTTCACCTGGAAAGACTGTTTAGGCCCTTGGATGGTGTGCAGGAAAGAAATGAAAGGTAGTGTTGCACTTTCTGCAGTTACATGGAAAACACTGCAAAGAGGGGGGAATGGTGTTGGTGGTTGTGGAAATGGGGTGGGGTGTCGCAGATGGAACGATCCCTGCAAAAGGTAGATGGAGGAGCGAGGGGAAGATGTGTTTGCTGGTGGTGTTCAGCAGGAGTTGTCTTCAATGACAGAGAATAATCCTTTGAATACAGAAGCTGCTGGGTCGAAAAGTGAGGACAAGGGGAACCCGATTACTCTATTGAGTGATGAGAAAGGATAAGGAAGTAAGCATGGGTGATATGTTGGACGGGTTTGAGGGCCCTATCAATCAGTGTGTGGGAAACCACAGTCATCGATGAAGCAAGCCATGTCAGCAGCAATGCTTTGGAAGATGGCATCATTCGATAAGATGCGACGTAGGCAAAGGAACTGGGAGAATAGGATGGAGTCCTTGCAGCATGTAGGGTGCAACAAGCTGTAGAGAAGGTAGCGTCCGGAATGAGTGGCTTTGCAATGGATGGCAGTGGACAGTTTATCCCCTCAAATGGAGACAGATCTGAACGTCAAGCCATTGTTGCCAGGACTGTCACCGGTCTCATTACCTCTGGAGATCTTCCCTCCAAACCCCCACCTCCCACCTAGTCGTCTCCCAACTCGTTCCCAAAGTCCACAAGCCATACAGAGCCAGTAGGCCCAAAGTATCAGCCCACCTCATTGAGATCATTTCCTCCTACTTTGAGACTATCCTCTCTCCACTTGTGCCCTGCCCACCTACATTCATGATTCCTCTGATGCTCTCCACCATATTGACAATTTCCAGTCCCCTGGCCCTAACCTCCTCCCGATTACCAAGGATGCCCAATCCCTCTATAACTTCATTCCTCACCAGAAAAGTCTGAGAGCTCTCGGCTTCTTCGTCAACCAGAGGCCTGAACAATCCCCATTCACATGCACTCTCCTCCACCTGGGTGGACTTGTTCTCTCACTGAATTATTTCTCCTTTAATTCATCTCACTTTTGCCAAGTCAAAGGAGTGGCTATGGGCACCTGCATGGGGCACAGTTATGCATCCTTCTTTATGGGGTATGTGGAACAATCCTGTCCCACAACTCTTTTCTCGATACACCAACTGCTTTGGTGCCACTTTGTGCTCCCAGCAAGACCTTGAAAACTTCATTCATTTTGCCTCCAATTTCCACTCCTCTATAACTTTTAGATCGCCCATTTCCAAGACTTCCCTTCCTTTTCATGATCTGCCTGACTCCATTTCAGGGAATAAACTACTCACTGCCCTCCAGTACAAAGCCATTGATTCCCACAGCTATCTTCACTACACAGACCCCATCCTGCAAGGACTCTATCTCATTTTCCCAGAGATAAAGAAATGCTGGGAGTTTGAAGTGGAAGAGATGGAGATGGTAATAGCAGTGCTGATAGAGTTGAAATAACGTAGGATGGGATGGAACAATGAGAAGCATGAATATTGTCAATGACAGCTGAATGGGCTACTTCTGAGTTGTAAATTCAATGGAATTCGTCAAACGACCTTCTATTAAAAGGGTCTATCAGCCACTCCATGTTTTTGTTTTGATAACAATTCTAATTAAAAAGTTGCATTGAACTACTGAGCAAGAATATATTTAAATTTTTCTTTGATGAGATATAAAAATAATTATCAATGAACCTGAGTGGCCAGTCTGGGGAGTACGAAGTTTGCAAGGGGGTCTTGCATTGCGACTGCTGCTGGTAGTGGACGCAGGTGTCTTCCCTATTCTGGTATCATCATAACCCTTCAGTGAAGAACTGCTCTGTGCCGAGACGGATGGAAACAGGTTTTGGTTCCCTATGTTCGAACTTTTATCACCAAAATATGATTCTGTCAAAACAAACATAAAGATGGATTGTAATGAATAAAACATCCACTAACTTTAAGTAATTTTTTTCTTTATTCATTGATGGGATGAGGGTGTTGCTGACTCGGCAGCACTTATTCCCCACAGCTAAGTTATGAGTCAACCACTTTGCTGTGGGTCTGGAGTCACGTGTAGGCCAGACCAGGTAAGGATGGCAGTTTCCTGCCCTGAGGGACATTGGTGAATCAGATGGGTTTTTCCGACAATCGACAATGGATTCACAGTCATCATTAAATTCTCAATTCCAGATGTTTTACTGGATTCAAATTCCACCATCTGCCATCGTGGGATTCGGACCTGGGTCCCCAGAACATTATCTGGGTCTCTGGGTTTACAGTCCAGCAATAATGTCACTAGGCCATCATCTCCCCTTTGTAGCCATACATGTCTATGGTACAAGAGAAGTCCTTCAGCAGATAAATCAAGGCCTTTTTGACATGTTAGGTGAGTCTAAAACTAGAAAGCACAGATTTAAGGGGAGAGGGGAAAGACTCAAAAAGAACCCAAGGGGTAACTCTTTCATGCAACAGGTGGTATGTGGTTGGAACAATCTGCCAGAGGAGATGCTGGAAGCTGGTACAATTACAACATTTCAAAAGGCATATGGATGGGTACATGAATAGAAAGGGTTCAGAGGGACATGGGCTAAAAACTAGCAAATGGGGCTAGGTCAGATTACTGGTCGGCACAGACCAGTCGGACCAAACGGTCTGTTTCCATGCTGTATGACTCTAAGTCATACGACACGGTGGCTAGCACTGCAGCCTCACAGCGCCAGGGACCCAGGTTCAATTCCAGCCTCGGGTGACTGTCTGTGTGGAGTTTGCACATTCTCCCCGTGTCTGCCTGGGTTTCCTCCCACAGATGTGCAGGGTGGGTGGATCGGCCATGGGAAATTGCCCGTAGTGTTCAGGGGTTTGTGGGTTATGGGGGATGGGTCTGGGTGGGATATATCAAGGGGCAGTGTGGACTTGTTGGGCCGAAGGGCCTGTTTCCACACTGTAGGGAATCTAATCTAATCTACACCAGTCTAAAACAAGCACATAGTTATTCTAATCCCATTATCCAGCACTTGGTCCACAGCTTTACATGGTTTGACATCACAAGTGTGCACCTAAATACTCCTAAAATATTATGTGTTTCTGCCTCTACTTTCTTCACAGGCAACGAGTTCCAGAGTACCACCACTCACTTGGTGAAAACATTTCCTCTAAAGGCCCCGCCGCACTCACCTCGGCTCAGGCCACCGTTGCCGCACGAGCCACCGCTCGGTGTGAAACCGCTGGGAGCTTGGTGACCGCGAGACGGCTCCGAGGCCGAGCCTGAAGCCGGCCTCCCCGTAGAAGAGCTAGCGCTTCGGTCTCCCCCGGCGCTGCGGGGTGTCTCCAGCAAGCCGAAGGCATATCGCGGAGGGCGGGCAAGGACGGTGGTGGTGGTGGCGGCGGCGACCGTTTGCGGGTCCTGAAACATCGAGCAGCGGCCAAGACGTCGCGGTCTCCCCCCTGCCTCTCCCGCCTTGTGGGAAGCGCGGAGTTGGCACCACGTGACCATTAACTTGGCACATGCGCGCGGAGGGAGCGCGGGAAGAGACGCCTGAAGGACGCACGTGCTCTGTAGGGTAAGGCAGTGTCTCAGCGGTAATATCAGTGGGTTATTAACGAAAGGCACAAAAACGAGAAATTGCTGGAGGAACTCAGCAGGTCTGGCAGCATCCGTAGAGAGAGTGGGAGAAATCATTCAGTGACTGTTTTTATTCTCTGTGCGAGGTGAGCATCACTGGCTGCACCAGCAATTATTGTCCTTCCGTAGGTGTCTTTGAGAAATCGATGCTGAAGCTGCCTTCTGAACCGCTGAAGACCATGAGCATTAGCTAGATCCACAATGCCATTAGGGAGGGAGTTCCAGGATTTCAATCCAGTGACAGTGAAAGAACGATGATATATTTGCAATTCAGGACGGTGAGTGGCTTGTCAGGAAATGTGCAGGATGTGGTGTTCCCATGTACCCGCTGCCCTTGACCTTCTAGATGGAAATGGTTGTGGGTTTGGAAGGTGCTGCCTGAGGATCTTTGGTGAATTTTTGCAGTGCATCTTGTAGACAATACACAGTGTGATCTGATGGATGGAGTGAAGGTTTAGGGGTCTGGTGCCAGTCAGGTGGCTGCTTTGTCCTATTGAGCTTCTTCAGTGTCTTTAGAACTGCTGACCCAGATTACTCCCATGACGATGGTGGAATTTAAATTCAATTCATTGAAGCATTAAAGATTCTTGAGGGGCTTGACCAGATAAATGTTGACAGGATGTTTCTCCTCATAGGAGAGTCTAGGACTGGAGGGCATAAACTTAGAATTAAGTGTGCCAATTGAAGACTGAGATGAGGTTGACAGTTTTTGGAACTCCTTGCCACAGTGGACTGTGGCAGTAGAATGCTTGTGTACATTTAAGGCCGAAATAGATAGATTGTCGATCAGTAGGGGAATCAAGGCTTACAGGGAAAGGGGCAGGAATGCAGATGTGAGGAGTGTTGGATCAGCCATGATCTTGTTTAATGACAACAGCAGGCCTGAAGGGTTGAATGACCTACTCTTGTTCTTGGTTCTTTATGGTCATGATTCTGAATTGGCAAGGTAGTTCCTCTAATGTTTACCATGAAATGATTGCAGCAAAAGCCCATCTTATTCATTAATGGTAATGAAAATTGCTTTCATTATCCAGTCTGGCCGACGTGTCTTCATTCCCACTGTCAGGAGTCACATGACACCCAGTTATAGTTCATCAGGCTGATTTGAAATCACAAGCTTTCATAGCACTGCTCCTTCGTCAGGTGAAAACTGATGAAGGATGGCAGAAACTTTTGTCCATCCCAGTTCAACAGCGGCATCTCCACATCATTCATATGCACTATCTCTGAAATGGCTCAGCATGCACCTCAGTCCAAGGACAATTAGGTAGGCCTTTTCAGTGACACAGATCGCATAAAATAATAAAAATAAAACTTGCCATCTTGTAGCTCAACTGAAGCACTGGTATGCTAAGACAAACCATCAGCAGCTGCTTCATCAATGATCTTCTCTGGATCCAAGGGAATGTTCACTGATAATTGCACAACTCTCAGTAACTCCTTGGATGCTGTATCCATCTGTCACAAGACGAGGCTGGTATCCAGTTTGAGATGAGAGGTAACAAAATCCCTGCCTAACAGCACTGTGTTTGTCCCTCCAATGCAAGAACTGCAGTGGTTCAAGAAGTTAGCTCACAATTTCCAGGGCAATTAGAGATGGGGAATAAATGCTGGCCTAGTCAACAATGCCCAATCCCATGAATGAATTTTAAAAAATCTCAGACTCCAGCAGTTGTGTCTCACGTGTGGATGTGACTTGATGAAATTGAAGGAAATATTCACAATAATGGTTGCAGGAATGAGGAACTTCAGTTACCTGAATAGATTGGAAAGTTTGAGAGGGTTCCCTTTGAGGACAGCACTAATAGTTTAATTGATCTTCTGAAGAAGTCATTTCAGATTTGAAACATTAATCCTGTGTCTTTCTGTACAGATGCTGCCAGAAACTGCCATGTTTCTTCAGCATTCCCTGTTTTTATTTTAGATTTCTGGCATCCACATTATTTTGCTTTGATTTGACAGTTATAGGGGTATTAGCAAAAAGAACAATGCCAACATAAGTTTTCATATTGCGAGTGGTTAGGATGTGAAATTCATTGCCAGAAGGTATGGTGAATGCAGGTTTAATTGAGACATCGAAGAGGGAATTGCAGTAATATCTGAAAAGGAAGATTTTACAGGAGACGTGGGACCTTCACGACAGGGATGGCTATAGATGAGATGAGAAGATCATGGCCACTGACTCCTGAGAGACAATTGCTAACATCTGGAGACTAGCTGTTTGGAAGGCCACTAGAAGAATCGAGCAGAAATGAAAGGTTCTCTTTTTCTTGTTCCTCTTCTGTGTAAGATAAGAAGTCACACAACACCAGGATATAGTCCAACAGGTTTATTTTAAATAACAAGCTTTAGGAGTGTTGCCCCTTTGCCAGGTGAAGCAAGCAGAGGCACAGAGGCACAGAATTTATCATCAGAGAGATCGAAAGATCATACAAATGGTGTGAGTGGAGTGTCAACAGGCCAAATAATCTGCCAGTGATCAAGACTGTCAGATGGTGTGAGTAAAATGTCAACAGCTGAATAGAAAGTGAGGGGATGACCTATAATCCGATTAATTGAGGCAGAGAGAGAATTACAAAAATTTTAAAGTTTTAAAATGAGGTGTGCTGGAGACAAACAAATTGACTTGAATAACATGATTGGTGCTAGCGAGTTTTGAGAAGATTTGTAGCTCAGGTTGAGAATCTGGATGTGAGTTTGCTCGCTGAGCTGGAAGGTTAGTTTTCAGACGTTTCGTCACCATTCTATGTAACATCATCAGTGAGCCTCCGACGAAGCACTGGTGTTATGTCCGGCTTTCTATTTATCTGGTTAGGTTTCCTTGGGTTGGTGATGTCATTTCCTGCGTTGGTGATGGCATTCCAACCGGAACTCCATCAACAAACACATTGATTTGGAGCCAATTTACCATCCCCTGAGAAAAAGAACAGGAAATTACATCACCAACGCAGGAAATAACGTCACCAACCTAAGGAAACCTAAACAGATAAATAGATAGCGGGACATAACACCAGCGCTTCGTCGGAGGCTCACTGATGATGTTACCTAGAATGGTGACGAAACGTCTGAAAACTAACCTTCCAGCTCAGCGAGCAAACTCACATCCAGAACATGATTGGTATAAGAGTCGCATGCCAAGGGTCTAACCAAAGGAACAAGCAATCCAAAATTGTACAAACTAATTAAGGTAGAGTGATCATAACAAGTTATCAAGGTGAAAGTATCAAAACAGGACAGTAAGGAAGATTTTACTGATATAGAACAGTATGGTAGGGTCACATGCAGCGCAACATGAACCCAGGATCATGGTCAAGGCCATTTTCGTGGGTACAGAACTTGGCTGTTAGTTTCTGCTTGGCGATTCTGCATTGTTGTGTGTCTTGAAGGCTGCCTTTGAAGATGCTTACCCAAAGATCGGTGGCTGAATGTCCTTTACCACTGAAACATTCCCTGACTGGGAGGGAACTTTCCTGTCTGGTGATTGTTACACAGTGTCCATTTATCCATGGTCATAGTGTGTGCATAGTTTCATCAATATACCATACTTCAGCGCATCCTTGCCCACAGCACATGAGGTAGACAACATTGGCCGAGTCACATGAGTATCTGCTGTGTATGTTGTGGGTGGTGTTCTCCCGCGTAATGGTAATATCTGTGTCAATGGTCTGGCATGTCTCGCAGAAATTGCCATGGCAGTGTTGTGTAATTAGATTAGATTCCCGACAGTGTAGAAACAGGCCCTTGGCCCAACAAGTCCACACCACCCTTTGCAGCATCCCACCCAGACCCATCCCCCTATAACCTACACACCCCTGAACACTATGGGCAATTTAGCATGGCCAATCCACCTATCCTGCACATCTTTGGACTGTGGGAGGAAACCGGAGCACCCGGAGGAAACCCTGTTGAGGTCAATGTTGTCCTGAAGGCTGGATAGTTTACTGCAAATGATGGTCTGTTTAAGGTTTGGCAGTTGTTTGAAGGCAAGAAGTAGAGACATAGGGTTGACCTTGGTGAGATGTTGGTTGTCGTTGATGACTTGCCATTGATGCCGTGGAGTGGCATGGTGGCTCTTTGGTTAGCACTGCTTCCTCACATTGCCAAGGATCTAGGCTCGATTCCAGCCTCAGGTGACAGTCTGTGTGGAGTTTGCACATTCTCCCCGTGTCTGCGTGCGTTTCCTCCGGGTGCTCCGGTTCCCTTCTCCAGTCCAAAGATGTGCAGGCTAGGTGGATTGCCCATGCTAAATTGCCCGTGGTGTTCAGGGACGTGTAGATTAAGTTGGTTTTAGGGGAATGGGTCTGGGTGGGATGCCCCAAGTGCCGGTGTGGACATGTTGGGCCGAAGGGCCTGTTTCCACACTGTAGGGATTCTGTGAGATTCTATGAGTCATTGAAGGCTGCAAAGAACATGATGTAGTTTCTCAGCTTCAGGGAGTACTGGACAACAAAGGGTACTCAATCGGTCATATCCTGTGTCTGCCCTCTGGGGAGGTTGTTGCGGTTTTTTGCAAATCAGAACTTGCAATCGATGAGTTGAGCATTGAACCTCATTCTTATGACAGCATCTTTAGATGTCCCTCATGTTCCTCCTCGTTTGAGTAGAGGCTGGAAACCAAATGGGTGGAATACATACTAGGTGTAAGTGTCACATGCCAAGGACTAACCAAAGTAATAAGTAATCCAAAACTGTAAAACTAATTAAGGTAGAGAAATCATAAATTATTAAGGTGCTGGTTTCAAAACGGGACAGGAAGGACAGATTTGCCATGGACTACTCTTCAAAATCAGTCACATTCTTGGGCACATGCATCTCCATCAGGGACGGACACCTCAGTACCTCACTTTACCACAAGCTCATGGATAACCTCACGATGCTGCACTTTTCTAGCTTCCAGCTAAACATGTTAAAAAAAGCCAACCCCTATGGACAAGCCCTGCATATCCACAGGTTACTTAAAGATGCTGAAAGACATCCTCATAATGCTAAGAATCTTACCATTAGCCCTGTACTTTGCCTTCCGATTACTCCTACCAAAGTGCATCACCTCACACTTGTCTGCATTAAACTCCATTTGCCACCTCTCAGCCCAGCTCTGCAACTTATCTATGTCTCTCTGCAACCTACAGCATCCTTCGTCACTGTCCACAACTCCACTGAACTTAGTGTCGTCTGCAAATTTACTAACCCATCCTTCTACGCCGTCATCCAAGTCATTTATAAAAATGACAAACAGCAGTGGACCCAACACCGACCCTTGCGGTACACCACTAGTAACTGGTCTCCAGGATGAACATTTCCCATCAACTACCACCCTCTGTCTTCTTTCAGCAAGCCAATTTCCGATCCAAACTGCTATATCTCCCACAATTCCATTCCTCCGCATTTTGTACAATAGCCTACTGTGGGGAACCTTATCGACTACCTTGCTGAAATCCATATATACCACATCAACCGGTTTACTCTCATCTACCTGTTTGGTCACCTTCTCAAAGAACTCAATAAGGTTTGTGAGGCACGACCTTCTCTTCACAAAACCGTGCTGACTATCCCTAATCAATTTATTCTTTTCTAGATGATTATAAATCGTTTCCCTTATAACCTTTTCCAACACTTTACCAACAACTGAGGTAAGGCTCACTGGTCTATAATGACCAGTGTTGTCTCTACTCCCCTTCTTGAACAGGGGAACCACATTTGCTATCCTCCAGTCATCTGGCACTATTCCTGTAGACAATGACGAGTTAAAGATCAATGCCAAAGGCTCGGCAATCTCCTCCCTGACTTCCCAGAGGATCCGAGGATAAATCCCATCCGGCCCAGGGGACTTATCTATCTTCACCCTCTGTAGGATTTCTAATACCTCTTCCTTGTGAACCTCAATCCCACCTAGTCTAGTAGCCTGTATATCAGTATTCTCCTTGACAACATTGTCGTTTTCTAGAGTGAATACTGTTGAAAAATACTCATTTAGCGCTTCCCCTATATCATCTGACCCCACACACAACTTACCACTACTATCCTTGATTGGGCTTAATCTTACTTTCGTCATTCTTTTATTCCTTAAATACCGATAGAAAGCCTTAGGGTTTACCCTGATCCTATCCACCAACAACTTCTCATGTCTCCTCCTGGCTCTTCTGAGCTCTCTCTTTAGGTCTTTCCTGGCTACCTCGTAGCCCTCAAGTGCCCGAACTGAGCCTTCACATCTCATGCTAACATAAGTCTTCTTCTTCCTCTTGACCAGAGATTCCACCTCCTTCGTAAACCACGGCTCCCGCACTCTACAGCTTCCTCCCTGCCTGACAGGTATATACTTATCTAGGACACACAGGAGCTTTTCCTTGAATAAGCTCCACATTTCTAATGTGCCCATCCCCTGCAGTTTCCTTCCCCATTCTATGCTCCCTAAATCTTGCCTAATCTCATCGTAATTGCCTTTCCCCCAGCTATAACTCTTGCCCAGTGGTATACACCTATCCCTGTCCATCACTAAACTCAACATAACAGAATTGTGATCGCTATCACCAAAGTGCTCACCTACTTCCAAATCTAACACCTGGCCAGGCTCATTACCCAGTACCAAATCTGATGTGGCTTCACCCCTTGTTGACCTATCTACATACTGTGTCAGGAAGCCCTCCTGCACACACTGGACAAAAACTGACCCATCTATAGTACTCGAACTATAGTGTTCCCAGTCAATATTTGGAAAGTTGAAGTCCCCCGTGACAACTACCCTGTCTCTCTCACTCCTATCCAGAATCATCTTTGCTATCCTTTCCTCTACATCTCTGGAACTATTTGGAGGCCTATAGAAAACTCCCAACAGGGTGACCTCTCCTTTCCTGTCTCTAACCTCAGCCCATACTACCTCAGTTGATGAGTCCCCAAACATCCTTTCTGCAACTGTAATACTGTCCTTGACCAACAATGCCACACCTCCACCCCTTTTACCATCTTCTCTGTTCTTACTGAAACATCTAAATCCCGGAACCTGCAACAACCATTCCTGTCCCTGCTCTATCCATGTCTCCGAAATGGCCACAACATCGAAGTCCCAGGTACTAACCCATGCTGCAAGTTCACCCACCTTATTGCGGATGCTCCTGGCATTGAAGTAGACACACTTCAATCCAACTTCTTGCTTGCCGGTGCCATCTTGCTTCCCTGAAACTTTATTTTGGACCACTCTACTCAACCTTTTCTATAGTCGAACTACAATTTTGGTGCCCATCCCCCTGCTGAATTAGTTTAAACCCACCCGAATAGCCTTAGCAAATTTCCCCCCCCCAGGATATCGGTACCCCTCTGGTTCAGGTGAAGACCATCTTGCTTGTAGAGGTCCCACCTACTTTGTTCCTTTGGTTTGATCCTTGACATGGGACTATCATACCTATTCTTTTATACCTGTTCTTTTCCCATCTTTTTCTTTTCTCTTTTATTTTATCTGTCCCCTCAGCAATGGAGCCTACAGCAAGTAGCAGTCTTGCCCCGCAACACCACAGGCAGCAAGCCCTGCAGCAGAGCATGAGCTGTGCACCCCACAGCAGCGCGTGGGGAAGCATCCCAGAACATCGCACGGGTAGCAAATCCCGGGGCCAGTGGTGAAAGTGGGAGCAGGTAGCCCAAGGGGGCGACGGAGGGGCCACGTCCACAGCCCACACAGAGTGTCAGAGGGGCCGAGTCCTGAGTGAGGGAGGAGCCAGTATGTGAATCCTGGTACAGGACGACTTACCTGGTTGCTGCTGAGTCCAGTGAAAAGCAGACTGGATGATGGAGCAACGCACCACAATTGCTGGACCTGGGCCTGGTGCCACATGCTGAACTGCTGTTATTGGACCATAATTTAAAACCTTCTCACTATGCTGTAACTATTTCTGTAAGTTATGCTTATGCTTTCCTTTTATGCTTTTTGTATAAGAACACCTTTTTTTTTATCCAGTAAGATGTACACAGGTACTTGTAGCTAAGAAGGTGCCATTAAAAGGCAGCTATTGCAAAACCTTTTCACTGTATCCTTTACTTTTTTTTTGTAGTACAAGTGGCGAATAAAGGATATTTGATCACGTTATTCCAGACAATTACTAAGTCTTCAGCACCACCTTATTTTTAGTTTTTTGTGATTATCTGATTGCCTCAATTAATTGGATTATAGCTCATCCTTTTACTTATGATTGACACCTTTTTCACACCATCTGACACTCTTGATGATCACCGGCAGAAACTTATTATAAGGCCTGTTGACACTCCACTCACACCACTTGTAAGATAGAACATAGAACAGTGCAGCACAGTACAGACCCTTTGTGCTGAAATTTTACCCTAAACCTAAGGTTTATCTAACCTCAACCCCAACCTTATACTATCATCCATATGCCTATCGAATAGCTGCTTCAATGCCCCAAATGAGGCCGATTCCACTACCCTCTCTGCAACTCATTCAATGTCCGTTACCACTCTCTGAGTAAAGAACCTACTTCTGACATCTCCCCTATATCTACCTTCACTCACTTTAAAACTATGCCCCTTTGTAATAGCTACCTCCACCCTCGGAAAAAGTTTCTGGCTGTCCACTCTATCCAGGCCTTTGAACATTTTGTACACCTCTATCAAGTCAACTCTCGTCCTTCGTTGTTCTAAAGGAAAAAATCCTAGCTCTCTCAATCTTTCCTCGTAAGACCTTCCCTCCATTCCAGGCAACATCCTCGTAAATCTCCTCCGCACCTTTTCCAACACTTCCACATCTTTCTTGTAATGACGTGACCAGAACTGGACACAATATTCTAGATGTAGCCGAACCAGGCTTCTGTATAGCTGGAGCATAACTGCACAGCTCTTGAACTCATTCCCACTATAAATGAAAGCTAATACACCATTCACCTTCTTAACAACTCTATCTACCTGGGTGGCAGCTTTCAGGGAACTGCGGACATGAACCCCAAGATCCCTCTGCTCCTCCACACTGCCAAGAATCTTTCCGTTCACCCTGTATTCTGCTTACAAGTTTGTCCTTCCAAAACGACTCACCTCACACTTTTCAGAGTTAAACTTTATCTGCCATTTCTCAGCCCAGCTCTGCATCCTATCAATATCCGTTTGTAACCTAGAACAGCCCTCCGCACTGTCCACAACGTGACCCACCTTTGTATCATCTGAGAACTTACTAATTCACCCTTCCACCCCTACATCCAAATCATTTACAAAAGTCACAAAGAGGACCCAGAACTGATCCTTGTAACTGAGCACCATGTTGAATATGTTCCGTCCACTACCACCCTTTGTCTTCTACGGGTCAGTCAATTCTGAATCCAATCTGCCACATTTCCCCCTATCCCATGCCTCCTTACTTTCTGCATGAGCCTACCGTGGGGAACCTTATAGGACACCTTACTTAAATCCTGTATACCACATCCACTGCTCTACCTTCATCCACGTGTCTGGTCACCTCTTCAACGAATTCAATAAGGTTTGAGGCATGATCTACCGGTCACAAATCCATGCTGACTATCACAAATCGAACTGTGCCTATCCAAGTGATCATGAATCCTATCTCTCAGAGCCCTTTCCAATAATTTGCCCACCACTGAAGTAAGACTAACTGGCCTATAATTTCCGGGGTTATCCGTATTCCCTTTTTTGAAGAAAGGAATGACGTTTGCCACTCTCCACTCTTCCGGCACTATACCCCTAGACAGTGAGGACGAAAAGATCATTGCCAAATGCTCTGTAATCTCTTCCCTCACTTTGTATAGATCCTTGGATAAATCCCATCAGGCCCAGGGGATTTATCTATCTTCAAGTTCCTCAAATTTCCTTACTAACATCTACCTCCTCTAGCCTACCAGCTTGTTTCATACTGTCCTCCCCTACAACTAGGTCCCTCTCAGTTGTGAATACCGAAGAAAAGTATTCATTAAGGAGCTCCCTCATGTTTTGATCTCTCTAATTATAAATTCTGTCTATTGTAATAAATATAAAGTCTGGATGTAAGTTTGCTTGCTGAGCTGGAAGGTTCGTTTTCAGATGTTTCATCACCATTCTAGGTAACATCATTAGTGAGCCTCCGGTGAAGCGCTGGTGTTATGTCCCGCTTTCTGTTTATGTGTTTAGGTTTCCTTAGGTTGGTGATGTCATTTCCTGTTCTTTTTCTCAGAGGGTGGTAGATGGGCTCCAAATCAATGTGTTTGTTGATGGATGCTTCTAGGAATTCTCGTGCGTGTCTCTGTTTGGCTTGTCCTAGGATGGATGCAACAAACCCAAACAAACAGACAAAACATGCCCAGAAACCACAACGACTCTCCCCTACATCAAAGGCATCTTGGAAATGACTGCCAGACAACTCAGACCTCTTGGCATCGTGGCAACCCACAAACCCACCGACACACTAAAACAGCAGCTAATGAACTTAAAAGACCCTATACAGACAACAAGCAAAATGAACGTCATCCTCAAAATACCTTGCAAGAACTGTGAAAAACACTACATTGGACAAACAGGCAGAAAGCTAGCCACCAGGATACATGAACATCAACTAGCCACAAAACGACATGACCCACTATCACTAGTATCCTTACATACACATGAGGAAGGACACCACTTTGATTGGGACAACACATCCATCCTAGGACAAGCCAAACAGAGACACGCACGAGAATTCCTAGAAGCATGGCATTCCAACCGGAACTCCATCAACAAACACATTGATTTGGAGCCCATCTACCACCCTCTGAGAAAAAGAACAGGAAATGACATCACCAACCTAAGGAAACCTAAACAGATAAATAGAAAACGGGACATAACACCAGTGCTTCACTGGAGGCTCACTGATGATGTTACCTAGAATGGTGACGAAACGTCCGAAAATGAACCTTCCAGCTCAGCGAGCAAACTTACATCCAGAACCTCAACCTGAGCTACAAATCTTCTCAAAGCTCACTAAATATAAAGTCTGTGTGCCTCTCCTTACTTCACCTGAAACAGGAGCTATACTCTGAAAAGCTTGTTATTTCAAACTCACCTGTTGGACTATAACCAAGTGTCATGTGACTTCTGACCTTGTCCACTCCAGTCCAACACCGGCACCTCCACGTTACCTCTTATGGGAAGGAACAGCTTCTCCTGATCTACTCTGTTTAGTGCAATTGTGATTTTGGAAACCTTTACAGGATCTCCTCTTGGCCTTCCTCTTTCCAAGGAGAATAGTCACAACATCTTCAATCCACCTCATAACTGAAGTTTCTCATCCCTGTAACCATTCTTGCAACTGGAGGCTATCATCCTGTGTTGCCCCTCTCCACACCCACACCTCCAGACCTACTCACACCCCAAATCCCAATAGGCAACCCTGCTCCAGTTTTCTCTCACCTCCTAAAAAAAGCCAGTAATCGATGAATGGTGGGTCAAGGCCCTCATTAATTGACTACTTAAAGGCCTCAATTGATCATGGATTGACCATTGATCAGAATTTGATTGCTGAAGTGGTTCACAGCACAGCACCATCTTAGGTACTGCAGTAACTAGGTACGAAAAATAAATTACACACAAAGTAGTAAGAGAAATGAGAAATAAAATGTTTAAGCATTACTCCATAGAATAGTAGAAGAATAAAGAAATAAGATAATAGTTATCATTAAAGTCTTCCATAGCTTCAAGTAGGAAATTAAAGAATTCAATAGACAGGTTAAAGGTTCAACAGACTTTGACGAATCTGACGTGTCCTACATGGTAACCTCAGCCGGTATAGGAATTGAACCCTCTACTTAATGAATTTCAGGACAATGGAAACAGATAGTTTTTATTTATTCCTATTGAGATCCTTCATGATTTTAAACATTCCCATTAAACCCCCTGCTAAACCCACCCCGACCCCACCAATTCTGTGGGATCAATTTCAGCTTCTCTAAAAGCTGCACAAACCAGTTATCCTGCAGTCCCTCCCACCCACAGCCTCCAACCTCATTGTTCCCCAACCCCGCACGGCCCGTTTCTATCTCCTTCCCAAAATCCACAAACCTGCCTGCCCTGGTCGACCCATCGTCTCAGCCTGCTCCTGCCCCACCGAACTCATCTCCACCTATCTGGACTCCATTTTCTCCCCTTTGGTCCAGGAACTCCCCACCTACGTCCGTGACACCACCCACGCCCTCCACCTCCTCCAGGACTACCAATTCCCTGGCCCCCAACACCTCATATTCCCCATGGACGTCCAGTCCCTGTACACCTGCATTCCGCATGGAGATGGCCTCAAGGCCCTCCGCTTCTTCCTGTCCCGCAGGCCCGACCAGTCCCCCTCTACCGACACTCTCATCCGCCTAGCTCAACTCGTCCTCACACTCAACAACTTCTCTTTTGACTCCTCCCACTTCCTACAGACTAAGGGGTTGGCCATGGGCACCCGGATGGGCCCCAGCTATGCCTGCCTCTTTGTGGGTTACGTGGAACAGTCCCTCTTCCGCACCTACACAGGCCCCAAACCCCACCTCTTCCTCCGGTACATTGATGACTGTATCGGCACCGCCTCTTGCTCCCCAGTGGAGCTCGAACAGTTCATCCACTTCACCAACACCTTCCACCCCAACCTTCAGTTCACCTGGGCCATCTCCAGCACATCCCTCACCTTCCTGGACCTCTCAGTCTCCATCTCAGGCAACCAGCTTGTAACTGATGTCCATTTCAAGCCCACCGACTCCCACAGCTACCTAGAATACACCTCCTCCCACCCACCCTCCTGCAAAAATTCCATCCCCTATTCCCAATTCCTCCGCCTCCGCCGCATCTGCTCCCACGATAAGACATTCCACTCCCGCACATCCCAGATGTCCAAGTTCCTTAAGGACCGCAACTTTCCCCCCACACTGATCGAGAACGCCCTTGACCGCGTCTCCCGTATTTCCCGCAACACATCCCTCACACCCCGCCCCCGCCACAACCGCCCTAAGAGGATCCCCCTCGTTCTCACACACCACCCTACCAACCTCCGGATACAACGCATCATCCTCCGACACTTCCGCCATTTACAATCCGACCCCACCACCCAAGACATTTTTCCATCCCCTCCCCTGTCTGCTTTCCGGAGAGACCACTCTCTCCATGACTCCCTTGTTCGCTCCACACTGCCCTCCAACCCCACCACACCCGGCACCTTCCCCTGCAACCGCAGGAAATGCTACACTTGCCCCCACACCTCCTCCCTCACCCCTATTGCAGGCCCCAAGATGACATTCCACATTAAGCAGAGGTTCACCTGCACATCTGCCAATGTGGTATACTGCATCCACTGTACCCGGTGTGGCTTCCTCTACATTGGGGAAACCAAGCGGAGGCTTGGAGACCGCTTTGCAGAACACCTCCGCTCAGTTCGCAACAAACAACTGCACCTCCCAGTCGCAAACCATTTCCACTCCCCCTCCCATTCTCTAGATGACATGTCCATCATTGGCCTCCTGCACTGCCACAATGATGCCACCCGAAGGTTGCAGGAACAGCAACTCATATTCCGCCTGGGAACCCTGCAGCCATATGGTATCAATGTGGACTTCACCAGTTTCAAAATCTCCCCTTCCCCTACTGCATCCCTAAACCAGCCTAGTTCGTCCCCTCCCCCCACTGCACCACACAACCAGCCCAGCTCTTCCCCCCCACCCACTGCATCCCAAAACCAGTCCAACCTGTCTCTGCCTCCCTAACCGGTTCTTCCTCTCACCCATCCCTTCCTCCCACACCAAGCCGCACCCCCAGCTACCTACCACCTCATCCCACTTCCTTGACCTGTCCGTCTTCCCTGGACTGACCTATCCCCTCCCTACCTCCCCACCTATACTCTCTTCACCTATCTTCTTTACTCTCCATCTTCGGTCCGCCTCCCCCTCTCTCCCTATTTATTCCAGCTCCCTCACCCCATCCCCCTCTCTGATGAAGGGTCTAGGCCCGAAACGTCAGCTTTTGTGCTCCTGAGATGCTGCTTGGCCTGCTGTGTTCATCCAGCCTCACATTTTATTATCTTGGAATTCTCCAGCATCTGCAGTTCCCATTATCTCTGATCCTGCAGTCCCTACCGTTTTTCCTTTATGATATTTTAGTGAAACAAACTCTTTTAGTGCAACACAGGTCAATAGGGTGGTCAAGAAGGCATACAGCATGCTTTCCTTCATTGGACCGGGTATTGAGTACAAGAGTTGGCAGGTCATGTTACATTTGTATAAAACTTTGGTTGGGTCACATTTAGAGTACTGTGTACAGTTCGGGTCGCCACATTACCAAAAGGATGTGGATGCTTTGGAGAGGGTGCGGAGGAGGTTCACCAGGATGTTGCCTGGTATGGAGGGCGCTAGCTATGAAGAAAGTTTGCGTAGATTAGGATTATTTTCATTAGAAAGACGGAGATTGAGAGGGGACCTGATTGAGGTCTGCAAAATCATGAGGGGTAAGACAAGGTGGATAGCAAAAAGCTTTTTCCCAGGGTGGGGGACTCAATTACTAGGGGTCGTGAGTTCAAAGTGAGAGGAGAAAAGTTTAAGGGAGATATGTGTGGAAAGTTCTTTATGCAGAGAGTGGTGGGTGCCTGGAACGCGTTGCCAGCGGAGGTGGTAGATGCAGACACGTTAGTGTCTTTTAAGATATATCTGGACAGGTACATGGATGGGCAGGGAGCAGAGGGATACAGACCCTTAGAAAATAGATGACAGGTTTAGACAGAGGATCTGAATCAGTGCAGGCTTGGAGGGCCGAAGGGACTGTTCCTGTGCTGTAGATTTCTTTGTTCTTTGAGCCCCACATCTTTACCGGCCATTTTGTTGCTGTTGGAAGGTGGCTGACTGGGAAAAAATGCCTCAGTTGATCACATTGAAACCAGGGCTTATCTCCAGACTTTTTGCAGGCAGACAAGAAGCCAGAAAGATCTTGACCATTCCATTTTCCAGTTTTGATTCTGTTAATTTTGACTGCTTTTCTCTACTGGAAAGGCAGAGCAACTGTTCAAGCATGTGTGTTTTGACTTGGTTTCTGTTTACATAAATTCTTTACAAAGGCTAATGATCAAATTCCTCAGAACTGCATAAGTTGAGGCATGTTTCTGCGTATTTCAGTCATACAGCTGGAAATCTCGTCCAGAGACAAACTTTGATTCAGAGATAACAGGAATTGCTGATGCTGGAGAATCTGAGATAACAAGGTGTAGAGCTGGATGAATACAGCAGGCCAAGCAGCATCAGAGGAGTAGGAAGGCTGATGTTTCGGTCCTAGACCCTTCTTTAGAAATGGGGGAGGAGAAGGGGGTTCTGAAATAAATAGGGAGAGAGGGGGAGATGGATAGAGGAGAAGATAGGTGGAGAGGAGACAGACAGGTTAAAGAGGTGGGGATGGAGCCAGTAAAGGTGAATGTAGGTGGGGAGGAAGGGACGAGATAGGTGAGTCCAGGGAGGACAGACAGGTGAAGGGGGCGGGATGAGGTTAGTAGATAGATGGGGGGTGGGGCTTGGGGTGGGAGGAAGGGATAGGTGGGAGCAAGGACAGGTTAGGGAGACGGGGACGTGCTGGGCTGGTTTTGGGATGCAGTAGGGAGAGAGGAGATTTTGAAGCTTATGAAGTCCACATTGTACCATTGGGCTGCAGGGTTTCCAAGGGGAACATGAGTTGCTGTTCCTGCAACCTTCGGTGTTGTTGTGGCACTGCAGGAGGCCCAGGATGGACATGTCATCAGAGGAATGGGAGGGGGAGTTGAAATGGTACGCGACTGGGAGGTGTAGTTGTTTAGTGCGAACCGAGCGTAGGTGTTCTGCAAAGCGGTCCCCAAGCCTCCGCTTGGTTTCCCTGATGTAGAGGAGGCCACAACGGATGCAGTATACCACATTAGCAGATGTGTAGGTGAGCATCAGCCTTCCTGCTCCACTGATGCTGCTTGGCCTGCTGTGTTCATCCAGCTTTATACCTTATTATCTCTTTATAGAAACTTTGATTGACTAATTCCCTACTGTCCTATTCAGCAGCATTTAATGCAGCTGTCTGATTCATACATACCTGCCCCAAGTAGAAATGGTGACACCAGAGCAATGAAGGATGTATGAGGAGTTAGTCACATGACCTGTTCAAACCTTTTCCACCATTCAGCAAGGCTGATGAACTGTCTCCTCAACTCTCCCATCCTCCTCCATATCCCACAGTTCTCCCAACAAGAAAGAAAACACACTCGCCTGTACTCTTGATATACTCAATGGCAGAGCATCCTCAGCTCTCTACAGAGACATAGAGAGCAGGAGTAGGCCATTCAGCCCTTCATGCCTACTCCACCATTCATTATAATCATGGCTGACCATCCAACTCAGTCACATGTTACCGTTTCCTCCTTTCCATATCTTTAGCCTTCAGCATATACCTAACTCCTTCTTGAAAATATTCAATATTTCGGCCTCAACGACCAATTTGTGGCAGAGAATTCCACAGGCGCCCCATTCTCTGGGTGAGGACATTTCTCCTCGTCTTAGTCCTAAATGGCCCACTATGGCTATGGACTCCCCAGTCATGGGCAACATTCTTCCTACATTTACCCTGTCTAGTCCTCTTAGAATTCTACAGGTTTCTCTGAGAGATGATGAAGGGTCCAGGCCCGAAACGTCAGCTTTTGTGCGCCTAAGATGCTGCTGGGCCTGCTGTGTTCATCCAGCTCCACACTGTGTTATCTCGGATTCTCCAGCATCTGCAGTTCCCATTATCTCTGATCATAATTCTTTCATCTCCGTTCCAAACACTGACCATACAGACAGAGAGAGGGCATTAAAAATAACTTCTGCTGATATTTTAATTTTGTATATCAATGCTGGAAATTCCACAGAACAAAGAAGGGTAAAAGGTTCCAGTCCCTTACTGAAATATTACCACCACAAAACGTAGAATTCACTGCTGTGGGGAAAATAAAGATTAGAAAAGGATGCTTAGGTATTTAAGGAATGAAAGAATGACAAAAGTAAGATT
Organism: Stegostoma tigrinum; assembly: GCF_030684315.1. Classification (NCBI taxonomy): domain Eukaryota; kingdom Metazoa; phylum Chordata; class Chondrichthyes; order Orectolobiformes; family Stegostomatidae; genus Stegostoma; species Stegostoma tigrinum. Next base: position 100,922,736 of record NC_081361.1, read on the forward strand.
AGGCCCAATCAAGGACAGTAGTAGCGAGTTTTGAGAAGATTTGTAGCTCAGGTTGAGGTTCTGGATGTGAGTTTGCTCGCTGAGCTGGAAGGTTCGTTTTCAGACGTTTCGTCACCATTCTAGGTAACATCATCAGTGAGCCTCTGACGAAGCGCTGGTGTTATGTCCCGCTTTCTATTTATTATAGATATTATTATAGATTTATAATAAATAGAAAGCGGGACATAACACCAGCGCTTCATCGGAGGCTTACTGATGATGTTACCTAGAATGGTGATGAAACGTCTGAAAACAAACCTTCCAGCTCAGCGAGCAAACTCACATCCAGAAGAATAGTAGTGGTAAGTTGTATGGACTCAGATGAGATAGGGGAAGCGCTAAATGAATATTTTTCAACAGTATTCACTCTAGAAAACGACAATGTTGTCAAGGAGAATACTGAGATACAGGCTACTAGATAGGTGGGATTGAGGTTCACAAGGAAGAGGTATTAGAAATCCTTCAGAAAGTGAAGATAGATAAGTCCCCTGGGCCAGATGGGATTTATCCTGGGATCCTCTGGGAAGCCAGGGAGGAGATTGCCGAGCCTTTGGCATTGATCTTTAACTCGTCATTGTCTACAGGAATAGTGCCAGATGACTGGAAGATAGCAAATGTGGTTCCCCTGTTCAAGAAGGGGAGTAGAGACAACCCTGGTAATTATAGACCAGTGAGTCTTACCTCAGTTGTTGGTAAAGTGTTGGAAAGGGTTATAAGGGATAGGATTTATAATCATCTAGAAAAGAATAAATTGATTAGGGATAGTCAGCGCGGTTTTGTGAAGGGAAGGTCGTGCCTCACAAACCTTATTGAGTTCTTTGAGAAGGTGACCAAACAGGTAGATGAGAGTAAACCAGTTGATGTGGTGTATATGGATTTCACAAAGGTGTTCGATAAGGTTCCCCACAGTAGGCTATGGTACAAAACGCGGAGAAATGGGATTGTGGGAGGTATAGCAGTTTGGATCTGAAATTGGCTTGCTGAAAGAAGACAGAGGGTGGTAGTTGATGGGAAATGTTCATCCTGGAGACCAGTTACTAGTGGTGTACCGCAAGGGTCGGTGTTGGGTCCACTGTTGTTTGTCATTTTTATAAATGACCTGGATGACAGCGTAGAAGGATGGGTTAGTAAATTGGCAGACGACACTAAGGTCGGTGGAGTTGTGGATAGTGACGAAGGATGCTGTAGGTTGCAGAGAGACATAGCTAAGCTGCAGAGCTGGGCTGAGACGTGGCAAATGGAGTTTAATGCAGACAAGTGTGAGGTGATGCACTTTGGTAGGTGTTACCAGAAGGCAAAGTACAGGGCTAATGGTAAGATTCTTAGTAGTGTAGATGAGCAGAGAGATCTCCGTGTGCATGTACGTAGATCCTTGAAAGTTGCCACCCAGGTTGACAGGGCTATTAAGAAGGCATACAGTGTTTTAGCTTTTATAATAGAGGGATCGAGTTCCGGAACCAAGAGGTTATGGTGAAGCTGTACAAAACTCTGGTGCGGCCGCACTTGGAGTATTGTGTACAGTTCTGGTCTCCACATCATAAGAAGGATGTGGAAGCTTTGGAAAGGGTGCAGAGGAGATTTACTAAGATGTTGCCTGGTATGGAGGGAAGGTCTTACGAGGAAAGGCTGAGGGACTTGAGGCTGTTTTCATTAGAGAGAAGAAGGATGAGAGGTGACTTAATTGAAACATATAAAATAATCAGAGGGTTAAATAGGGTGGATAGGGAGAGCCTTTTTCCTAGGATGGTGACGGCAAGCATGAGGGGGCATAGCTTTAAATTGAGGGGTGAAAGATATAGGACAGATGTCAGAGGTAGTTTCTTTACTCAGAGTAGTAAGGGAATGGAACGCTTTGCCTGCAACGGTAGTAGATTTGCCAACTTTAGGTACATTTAAGTCGTCATAGGACAAGCATATGGATGTACATGGAATAGTGTAGGTTAGATGGGCTTGAGATTGGTATGACAGGTCGGCACAGCATCGAGGGCCGAAGGGCCTGTGCTGTTATGTTCTCTGCTTAAATTGCATATGAAATGGGTTCCATTTATAAGGGTTAACAGAAAATCCAATTTGTGCGCTACAGTACCAGTGTCAAGAGCATATGGACCAACAAAATATTGTAAATATTTCAAATAAAGCATTTATTAAATAAAAATGAAATTCAACATAGCCTAAGTTGAAAACCTTCCAAGTTTATTTATTGAAATAGAAAAAGCTGACATCAGAATTCAGTTAAGAAGCTTTAAATGTCTTTATAAATTTGTCTTGGTTTCTTTTAAAGAAAGGCCCACAGCATGATATATTGAAACAAAGCAGATAGGGGCAGGAGGAGACCATTCTTCACATTCGTGGCTGATCATCCATCTCAATAGCCTAATCCTGCTTTCTCTTTATAACTTTTGAATGTTTTCAAGAGGAGACTCGATATAGCACTTGGGGCGAGTGGAATCAGTGACGTGGCAGCAAATCCTGTGCTATCGAATTCCACAAGTTCACTACTCTTTGGGTGAAGAAATGTCTCATCTCCGTCCTAAATGGTCTACCCTGAATCCTCGTACTGCGACTCATGGTTCTGGATAGACCCAATATTTGCAACATACTCCCTGCATCTACACTGTTCAGCCCTGTTAGAATTTTAAGTCTCTATGAGATCCCCCCATTCATCTGAACTCTAGCAAAAACAACCCCAACCGAACCAATTTCTCCTCATATGTTCAACCCACCATCCCTGGATTCAGCCTGGTAAACCTTCGCTGCACTCCCTTGAGCGCAAGAGCATCCTTCTTCAGAAAAGGAGACCAAAACTGCGCACAATATTCTAGGTTTGGTCTCACCAAAGCTCTGTACAACTGCAACACATTCCTGCTCCTGTGCTCAAAACCTCTCACAATGAAGGCCAACATACCATTTGCCTTCTTCACCACCTGCTGCATGTACATGCTTACCTTCAGCAACGGGTGCACAAGGACACCGAGGTCCCACTGCACACTCTCCTCTCCCAAGTTTACTCCTTGAATGGCTGGCTGTAAAGTGCCTCCTTGTTTTTGCTGCCAAAGTGAATAACCTTGTTTTTATCCAAATTGTACTGCATCTGCCATTAATTTGTCAATTGACCCAACGTTTTCAGATTATGTTGAAAGATCTGTGCATCCTCGTCACAGTTCACCCTCCCACCTAACTTGGGATCATCTGCAAACTTTGAGATGTTACATTTTATTCCCTCATTCAAATCAATAATCTACATTGTTAATAGCTGGGGTACCAGCACCAATCCCTGTGGCACTCCACTAATTGCTGCCTGCCAATTTTAAAAGAAATCAGTAATTCCTACTCTGTTTTCTCTCTGCCAACCAGTTTCCTATCCATCTCAATACACTTCCCCCAGTCCCATGCTTTTTAATCTTGCCCATTAATTTCTTATGTAGGACTTGTTAAACACTTTCTCAAAGTCCAAATATACTATAAATAATTAATATATTGATTCGAACAGGACAAAGAAAGTTTCCTGTTTTATTTAATCAAATTAAAATGCCATCAGAACAGATTCGACAAGTCACGTGTGAAAACTTAAAAGATAAAGCTCAGGACATCCCACAGAACTTGACCAACACTCTAGAGGAAGGCAGTGATGATAATGTAGCTGGACTAGAGATCCAGAAATGCAGTTCTAATCCCGGGAAGAATGGTTGAAAAGAAATTTTTTCCCCTTATTAATTCACAGGATGAGGGCGTTGCTAGCTAGGGCAGCATTTATTGCCCATCCCTAATTGCCCAGAGGGCTGTTCAGATTCAACCACATTGCTGTGGGTCTGGAGCCACATATAGGCCAGACCAGGTAAGGACATTAGTGAGTCAGATGGCTTTTTCTGACAATCGACAATGGATTCACAGTTATCACAGTTAATGGACTATTAAATCCAGATATTTATTGAATGCAAATTCCACCATCTGCCATGGCAGGATTCAAACCCAGATCCCCAGAACATTACCTGGGTCTCTGGATTAACAGTCCAGCAATAATACCACTAGGCCATCGCCTGGATGACAGTTAAAACCTGAATGCAATTAAGAAAAAAAAGGAATGACCAGCAAGTAACCATTGTTTTAAAAATCTCATCTGGTTCACTGATGCCCTTCAGGGGAGGACATCTGCCATGCTTACCATGTCTAGCCTACAGGTGACTCCAGGCCCAAGGCAATGTGGTTCATCCTCTGGCTACTTACAGCTGGGCAGCCAATGCTGACCTTACCACATCCCACGAATGAGGGAAAAAAAATGGAAATACAAATGACAATGGCTGAATGGCCAAAATGGCGGCACTGGCAAAGTTTGGGCTCCTGAGCCTGTTCGCTCCAGGTGGTCACTTGCTCCCTTCTGTCTTTAGCCCTTTCACCCTAAGCGTGGGCCTAGCCTATGACTGGGCATTGGTGGCCTATTGGTTGGGTGGGTTTATTGACAAAGAGATGGTACCTGAAGAAAGGCAACTCCAACACTGGATCTGGTGCAGGTGTTGTTGGTCAACTGGCTCAGGACTCACTGGCGGGCAGCAGAGCCAAGATGAACTTACTTTCAGCTTTGCCTTTTAATCCAGAAGTGCTGAGTGGATAATCCATCTCAGACTCCTCCAGGGGTGCCCAGACTTACAGACACAAATCTTTAGCCAATTCGATTCACTCCACATCATATGAAGAAACAGGTTAAAACATAGGATACTGCAAAGGCTACTGGTCCTGACAATATTCCAGTAATCGCACGGAAGACTTGTACTTCAGAACTTTCCGCTCCCCTGGCCAAGCTCTTCCAGTACAGTTACAACACTGGCGTCTACCCAACAATGTGGAAAATTGTCCAAGTATGTCCTGTGCACAAAAAGCAGGACAGTTCCAACCCGACTAATTACTACCCCATCAGTCTACTCTCGATCGTCAGTAAAGTGATGGAAGGTGTCAGTAACAGTGCTACCAAGCAGCACCTGCTCAGCAATAACCTGCTCAGTGACGCCCAGTTTGGGTTCCGCCAGGGCCACTCAGCTCCTGACCTCATTACAGCCTTGGCTCAAACATGGACAAAAGAGCTGAATCCCAGAGATGAGGTGAAAATGACAGCCCTTGGTCAAATGCAGCCTGGATGTCAATGTGGCATCAAGGAGCCCTGGCAAAACTGGAACCAGTGGGTATCTGGGGGCAAGCTTGCAAAAAGAAAGTAGGCTGTGGTTGTTGGTGGTCAATCATCTCAGCTCCAGGACATCTCTGCAGGAGTTCCTCTGGGTAGTGTCATAGGCCCAACCATCTTAAGCTGCTTCATCAAAGACCTTCCCTCCCATCACAAGGTCAGAACTGAGGATGTTCGCTGATGATTGCACAATGTTTAGCAGCATTCGTGACTCCTCAGATACTGAAACAGTCTGTATTTAAATGCATTACAGAGATAGTCAGAACTGCCGATGCTCGAGAAGCTGAGATAACAAGGTGCAAAGCTGGATGAACACAGCGGGCCAAGCAGCATCAGTTTTACCTCTCCTGCTCCTCTGATGCCGCTTGGCCCGCTGTGTTCGTCCACCTCTACACCTTGTTATCTCTTGTTTGAACGCAACAAGATCTGGACAATATCCAGGCTGGGGCTGACAAGTGGCAAATTACACTCGCGTCACACAAATGCCAGGCTATGACCATCACCAATAAGAGATAATCTAACCACCATCCCTTGACATTCAATGGTGTTACCATCACCAAATCCCCCACTATCAACATAATTGACCAGAAACTCAGCTGGACTCACCACATAAACACAGAGGCTACAAGAGGAGGCTAGAGGCTAGGAATACTGTGGCAAGTAACCCACCTCCTGAATTCCCATCTACCATCTACTCCCCACTTGTCTGGATGAGTGCAACCCCAACAATACTCAAGAAGTGACACCATCCAGGACAAAACAGCCCGCTGGATAGCACTACATCCACAACCGTCCACTCCCTCAACCACTGGTGCTTAGTAGCAGCCATGTGTACTATATACACTGCAGAAATTCAAAGATCCTCAGAAAGCACCTTCCAAACCCACTATCACTTCCATCTCAAAGGACAAGGACAACAGATACATGGGAACACCACCATCTGCGACTTTCACTCCAAGCTATTCATCTCCTGATTTAGAAATATGTCACTCTTTCCTCCCTGTCGCTGGGTCAAAACCATGGAATTCCCTTCCTAAGGGCATTATGGAGAACGCACAGTAGGTGGACTGCAGCAGTTCAAGAAGGCAGCTCAGCACCACTTTCTCAAGAGCAAAAAGGGATGAGCGATTGATGCTTGCCAGCCAGCAATGCCCATTGCCCACAAATGAATAAATTAAAACTTTATTTTTGAAGTATTTGAATGGCGCCAGATTGTGATGACAGTTGAAGCTTTTCACTGTGTTTTACTGTATTGTTCATTGTAGAGTACGTGATCATAAATCATTCATCCATTCATAAATCAACATTCATTCACTTATTCAATAGACTTGCTCCCACAATCAATGAAAAGAAATGATCAGATAAGCTGTTTTCAGTGATTCAGCAGAAATTTCCTCCAATTAAATGCCAGGAAGACTGGAGCCATTTTTTTTCAGTCCCTGCTCCAACACTGAAGTCATTAAATCAGTTTGTTAGCCACCTTGGAATCGCATCAAAAGCAGCGATGAGCTATCAAACTGACATTTGTGCCATCAATACCTATCTACATCCACTCAGTAACATTACCTGACCTATCCCCCACCTCAGTTCACCAAATGCTGAAATCTTCTTTTATGCCTACAATCTCTCAGCCCACAAACCTGCAAGATGCCTACTTTCCTCCAATTCTAACCTCTTGAGCATCCCCAATTTTTGTTATTCCATCATTGGAAGCCATCCCTTTAGCTGTCTATACCCCACACTCTGGAATTCCCTCACTATATTTGCATTTCATCCTTTAAGATGCTCCTTAAAGTCTACCTGTAAAATAGCTTTAGTTCATCTGACTTTACAATGGCTCAATGTCATACCTAATTTTATAATGTTCATGTGAATCTCCCTGTGCCATTTTCTTTTACAGTAAAGGCATCATATAAATACACTTGTTCCTTCTCCGCCTGGATTAGGGAGTGAGCTCCTCACTGTTCAGAACAGTGCCATGGGTGGCATGGTGGCTCATTGGTTAGCACGGCAACCTCACAGCGCCAGGGACCCAGGTTCGATTCCAGCCTCGGGTAACTATCTGTGCAGAGTTTGCACATTCTCCCTGTGCCTGCGTGGGTTTCCTCCCACAGTCCAAAGATGTGCAGGCTAGGTGGATCGGCCATGCTAAATTGTCCGTAATGTTCAGGTATGTGTGGGTTATAGGGGGATGGGTCTGGGTGGGATGCTCCAAGGGGCGCTGTGGACTTGTTGGTAATCTAAACTGTTAACAACAGCTGGAGAGAAAGGGTGACACCTCCATTTATTGTTTAATCCAAAAGGTGACGGCTGCAGCAGTGTAGCAACCGTTTAATAATGCACAAAAAGTAAAGGCAATCTTCTTAACACAGTATTTGCTCAATTCTGACATGGGACTTGAACCCACAATATTGTGGGTTTGAGGTGGACAAGCTATCAGAGAACCACAGCTGTTACAACATATACCAAGTGTTAATATATGTGGAGTTGGAACAGCAAAGCAGGCTTGATAGCAACCAAGGAGAAGGGAAGTCAAGCCAAAACCGGACATCCCTTCTCCTCGATGCTGTCTGACCTGCTGTGCTCTTCCAGCTCCACATTTATTGACTCTAGCTTCCAGCATCTGCAGTCCTTACTGTCTCCACAACATACACCAATACTTTCATCAAAACATCTACTTTCCAGAACTCTGAGGGAAAACCGTGTGCTGTCAGTGGCACCGTCTTAATGAAATGATGCGCACTTCAGATGGGAACATGCTGGGAATGGCGTTCCCATGTATATCCTGTCCTTATCCTTATGGATGGGAGAGGTCAAAGGCTTGGACTGGGTCTTCAGGAGAGCCTTTAACAGTTTCTGAAATCCTTCTGACTAGTTTATTCAGTTTGTACAAAAATGATATGCAGAATGTCCACCTTCTGTGCTGCAAATTTTCTGTGGTTCTTCTTGTAGGTTACGTGTACTGCTGCATTGGTGTGGATCACATGCCATTTAATTGGATGGTGCTGAACTTCTTGACTGCTATTGGGGCTGCACTCATTCAGGCAAGTGGAAAAAAATCCATCATCCTTCTGACTGGGACATTGCAAATAGTGGACAGGCTATTGGGAGTCAAGTGGTAAGTTGAGGTGGTTTTGAGGTTATTCTGTTGTTAATGCAGGGCCTTATGGTCATCATCATCACCATCATCTTCAGATATGGTTGTGGTTGCAGGGTTAGGGCGAAAAATAGTTAATCCAAAGAGGATAGTGTGGTTCATTGTCTTCTGACTGTTTCTTGGGAGTTAACTTAAAAGAGACATCCAGTTTTTGCTGCTTTGCCCTTTTTCCTTTTTCATGAAGAAGCTGTTCATAGGGTGCCAAATAAGATCTTGTTCCATGAACTGCTTCCCTGCTGTGTTCTATATTGCAATCATTATCCTCTAAGAGCTGCAAATGTTTCTCAATTTCCCTCTGGGTAGAAGACAAAACAGAAGCAGAAAACTCTCATGATGCTGCTTCATCTACTTCATCTTCATCTCCAGCTTTCACTTCCCCCTCAGCGACAACTTTTGTAGATCAGCTGTACAGAGGTCTTCATACTGGGACTCAAGGAGCTCTTCAATATCCTCACTCTCCACTTCTTCATATACAATTTGCTTTGCAAGAACAACACAATGCTCTTTGATTCTTAGGAGCTCCTCTGGTGGATCAAAGCCTTTAAAATCTTGAAACAAATCTGGCAGAAGCTTCCGCCAAACTGCATGCAAGAAGTCCTTTCTGACAGCACCTTCCATGATAATGTCAATTGCATTTTTGACATTAAACCACTTCCAAAATTGAAGAACACTGTCCTTATCTCCCTCAGTGGCTATAATCAGCCTCTTAAATGTGTACGTTAAATAATAAGCTTTGAAAGCTGCTATTGCACCCTGGCCCATGGGTTGAAGGAGAGAGGTTGTGTAAGGGATAGAAGTAGCACTTTGAAAGTTTCAGAAGGCTCAATGGTGGGAAGATGGATTGGCACATTATCCAGGGTGAGCGGAATCTTGAAATCCAAATTCTTTTTCCTGCAATGCTTTCTAAAAACATCTTCCGAAACATCAACAATAAGGTCAGAAAAAAAATTGCCCTGTCATCTAATCTCTTTTGCTTGACCTAAAGTAGACGCCAAGAGAAGACTCAAGGTAACCTTTCAAGGCTTGAGGGTTAGCAGAGTGATACACCACCACAGGCATTGGCACTCAGCAGCACAGTTATACAATTCTTTGCCACCTTAAAGCCTGGAGCATGTGCTTCATTCATAGATATGTAGGTTCTTGATGGCATCCACTTCCAGTACAAACCTGTCTCATCCAAACTGAAAATTTATCTAAGTTGCAGCCTTCTTCATTAATTTTTTTTATTGTGTGAGGAAATGCCATCACATGCTCCTCGTCTGCACTGGCAGCTTTCCCTCATAACTTGAATGCTATGAAAAGCATAGTGATTTGTAAAACTAGCTACTGCTAGCACGGAAGACAGGCATATCTGCAGGATATTCAGCTTTCTTGGTTAGATCTTCATAAATTGAGAAGGCGCTCTCTTTCATGGTGAGAAAGGTGGTCCCAGATCACTTTTTCATTTGATCTTCTATCCACACACTTAAAAACTGCTCCATATCCAGTCCCTTTGTCTACAACATCACAGATTTGCCAGCACTCAGACTCGTTCCAGCGATACAGCTTGCTTTAATCTTTTCTATATTCTCTCTAATGATGCTTAAGGTATATTCCATCATTCCTGTTATACGAACTACACATGTTCTCTCACTTCGCTCAAAATGATTTATAACGTCAAGCTTCTCTTCCAGTATTACAGCCTTTCTTTTACGTTCACCATTCACAACTTTATCACCCAGTCACTTCTTACTAATATTCTTGGCACTTTGTCCTCGCATTTTTGTGGGTAACACAGCAGAATTTGCACCTCTCACAGAAAGCACTTCACAACAAAGTCTCTTAAAAGGATCACATGATGTTGGTGCAGAGAATCTTTTGATGCTAACATTGCGCATGCTCTGGGTGAAGCCCGTGTCAACACACACTCCTCCGCACACCAATGGAATTAATGTTATAGCCAACACAAGTTGGCGTTTTAGAAATAGTGTTCCATTATACATCAGTTGCGTTATAGCCAATCCACATTGCTGGAACACGTGTTATAACAGAACCAACTGTAGAAATTGCTGGGAACACTCAGCAGCTCTGATTGTATCTGTGGGATGAAAGCACAGTTAAGGTGGCAAGTCCAGTGACTCTTCATCAGAAGACTTTCTTTTAACTGCTTCTTTCTACTGTTTTCCTCTGCCTTGCTGACAGAGCGATTAAGAACACAGGAACATTGAGGCCATTCAGTGAAATCATGGCTGAGCTGTGGCCTAACTCCATATATCTGTTTTTAGCCCATAGTCCTTAATATCTTTGCTTACCAAAAATATCAGTTAAATTATTTACACATTCCATTATATCACTATGATTAACATATTATAGGAATGTTAGTCAACCTGCACTCAGTCTGAGGAGCGATATTCTTGTTATTGAGGGAGTCCACCAAGTGAAGGTTCATTAGACTGATTCCTGTGATGGCAAGACTGACATATGAGGAAAGACTGGATCAACTGGGCTTGTATTCACTGGAATTTAGAAGAATGAGGGCAGATATCATAGAAATATATAAAACCCTGATGGAACTGGTCAGATGCGGGAAGAACGTTCCCAATGTTAAGGAAATCCAAAACTAGGGATCACAGTCTAAGAATAATGGGTAAGCCATTCAGGACTGAGACAAGGAAGAAATTTTTCACTCAGACTTGTGAGCCAGTGGAATTCTCTCCCACAGGAAGCTGTTGGGGCCAGTTGATTAGAAATTTTCAAGAGGGAGCTGGTAATGGCCCTTGTGGCTAAAGGGATCAAGAGGTATGGAAAGAGTGAGAGACAATGGGATACTGAGATTGCATGATTAGTCAGGATCGGATTGAATGTGGTGCATGCTCGAAGGGCCAAATGGCCTATTCCTCCTCCTGTTTTCTATGTTTCCATGTAACAAGGTACAACGTGAATGTTACAGCTTTGTATCTCCAAGATTAACTATTGAAATCATCAACAAATGTAACGAAAATGAGGACATGCTAGTGAGAGTGTGTGAGAAAGACAAAAGAGCACACACTAGTGAATATGAGAGGAAGAGTTTACTTTTCTCTCTGGCTCTTAGAGACTGTTTAATTTTACTTAGGAATTACTTAAACAGAACATAAAATACACACAAATACAACAGCTATGTTTTATTTAAACGCGTAAAATTAGCATACCATTTCAATGAGACATTTGCTAGTGTCAAATTCTCAAGCTACTACAGCTAAATCATGACACATACACATTTTTACTTTGAAATAAATATGATGAACTAAAGTTGGTTTAAGATGGCCACAAAAAGACAATTTACAGTCGTTACTGTAGGAATACAGCACATCAGAAAAATGTTTACTTTTTCAGTTTAAAGGGATCACTAATATGCTACACAACCCAAATGCTTTACCAGCACCATTATTATTTAAGTTATGAAGACGTTTTTCCCCAGAAGATTACACAGAAGAGCAGCACCTTTCAAGTGGTTCAAAGCAGGAACTCTGTTTAATGAAACCTTGTGCAGCATTTTCAATTTAATGTCACTTCATGAATGGAGCCTGAAATTTTGCTAAGCTTGGCAAGATCCAACTTAATGTTGATTAAATTGTGTAATACCTGACCTGATTGATACAAAAACCTGCCAGCTTCCCCTCACTGATCCAACATTTGAAAGCCACAATCCACCACAGGAGTCTGGAGACAGTGAGAGGCTGGAAAAGAACAGCAGGTTAGACAGCATCAGAGAAGCAAATCCACATTTCAGGCCGGATGAAGGGTCTTGGTCCAAAATGTTGACTTTCCTGCTCCACTGAACGCTGCCCAGCCTGCTGTGCTTTTCCAGCCTCGCACCTATAGACACTGACCACCACAGGAACGTCACAGCCTTGGCCAGCACTCAGAAAGCACAGCTCGGGGTGGGGGGGGTGGTGGTGGTGGTGGAGGAGAAACCAACAAGCCCCTGCTAAAACCAACACATCCTCTGGTCAGATCCAGGAGGGCAAAACCCGTGCCCCACAATCAGCCAAGAGGTGCAGCCCAAATGAACCTCGGAGTTGGTGGTGACCTATAAAAAGGGACACTGCAGCCTCCAAAATGATGGCACCAGACAGTGGCCTGACATGCCCAGGTACAAGCAACAGTGGCACGTGGCCCAGAGTCCAGTGAACATATGCCTTTTCCCAGGACAAAGACCCCATGCAGCAATGCCCTGGTCTGCACTCTTGGAGGATCCACTACAGGAGATTCTGTAAGTACTGAAATGTTGTGGTACAACATGTTGAAATACAACATTTCATTTCAATGTGTAAAAAATGTATTTTAATAGTTATTTATTTACCAATACAGGCATTTAGCTCTTTAAGCTACATGTCTGAGTACAGGACATAACTCCATTTGTAACACTGGTTCCTGTGGGAACCAATGCTTCACTTAAATGTTTCATTTACAGTCACGATTTTTCAACCACACAACACAACTTTAAGTGAGGGCTTTCTATTTCTAAAGAAACAAATGTAAACGTTTATTGAGGAAGATTATTATCATTTCATTTGTTTCAAGGACAAGCAATCAGAAATCTTTTCTTTCCAGGCCAGAAATTCTATCGAACTGCAGAAACCTGTCTCTTTGCTTGACATTAATATTGTATCTAAATCCACAGCTGTCTCTACTGCTTTAGAGTTTACTTCAGTTCTTCATATGACACTTGCATTTCTTGCTCACACACACTTCAACCTCTTCCTATTTTGCTTCCAGTCTGAGGTTCTACAGCTCTTTTGATTCTTTTATTGTCTTTCAATTAAATCATTTAAACTGTTCCACGTTATTCTCGCACCCACAGCACAAACTGTCTGCCATATTTGCTTTCCCAAATCATTAAACCCAAGGGCAGAAGAACAAAAAAAAGATTTAATAGGATGGTATTAAACATGGTTACAATACGTCAATAAACCAACTTTAGTTACAAAAGGAATAGATGATCTGTGAAGTACAAATTTAACTATACTATCCAAAACTACGAAAACCTGAATTAAAGCTTGATGGAAGTAACCTTGACATGAAGCATTAACTAGGTTCCTCTCTCTGTGGATACTGCCAGACCTGCTAAGTACTTTTAGCATTTTCTGATTTTAATTCCTATTTCCAGCATCTGTAGTCTTTTGTTTGTGTTGCTGAAATAAAGTGTACCTTCTTCCAATTTGCATGTATTGCTGCTAACTGAGCACATAAGGACAAATACATGAAACACAAAGAGGAATACACTATACACAAGGAAGAATACACTAGTGCATGAGATATATTTGGATCTATTGGAGACTTTTGAAAGCTCCAAACATGAGATTAGTTGAACATATGGGATAAGGAGTAATATACGGCCATGGATTTGAGGTGATATACAGGTATGGTTAGGATGTAATATACTGGGTTGGGTTGAGGCTACTTTGTGCGAAAACAGCTTTGAATAAATGGTTCAGTCTCTGGTTGGCAGGCTGTACCTAGTGCAGTATCACAAGGATCTGAGCATGGGCATTCAGATGGATATTGGGACCAAGTGTAATGTTTCTAAGTCTGCAGATGGCACAAAACTGGGGAGGAATGTGTATTGTGGGAATAATGCAAACAGGCTTTAAGGGATTTAGACAGGCTGAGTGAATGGGCAAGAACACCAGGTGAAATACAGCGTAGATCGACATTAGGTTGTCTGCTTCAGTAGGAGGGACATGCACAGTATTTTAAAAATGTTGAGAGATTGGAAAGTGTTGATATTCAAAGTGATCTGGGTGTCCTTGTACATGAAATCTAACATACACCATTTATGAAGGCAAATGGTGCATTGGACATTACCACGAGACAAGTTGAGTACAGAAGTAAAGATTTCTTTCTTCAACTGTACAGAACCTGGGTGAGATTGAATCTGGAGTACTTTGTGCAGTTCTTGTTTTTGTACCTAAGGAAGCATGTACTTGCCACAGAGGGCAAATAATGGAGGCTTACTAGAATGTATCCAGAGACGGTGGAACTGACCAATTGAGGGAGACCAAGGAGACTGGACCTGTATTCCCTGGAATATACAAGAATGAGAGGTGATAGCATGGAAAACTACAAAATTCTTAAAAGGTTCAGCAGGATAGATGCAGGAAGGATGCTACTGCATCGGTTGGTGGAGAGCTTCAAGAAACAAGGTGCACAGTCGCAGAACTGAGATGGGGCAGAATTTCTTTGCTCAAAATCATTGGAATTCTCTACTCCAAATGACTGTGAAAGTTCAATCATTGTGTATGTTCGAGACAAAAACCGGTAAATTTTTCATTTCTCATGATATCAAGAGATTTGGGAAAGGCGCACAAACATGGCATTGAGGTAGATGATCAGCCATGATGTTGACTGGCAGAGCAGGCTCAAGGGGCTGTGTGACCTACTCCTGCTCCTATTTTTCTATGTTAGCATTTAGACAGAATTTCAGAGTAAAGTAAATCTCCAGCATATAAACAGAAAATATGTATTCAACTCTACTCTGATGCATCAATTTTTAAAGATTTTTTTCTAAAACTGATAAAATATTCCCCTCACCCATTCCATCTGCAGATGTTCTTGGGGAGTTTGGAAGTCCATCTGAGTTCAACAGCTAGGCTGAACTGATATCTGACAAATTAAAACCAACCCATTATTAAAAGTTACATTTAAAGCAAAAATAGGATGTACTTGAAAAATATCCTGTAATTTAGTTCCACAATCTTGAATTTAGGATCTTTCTTTTGCATTTGGAATCCTGTGAAATTCAACAGCAATTTACTCATTTCTGTATCTCAACCCAAAATGCTACACAGTCCAAATACCAGCCCTCCTCAACAGATCACGAACAGTCAAAATTCAAGTACATATAAATAATATATCTGTATATGAGATATATAAATATATATATATATATATATATATATCACACAAAACAATTTATAAATGTTGTTAGTGTATGTAATTCAACAAGTATATTACAACAAGCCCAGCTAGAAATGAAGTTGGTTGCCATGACTGAAGGTACATGAAAAATGAAGGGCAGTATTACACCCCCTCAATCCGTTGTAGCAGTGATACACAGCAGAAACCATAGCTTTAACAAACTGATTCCATGTATCAGATAAAACCTACAAATTATTGCCGAACTCCAGGTGAAATGGTAGGTGTTGAAGTACCCTTTGTTAAACTTATCTGTCCACAACAGCATTCAAACAGCACCAGGAAATCATCCTTTGAATCCTTTTAGTGCAGCAGCTCAGGTTGGATGCCAATTTTCCGTAGGGTATCCTCTGGCATGCAAAACACTGGGTTAACTGGCTTTATCCGCTGATCTCCCATCAGGGCCAGGCCGGCCACTCCAAACAAAGTGTGAAAGGGATCAACCTAGCAACATTAAAAATAAACTATAATTGTGATTCAAGGAAACTTATTTATAAAGATACTAGTGTCCAATAATTGTCCTCATATGTGACTTACTAATAATTATTTGCATTCTTCCATTTAAAAAAAACTTACCTGCTCAAGCGTCATTGACCAGTTGTGTTGGAAATAAATAAACTGAAAAAAAACTGGAAGGTATGGAACTGTTTGGACATTTTCCAGGTGAAAAGGGTTTCTTAGAAATAAAGTCAACAATTTAATATATACGATGGTTAACCTGCTGCTCCTAAAAGTGACTCTGGAGAAAAGACAAGCGAAGATTTTTGGTTAGAGGTGTTAAGATAAGAGGTTTATGGCCCTTAACTGCTGGAAAACCTAGGTTTGAAAAGACATGGAGGCCTATGTTGATGGTTGTCTAGCAGCTCTTTCTGGATTTAGTTTTCTACTGTCACAGACCTTAGTAGTCAATCAATCAGGAAGAAAACCTCAGGAGCTCTTAATCTGCCTCTCTTGCAGCAGAGCTTTTTGGCAACATGATAAAATTTTCAAATAGCTGCATTTCTGACTACCTTATAATGCTGAAAAGCTGAACTGTGACCATATCGAATCCAAGATAACAAGGTGTAGAGCTGGATGAACACAGCAGGCTAAGCAGCAGAGGAGCAGGAAGGCCGATGTTTCGGGCCTAGACCCTTCCTCAGAAATGGGGGAGGGGAAGGGGGTTCGATCAGATCCAGCTTGATTTAAATCTGAAGATTTCCAGGCTAAGAGTGTCAGCAATTCAATTTTGTCAATAAGAAATCTGGTGAACTGAAAAAAAGTCATTAAATCTTCTTCCTTGTTATTAAACTCCAGGCCAAATGGAGTGTTTTTCTATTTTGTCTTTCTTTTAAAATATCATCTCCACTGAGATCAGTACCTTTTGTACTGAGAGAGAGTATGTGTGTTTGGGATTAAGAATCTATAGTTCTAACTCCAGATTCTAGTTTGTTTGTTAACCAGTGTTCATCGCTTGTTTTAAGAATAAGTTTTCCGTCATAATTACCCAACTCTACTGCATTCATTGAAAGAGCCGTGTAAAAGTTACTTTCATTCTGGATAGTGGTACAAAAGGGAATCAATGAGCAATTTTGGAGTTTAAATTAACACAGTTTATACTAATGGTGCAGCTGATAGAGTACATGGGTTTGATTACCAGTGCATTCCTCCCATCAGTCGTAACATTTGCTCCATTCACAATTCCACAGATACTGAAGCAGTCTGGCCCATATGAATCAATACCTGAACTACATCCAGGCTTGTATTGATAATTGGTAAGACACACTTATGTCACACAATTGCCGACTTCAACAAATGAAAGATTAATCAACACCCCTTGACATTCAATAGTATTATCCTCACTGGATCATCACTAATGAGAATCTGAACCTTGGATACAGGCACAAGATGGCTTCTTGGTACAAGTTAGCAACAAAATGGCTTCTAGCCTGGGAACTGTAAATCCTGCTAGAGCTGCATAAATAATGCAGTAATGATAAGATAATGCAGTACTAACTGTTCTAACTGACCTTCTGTTGCAAATGCTGTGGGGCAAGAAAAAAGTTACTTACGTGTTGTAACATAAGTTGTTTACCAGTTAACATTATTGGATTAAGTAACTGTCAATGAACCAATATCATGTATTGATTGGTAATTGTTTGAATACTCTATGCGATCGCTCCAAGTACACTACTTTAAGAAAAGTATAAAAATGTCTTTGTATTAAGTTGTGTGTGCAGCTTCTCCGAGGAATACGGAAGTGCTCAACTTCTGTGTTTTCCAGATGATCTGTACCCGGCCGTATGAAGAAATAGAGTAAAGTCTTAAACAGCCAGACCGACTGTGAGTGTTCATCGACTGACCACGGAATTGAGAGACCCCACTGGGGGTGGAGATTTTCACTAACAACATCCTGGAGGTTACCAATAGTTAGAAGGATGTTGCCTGGACTGGAGGGCAGGTGTTATGAGGATAGGCTGAGGGAGCTAGAGCTTTCTTTATTGGAGCTAAGAAGGATGAGAGGTGACTTGTCAGAGGTGTACAAGTTGATGAGATGTATACAAACAGTGGATAGCCAGAGACTTTTCTCCAGGGCAGAAATGACTATTATGAGGGGGCATAATTTTAAGGTGATTGGAGGAAGGTATAGGGGAGATAGCAGAGGTAGGTTCTTTATACAGACTGCTGAGTGCGTTGGATGCACTGCCAGCAGTGGTAGTGCCGTCAGATACTTCACAGACTTTTAAGCGACTCTTGGGGGATAGTAAAATGTAGGGTATGCAGGGTAGTTTGATCTTAGTAGGACATAGGTCAGCACAACATCGTGGGCTGAAGGGCCTAGATCGTGCTGTACTGTTCTATGTTCTTCTATGTTCAAGAAGCTGAAGTGGACCAGCCACATAAATATTGTGGCTTTAAAAGGTCGGAAGCTAGGAATACTATGGTACCTCACCTCCTGACTCCCTGGAACCTGCCTAACATCTGAAACGTACAAATGGAGTGTGAAGGAATACTCTCAATTTGCCAGGATGAGTGTATTTCCAACAATATCCAAAGTTAAACTCCATTAACAACCCATTCATCTGTTTAAAAATTCACTCAATTCACCACTGACACACAGTAACAGTACTGTGTACTATCTGATAGATGCAGAACAACTCGTCAAGGCTTCTGCAATAGCATCTTCCAAACACACAACCTCTATCATCTAGAAGAACATTGGCAGCTCATACATGGGAGTACAGTCTCCTGCAAGTTCTCCTCCAAGCCAGTCATCAATTTGACTTAGAAATTGATCATTGTTCATCCACACAATCGAAATTCTGGAACTCTTCCCTTAACAGCATTGTGGGTGTACCCCAAGACAGTGATTTTAAAAAAGACAGCTCATCACTATCTTCTCAAGGGCAATTAGGGATGGGCAACAAATGCTGTCTTAACCAGTGACCCTCGCATCTCAAACTAATTTAAAAGACGTAACTAACTTACGTGACTTGCAACCGAACCCTCTGGATATAGCAGCCCTCCAAACATAAGCTTCCAATCACAATAATTGAAACCTCCCAGCCACTTACCACATCTCCAGGCCGGTCTGCAAACCCACCAGTTTCCTCATCCTGACAGGCCAAAATAAAACGGCTCAATTTATCTTTGTCAATCCAGTGTAGGCGCCCAATGATTTTCAGAGAGGCCAGCACCCACCATGAATAACAAACATCTGGTAACTGTGAAAAGGTCAGAAGGCGCAGAAATCAAAGAACTGCAAAGACTAAACAGCTTCCATTCAATTTTCAAACCACACTTATCTCATCAGCATATTTAATAACTAAAACTTGGGTTAAAGGCTCGATAAATTCCTAAGGATGAGAATCACCAGGATGGATTAGTTAGCTTGAAGGTCCTGCTTCTGTGCTAGATATTCAAAATAATTTTGTCACACAATAAGTGTGGATTGTTCATTTGAAATGCTGACTAACTTTCATAAATAATTCTTTTCAAGGCAGTGGGTAATAAGTTTGAGTTGAAGGAGAAAGAAACTTCATTGAATCATTTCTTGTCGTGTATTCAAAATTAAAATAGTGTAAAGTGTGTAATTTTGCCATACATTTTTCATAACTTAGAATAAGATAAGGAGAAAAAACAAAACAGAGTCCAACTTTTCTTTTCACTGCCACAGACCTGCTCCGGGCTTTCCAGCAGTCTTCGTGCTTTTGCCAGAATTTCCCTCTGGGTTTTCCAGCCCTGCCATGCCCCAGCCACAGTCCCACTCTGGGTTTTCTAGCCCTGCCAGCCCTCTGCCAACATCCTCCTGCTCTGGGCTGCCTCACTGGCCCAGCCTCCTCACTGCTGCTTCACTGACCTGCTCTTTGAGGCGAGTAATACAAGATATTTGTGGTATCTCAGCCACAGATTAAATATTCCTGACTTTTGTTGCCAACATTTAGAAAAGCATCTGGTATTTGTGAATACAGATCTGAAATATTTAACGCAACCACCAAATTGTTTAAGGAAAAAAGCAAAGTACAAATCTGTAAGCTCCAGGAAATTAAACAAATGGCAATGAAGGAACAGCCAAATTGTGTTCAAGTTGGAATGTAGTTAGAGCACTGGGCACATTGGTCCTCTGTTGCATCTGATGCCCTTCTGGATGCTAGAGGCTGAGGGTTATATAGTGCTGCGGAATGAAACTTGGCAAGGAGCTGCAGAATACCCTCTATCCACTCTCATACATGTCCTTTGTAATGTAATAAAGCATACCACCTGATCAGAGCAAGTGGCAAAAATGATCACAAACCCAAAGATGTGCAGGTTAGGTGGAATGGCCAGGCTAAAGTTACCTACAGTGTCTGGGGATGTGCAGGTTAGGTGGTTTAGCCGTTGAAGATACAGGGTTACAGGTGGGGATGTGGGTGGTATGGCCTTTGGAGGGTTGTTGTGGACTCAATGAATCAAATTGCCTGCTTCCACACTGTAGGGATTCTACGAAACCCACAAATTGAATTAAATATACTCAGTTTGTTCACAAACTAGTCAAATTGATTTATGTCAAGCAGTGACTCTGGTTCTAACAGTAAGATTGTGTGTATCATTCAGCAATCACTGCATGTCAGCTTCTACAGAATGAAAACTTTGACTGAACTCAAGAGAAATCTTATTCACCATAAGACATAGGAGTGGAAGTAAGGCCATTCAGCCCATCAAGTCCACTCCACCATTTAAATCATGGCTGATGGGCATTTCAACACCACTTCCCTGCACTCTCCCCATAGCCCTTGATTCCTTCTGAGATCAAGAATTTGTCGATCTCTGCCTTGAAGGCATCCAACGTCCCAGCCTCCACTGCACTCTGTGGCAATGAATTCCACAAGCCCACCATTCTCTGGCTGAAGAAACGTCGTCTCATTTCAGTTTTAAATTTACCCCCCCTAATTTTAAGGCTGTGCCCACGGGTCCTAGTCTCCCCACCTAACGGAAACAACTTCCTAGTATCCACCCCTTCTAAACCATACATTATCTTCTAAGTTTCTATTAGATCTCCCTTCAACCTTCTAAACTCTAATGAGTACCAAATCCATTCAGAATTTTTTTAAAAGGTATTACCAGATGAATAACTGAATTAGATAGGTATCTATGGATTTTCAAATGGCATTTCATCAGGTTCCACGTGAAAGCTTGTTGCACAAGAGTTCATGAGGTGAGAAATATTAGCAGAGAAAGAGAATTGGCTCAATAACACAAAGAGAAGAGGAACAAATGGATGATTTTCAGATTGAAGGCTGTAACAAGTGAACTGCTGCAAGATTCAGTGCTGGGGCATCAGCTACTTACAAAATACATTAATGACTTCAGTGAGGTCACTGAAGAGCATCCATCTTTGCTGAAGATACAAGGCAAAGAAAATAGACTGAGTACAATGTATGAGTCTACAACAGAATACACAGAAAGCTTAAGTGAGTGGGGAAAAAGGCTGCAGATAATGTAAAATGTGGCAAACTAGAAGCCATTCAAATATGATAGGAAGAATAGAAGAGCTGAAAATATTTAAACTGTGAGAAACACATGAACTGATGTTCAGAGGGATTTGGGCAGTTTTGTTCAATAAACACCAAGTTAACACAGAGGTACATGGTATTTTGATTTTTATTAAGGGGTTGGAAGAAGAATAAGGGAATGGTGCTGCCCTTGTACAGGAAATTAGTGACAGCGAACATGGATCACTGTACATTGTTTAGATTTCAATGTAAAGGTAAACATACTGGTTTTAGGAGGAGTTGTTACACACATTCACTAAATTAATAACAAAACCAGAAAGTGCTGGAGAAACTCAGCAGGTCTGACAGCATCTGTGGGGAGAAAGCAGAGTAACGTTTCAAATCCAATGACTTTTCTTCAGAATCCTATTCCAACAAATGGTCATAACTGACTCAAAACATTCCAGCATCTGCTGCTGAGGGGGTCACTGAGTAAATGTTGGGTATGTTTGCATTATATCTTCTGGAGTTTAGCAGAATGGAAGGTGATTTAAATGAAACTTACAAGATTTTGTTGAGATTCAACATGGTAGACACAGATAATCAATTTTTCTTGGTTGAAGAGTCTGGAATTGGGGTCATATTATAGACATATTGCAAGTATACCCTGGAACCACATGCTCTTCTGTTATAGCCACTAATTGATGTGCAACTGGAGTCACATTTTGTGAAAGGCTGAAGTCGTGAAAGACGCTGAAAATTACATTTTTTTTAAAACAGTGGAGAGAATCGAGTAATTTGTATGCAATAACTAATCAACGATTATTTTTATGTCGTAAGATTCTGCAAGAGAAAATAATCAACTGTGCATTGATTTGATTTAACTTAAAAATGTTTATTTGACAAATACCTTCTCAGGTCGTCCATTGAGGCCCCCAGATGGTAACTGCCGCTCACACAACCACCAACCCAGCAAATCAGCATTAACCTGGTGCAACTGGCCTGTAATAGCCAGAAACCCCGTGCAGCAATATATCTAGACAGGAGCATGGAAAAGCCCGTTGGTTAAAACTCTTGCCACAATTCATGCCTCCAACAAAAATTCTACATTATGAGGTCGCAGAAAGAATGGCACATGGAAAAATATTTCTACAGCAGAACCAAAACTTGCTCAGATATTTCCTCATTAATTACTAGACTTACATAAAAATTTGATGGGAACACAGACTCAAAATGCAAAAGAATGTCTGCCTTGAAACAGTAGCTGCTGGAGAAACAATGAAACCATCAACTGATTGCTTTGACTCCAGATTCTTCTTCAGGGCTTTGTTCCCTAGACAAATTCACATTTGGGTAGGTGGAAGCTGCATCATTGTCAATCACGGAGCATTGAGTAGGATTCGCATTTCTGAGGTTAGATTCAAATCTCAACAGAAATTTAACAACAAAATCCAGGCAAACGGTGAATGTTTTAGTACTCTGAGGTAACACTATTATCAGAGACAAAGACAGAGACACTGGAGAAACATTGCTGACCTGGCAGCATTTGTGACGAAATGAGATAGAAGGCATTCAGGAAGGCATTGGAAGATTATTTAGATAGCAATGATTGTGAAAAGGGTACAGGGAAAAGGTAGGAGATTGGCATTAGGTAGAGTCACTGCAGGCATAATGGGTTGAACAGCCTCTTTCTGTGCTATGACAATTCCGTGATTTGTCACCAGAGATGTTGCCAGACCCAGAGTTTCTCCAGCGTTCTGTTGTTTCAGATATCCAGCATTTGCAGTATATTCCTTCATTCAATTTGGGAGGGCTGAGGTAAAAGATCCTGTTGTAATATTTTGTACAAGAGCCAGAGGGAGTTTTCCCAACCCTGAACAATACTTACATGTCAAATGAACATCAAGATATCTGATAACATATGAGAGACTATTATACTGATGTTTGTAGGACTATGCTGTGTGAAAATTGGCTGACGATTTTTCCAGTGTTAGTACATTAACTGCCTTTCAAAAAGTAATTTAAACAAAACTCTTCCAAGGTGGTAAAAGATAACATATAAATATTAAGTCTAAGTTAAATTGAAGAGGTGAAAAACCACATGCTGAGAAATCTGCTGAGATTAACATTTCTCCATTTACTGTATAACTCAACATTTATGATGGAAATCAGTTAATACCAGGATGAAGGTGCAATGTTTAAAAGCTTGGATCCTTTACACTGTAAAGGAATGTCAACTCACCTGCCCAGCATGAGATTCAGAACCTGGTCGACACCCAAATCCTCCATCAAAGTTCATACAGGATAAAACAAATTCTGCTGCTGATTCTAGGTTAATGGCATCGAGTCTTCCCTGGAAAACAACCAATTTACTGGCATTACAGATCGGCCACACATTAAGGTTGGTAGATGCAGGTTTTAGAAACTCAAACAAGCAGTAAAAGTTTTCAAATAAAAAATTCACGTGCCCTTCACTGTCACCGATTATCTATAAGATCCCTCTCCTCCCAACTCTTCCTGAAGACACCTGCTTCTGTTCAGGGACAACTTCATTACCCCATTAGCACCTCACCCTTTACATAGTAGTTTAAAAGATGCCGAGTGCACCTCAATTGGACAGTGCACTTACTTCTTCGTTAAAAGGCCCTTTCAGAGTGCTGCATTTAGCAGCTGTTTACCAACTTAAGAATCACAGACCCTCCCAAACCATAGTTAACTATTAAAAATATTGTACGATTAGGACAGGTGATGACATAGTGGTATAGTCATTCGACTAGCAATCCCAGTCCCAGGTTAATGCTCGGCAAAGATAGATTTGAATCCCACCACGGTGAATGGTGAAATGTAAATTCGATAAAAATCAGGAATAAATAAAACAAGTAACCATGTAATCATTGTGATTATAATAAAAACCCAGAAGATTCAATCATGTTCTTTAGGGAAGAAAATCTGCTGTGCTCACCTAATCAAGCATACACGCAACTTCAGACTCAGAAAAAAAGGTCTTATCGGGCCTCTGAAATGATCCACACAGCCAATTAATTTAAGGGCAGTGAGAGTCTATAGGGTGTGAGGCAGGAAAAACGAAGCAGGTCTGACAGCATCAGAGGAGCAGCTAAGTCAGTACTTTGGTCCAAAAAGTTGACTTACCTGCTGTGCTTTTCCAGCCTCACACCTATAGACCCTAGCTTCCAGCATTTGCAGTCCTTATTGTCTCTAAGGGCAATAAGAGATGGACAACAAGTGAAGTCTTGCCAACAATGCCCATTAAACAGTTACATACAGTCACAATATATATCAGGCGCTGAGTGTGTTACCATTCTTACCAATAGTGCCAGAGTTGCTACAGCACAAAAAGAGAACCTGGTGTCTATTTCACCTGGAATAGAACAGAGATTTTTTGATGACACAAAGCAATGTATTCACTCCATCCCACCTGCCTGAGTACAGCATGATTAATTCTGTTAAGGAGACAAGTAGGAAATTAAAGGCTCGTTAGAAGTGTTCTCCCTCATGCTCCAAACCTCCCAATTTGCCCTTAAAGGAAATACTTACTCAGGATTATAGCTATGAAGAGAGGTTGAGTAGATTAGGATTATTTACATTAGAATGACAGAGGTTGGGGGGGGGGGGGGGGGGGGGGGGGTCCGACTGAGGTCTACAAAATCATGAGGGGTATAGACAGGGTGGTTAGTAAGAAGCTTCCCAACCCCCCCAGAGTGGGGGACTCAATTACTAGGGGTCACGATTTCAAGGTGCGAGGGGAAAAGTTTAAGGGAGATATGTGTAGAAAGTTCTTTACACAGAAGGTAGTGGGTGCCTGGAAAACGTTGCCAGCTGAGGTGGTAGAGGCAGGCAGGATAGTGTCATTTAAGATGTATCTAGACAGATAGATGAATGGGCAGGGAGCAGAGGGATACAGATCCTTGTTTAGGACAGGTTTAGATAGAGGAGCTGGATCAGTGCAGGCTTGGAGGGCTGAAGTGCCTGTTCCTGTGCTGTAATTTTTTTTGTTCTTTCCTTAATTACTATAGTGAAACCTGAAGAGATTGATGCTGAAACAGTCAAAACTGTAAACTGCTTTGTGCAAATCCTTTTGTACACAATGAGAAAAGCTTGATTTTAGTTCTTTAATAAGGGAAACCTGTCATCCCAGAAATCTTTCTAGTAGACAGAATTTTACCAATGCCACAGTTCAGTGATCAGGGTCAGGAGAGTGTTACTGTGGATGAGACACGCAAGGGATTCCAGAAGACAGGAATGTCACTGTCTGAAAATTGTCATGAGGTTTAAGTTCTGAAGAAGGATCACTGGACCTGAAACATCAGCCCTGCTTTCTCTCCAGAGAGGCTGCCAGACCTACTGAGTTTCTCCAGCAATTTCTGCTTTCGTTTCAGATTTCTAGCAACTGCAGTTCCTTGTTTTTTTTTTAAGATTAGGTTCTCAGTCTGTTTAGATGAGAGTGGGACTGCAGGGATGCTGTGCAAACTGACTACATAACACAGGAAGCCTCTCAGCTGGTGGAGGGGGCAACAAGAAATGCAGTGGTAGTAAATGACAGTAAAGTGAGGGCAAAGAGCAGGAGTCCAGCTGGTTGTGTTGCTGTCCAGTGTCAAGGTTCAGGACATCTACCTGAGGCTGGAGAAGAACTTGCAGTGGGAGAGAGGTTCCAGAGGCTGTGACCTATGTAGGTACCAGTAAGATGGGTAGAAACGCTCTGTATCAAGGGCACAAAGACTGAGGCAAGGCATTGAAAATCATAATCGCAAAGGTTTATAATCTCTAAATTGTTATCACAGTTATGTGCAACTTCTTTTTTTTATTCATTCACAAGGTGTGGGCTGCGTTGGTGGCTTGGTCAACATTTAGAGGCCATTCTTTATTGCCCAGCAGGCAGTTGAGGGTCAAGAACCACATGTAGACCAGAACCTGGTTAAGGATGGCAGATGTCCTTCTCTAAGGGACATTAGTGAACCAAATAGATTGTTACAACATCTGACAGTGGTTACATGGTCATTAGGCTAACTTTTATTCATGACTCCATTGGGACAATCTACACCTGTGCCAAGTCAAGGCCAGTGTTCTGTTCTTTTTAAATGCAGAAATAGGAAGGACATTAAAGGAAATTAATATGATTCTTGTAGCCAGTATGCAGAAGTACCTTGAGGATGACAAGGGCTGCATCAAAAATATTGAGGGTTACATGATATTTAAGAAATAATAGGAAGCTAGTTAAAAGCAAAGGGGTAGAACTGTTAAACAGGACTGGCATTTGTACAATAGCAATGACTTTGGTTCAGGTGATCGGGATATAGAATCAGTTTAGATAGACATGAGTATTGGTAGAGAAAAGAAGTGGCTCATGAGAATTAGGCCTCCTAACACTGCCCACAACGTGGAACAAAGTACATATCAAGAAATACTAGGTGCTTATGATAAAGAGATGGCAATAATCATGGCTGACTTTAATTAACATACAAATCGGAAAAGTCTGAGCAGCAGCACAAGCCTGGGTGAGGAGTTCATAGAATGCTTTTACGACCAATGACATACATACAGCTCCAGGTACAATCTCATCAAAGCCTTACATGATTGCAGCAAATATTTCTTATTCTTGTACTCCAATCATTGGCATAATGATACTTTGATACACAATGCGTTTACTCTTTGCACAAAGTTAAACAGTGGTCAGGTCCTGGCGAATGCGATAGGTCAAGTATGAATCAGAGAACTTTTAGATGACAGCATTCAGTGTCCTAAGGTTTAGGTTAGCCATGAAAAGCATAAGGAACAAACTAAAGAAAAACTCAATTGGTGGAAAGCCAATTTCGTTAGGACAAGAATGTATGATCCAGTAGAATTAAAGACTAGCATACAAAGCTGTAAGTGAACAATGAATTGCATTTAAACAGGAGATAACTTGGATACCATCAAACTATATTCTCACCAAGAGAAAATGTAGGAAAAACAAAACTGGAGCTTCAGAGATGAAACAGTGACATAACAAGGTACTGTAGGACAATAGTCAGAAAGATCCAACAAGAACGGAGGTAAACATAGAAAGTTTGGACGTGACGTGAAATAGGACATTAGAGCATTGGCTGCTAACATTAAATGGAATCCAGGTGCTGTTGTAGCACAGTGGAAGTGCCCCTATCTCAAAGGCTGAAGGCCTGAGTTCAACTTTCAACTTTCCTGGTGACTGTCATAGAATACAGCAACATATAGATCAATTGGCGGCGTAGGCAGAAAAATGACGGAGTGTAGCTTAGCCCAGACAAATGTGAGATGATGTATTTTGGAAGGTCAAGTACAGGCGAAAATTATGCAGCGAATGGCAGAATTGTTCAGAGCATTGATATACAGAGGAATCTGGGTGTGCAGGTAGATAAGGCAGTTTAAAAAAAGGCACACGGCATGCTTGGCTCCATTGGCAGGGGCATTGAGTATAAGGATAGGCAAGTTATGCTGCAGATTTGCAGCACTTTAGTTAGGCCACACTTGGAATATTGGGTACAGTTCGGGTCACCATATTCACCAGAAGGATGTGGCTGCTTCATGGTTTACCAGAATGTTGCCTGGTATGGGGGATTTTAGCTTTGAAGGAAGGTTGGATAGACTGGGTTTGCTTTCACTGGAACACAGGAGGTTGACAGGCCACCCGATAGAGGTTTATAAAATTGTGAATAGCATGGATAGAATAGGAAGTATGAGGCTTTTCTAGGGCGGAAGAGTCAGTTACTAGGGGGCACAGGTTCAAGGTGGGGGGGCGGGGAGTTTAAAAGAGATGTGGGAGGCAAGTTTTTCACACAAAGGGGCAGTGAGTGCCTCGAACATGCTGCCAGAGGAAGTGGTGGAAGCAGTTGCAATAGCAGCATTCAAGTAGTTCCTGGACAAATACATGAACAGGAAGGGAATAGAGGGACATGGATCCTGTAAGTGAAGGCAATTTTAGTATGGAAGGGCAAAATATGTTGGTACAGGCTTGGAGGGCCGAAGGGTCTGCTCCTGTGCTGTACTGTTCTTTGTATGTCAGAATATGTTTGAATAGGTTAACAGTAAGGTTCTCGGGGGTTACTACTAGTACTACTGATTTTCTAGATCTACATGAATGACCCATGCTTCAGGTACAATTCAAAATTTACAAGAGGACTTTAACAAGTTGGTCATATAGGCAAACATGTGACAGTTGAAATATAAAACCCGCAAGTGTGAAGTGATTCACTTTGGTCTGAAGGTGAGAGGCAATGTAACAAAGCACTCAAATTCTAACAGGGCTGTTGCATTGCACACACATAGCTCAAGGTGGTAGAACAAGTTGAAAATGTGTTTTAAGAGAAAGCACAGAAGTTAAGGTTTACCTCCACAAAGCTCTTATTTGGCTGATTTACCGCATCAAATTCTGGGCGACAGAGCTTAGCAACAAAGAGAGTTTAGGCTGGGTGCAGAAAAGGCTGACAAGCATGCTTTCAGGAATATGGGACTTCAGCTATGTGGATAGAGTGGAGATATGGAGGAAAATTTCCATGGAGAAGATTGAAAGAAAATTTGACACAGGCATTCAAAATGGGGGTGGGGGGGAGGGTGGGGGTGAGAGCAGAGGGAAGAGAACACAAACAAAAATTCCAAAATGTGTGCCCTCTATTGATGAAAGGTCAAAAAAAAGACATTGTTATAAGGTGACTGGCAAGAAAAAAATACAATGACAACATTACACTTTTTTTAATGGACCATGTGGTTAGGAGGCATGTGAGTATGTAGTACACAAGCACTTTCAAGCAGGAATTGAAAACATCTAAACAGAAAGAAAAACGTCACGGCATTGGAAAACAGACAGGTCAGTGGGATTGGCTAAGTTTCGCTTGGAAAGAGTGAACATGGACATGGAGTGAATGGCAACTGTAGCCAATAGCAGATTCATTCTGTGATTCAATTAATAAAACTAAAATTGGTTGGCTTCTAGGACAGTGGGTCTGCTAAATCCATTGATATTTTAATATCAGTGGTTGCTCTGACCTTGTACCCTAGGCTGGAGAGAGATCAAAACGTTTGCCAGCCACAGTGTAATCAAACACCCTGCAAATCCTAGCAACTTTAGAGGTCAGTTCTTTATTTGGAAACCATAACGATTTGGCCCAAACCATAGCTTCATAGTATGCGCACTGTTGCACTCTGAATGATCTGTTAGAATTATTAGACAGATTCTTCATTTTTTCTCAGCTGCCCTGAGGTGCTGTTGCTAGTGGGCCTTCTTGAACCACTGGTCGAAGTGCAGATACAACTTCTACAGAAAGGCAGCAGTGGAATCAATCACGTGTGGCTCCCTCTACATTGGGGAAACCAAGCGGAGGCTTGGTGACCGCTTTGCAGAACACCTCCACTCGGTTCGCAACAAACAACTGCACCTCCCAGTCACGATACATTTCAACTCCCCCTCCCATTCCTCAGACGACATGTCCATCATGGGCCTCCTGCAGTGCCACAATGATGCCACCCGAAGGTTGCAGGAACAGCAACTCATATTCCGCTTGGGAACCCTGCAGCCCAACGGTATCAATGTGGACTTCACAAGCTTCAAAATCTCCCCTTCCCCCACTGCATCCCAAAACCAGCCCAGTTCGTCCCCTCCCCCAACTGCATCACAAAACCAGCCCAGCTTGCCCCTCCCCCCACTGCATCCCAAAACCAGCCCAGCCTGTCTCTGCCTCCCTAACCTGATCTTCCTCTCACCCATCCCTTCCTCCCACCTCAAGCCGCACCTCCATTTCCTACCTACCACCTCATCCTGCCTCCTTGACCAGTCCGTCTTCCCTGGACTGACCTATCCCCTCCCTACCTCCTCACCTACACTGTCCTCTCCACCTATCTTCTTTTCTCTCCATCTTCGGTCCGCCTCCCCCTCTCTCCATATTTATTCCAGTTCCCTCTCCCCATCCCCCTCTCTGATGAAGGGCCTAGGCACGAAATGTCAGCTTTTGTGCTCCTGAGATGCTGCTTGGCCTGCAGTGTTCATCCAGCTTCACACTTTATTATCTTGGATTCTCCAGCATCTGCAGTTCCCATTATCACACTCAATCACATTACTGCTGGTTTGGATTAATACAAGGCCCAGAACAGGTAAGAATGGCAGATTTTTTAATGGATGAGAATATCAGTAAACCAAATCGGGTTTTCTTCAATGACAATCCAAAAATTTCACGGCTACTTCTACTGACACCAGATATTTTACGTCCAGTTTATATTAAAATGGAATTTAAATTATGTCAACAAAATCCTCACCTCACATTGATAATACCATATATCAAGGTTCTGCGGCACTATCACCGTGTTAAATGGGATAGATTTTGAACCGATTTAGCAACTCAAGACCGGGCGTCACGAGGCACTTGAGTCAATAGCACCAGAAGAATCATACTCTAACACAGTCTCCAATTTCTTGGCTCTGCATACCTCCACTCTAATATCGCCATCAAACCAAGGGATCAACACTGGTTCAATGAAAAGTGCAGGAGGGCATGCCAGGATCAGCACCAGGTTACCTAAAGATGAGGTGTCAACCTGGTGAAGCTACAACACAGGACTATGTCACAAACAGCATGAACAGCAAGTTACATACAGATCACACAAATAATAGACTCGACCTAAAGTCTGCAGTCTCTCAAATCCACAAATACCCCCATACCCAATGCTGGCGAAATCTGGCACGTCAATGCAAAAGATAAAGCTGAAGCAGTCTCAACAATCTTCAGACAGAACTGCAAACTCTATGATCCATCGTCTTCCCATGGTTACCAGAATCACAGATACCAGTCCTCTTCCAAATCGATTCACTCCTCATAGTATCACAAAATAGCTGGAGAAACTAGATGTCACACAGGGTACGGGTCGAGCCAACATTCTAACAATACTAGTGATAATGGGAACTGCAGATGCTGGAGAATCCAAGATAACAAAGTGTGGAGCTGGATGAACACAGCAGGCCAAGCGGCATCTCAGGAGCACAAAAGCAGACGTTTCGGGCCTAGACCCTTCATCAGAGACTCTGATGTAGGCTCTAGGCCGGAAACGTCTGCTTTTGTGCTCCTGAGATGCTGCTTGGCCTGCTGTGTTCATCCAGCTCCACACTCTGTTATCTTGGATTCCAACAATACTACTTTAGACTTGTGATATAAAACTTGCCACACCCTGAATCAAGTTATTCTAATACTGCTGCAACACTGGCATCTACCCAGCAATGTGGAAAATGGGTCAGATACACAAAAAGGACAAATCCAACACAGCCAATTACTTCTCCATCAGTAAAGTGTTTGTGGGTATCGTCAACAGTGCTATCAACCAGTATCTGCTCAGCAACATCCTGTTCACTGATCAGAGATAATGGGAACTGCAGATGCTGGAGAATCCAAGATAACAAAGTGTAAAGCTGGATGAACACAGCAGGCCAAGTAGCATCTCAGGAGCTGATCTCTGATGAAGGGTCTAGGCCCAAAACGTCAGCCTTTGTGCTCCTGAGATGCTGCTTAGCCTGCTGTGTTCATCCAGCTTCACACTTTGTTATTCTGTTGGCTGATGCCCATTTTGGGTTCCACCAGGGCCACACAGCTCCTGACTTCATTACGACTTTGGTTCAATAATCGACAAAAGAGCTGAACTCCAGAGGTGAGACAAGGGAGACAGCCTCTGACTTCCAGGCTGCATTCAACTGAGAGTGGCATAAGGAGCCCTAACAAAACTGGAATCAACAGGCATCGGGGGCAAACTCTCCACTCATTGAGTGATACCCGACACACTGGAAGATGTCACCTCATCACAACTCCTCCATCTGCAGTGTGTACCATCTATAAGATGGTCTGCAAAATTCACCAAAGATCTTTAAACAGCATTATGCAAACCCATTGCTACCATTTGGAAGGATAAAAGGTAGCAGATACAACGGAACACCACCCACTGTAATTTCCACTCCAGGCCACTCCCTAAGATGAAGTATATTGCTGTCTCTTTAGTGTCACTGGGACAATATCCAGGAATTCCCTCCCTAAACACATTGTTGGCTACCAACAGCGGTTCAAGATTGTATCTCACGTTCTCAAGGAGCAAGTAGGTGTGGGCAATAAATGCTGGTCCAGCCAGCAACAGCCATGTCCCACAAGTGAATTTTTTTTTAAATTCTCAAACTATCATGGCGATTTGAATACTCATTCTCTGGATTACTAATGGATGGCTCTCGACTGACACTACAGTAACACAACCACTATATGACTGTATGTTGACCTTGTGGATAATGACACCATGACATAACTGCTGAGCAAAGGAACGTTTATTATACTTTATATGTAACTTCACAATCATGTTACACCGTAACCAACTCAGAGAGGACCACAGACAAAAGGACATTGTGATGTTGATGGAATCGGTGGATAAGTTATAGATGAAGTTAAATTAAGAGAAACACGACATGATTCATTTGTCCTACCAAAATATGGTGAGACAATATAAGATACAGGCTACATTTTTAAAAGGTGTGTGGCAGCTGAGGCACCTTGGTAAATATGTGCATAAGATATTGAAGGAGGCAGGACAGATAGACAGAATTGTTCAAAAAGCATACAGTGTCCTACACTTCCTTACTAGCTATGTTTCTTGACACCGCCAAAGAGCTCCTAACATGCATCATGGAGAACAGAAGGCCGAGATGAATTTGACAGAAATTTCCAAAATCATGAGGCATCTGGAAAGAGTAAATACAGAAAAAACTATTCTGACACGTGAAACAATCAAGAATAAGAGGGCACAGATTTAAAGTAATTGAAAGCAAAAGAGGTGGCGTGAGAAAACAAAATTGTTTCATGCTGTGCATTTATAGCATCAGGCCTGTGCTGGACGCAGGTACAATCAAGGCAGCCAAAAGGAAATTTGACTGCTGTTGGAAAAAGCAGCAATATACAGGGTTAGAGGGAAGAATGGCAGAAGAATAGCACCAAGTGAAATGTTCATTCAAATAGCTAGGGCAGACACGATGGACCAAATGACTTCCTTCTGGGGTGTAACAGTTCTGCAATCAAAGGATATAAGAAAGCAGGAACAGGCTATCGAGTTTGATGATCAGCCATGACCAAAATGGAATGGCAAAGCAAGCTTGAAGGGCTAAATGGCCTACTCCTGCTCTAATTTTCTATGTTTCTAACAGCCTATTAAGCCAAATAGCCTGGTCTTGTGTTGTAAATATTGTGCAAATTCACTCCAAAAATCAACGTACGCAGATGCACTAAAAAAAATTCTAAGCGCAGGGTTGATTTAGAATACTAAAATTTATAAAAATCCTGTGTCAGGAGAAACTCACCCCATTTGTCACCAGCAAAGGAACCATCATCTTGTTGGAGGCCTTTAACATACTCAACAACTTTATTAACATCAATGACTCGAAGACTATCATAGAGAGAAAGGATCTAGATTAAAAGAAACACATTATAAATACAGAAGAACTAAATTTTCATACATATTCACAGTGCCTTTTAACACAGTAAAACTTACAAAAACATTCTGGTAGACACAGTCAGAGACCAAACTTAGGGGAAGGGATAACCTAATGGTTTTATGGCTGGACTTTTAGTCCAGAAACCTAGTTAATATTCTGTGGAGTCTGTTCGAACTCCGCTATGGCATAATGTTCAACACAACATTGTGAGCTGAAGGGTCCATTCCTGTGCTAGAGATAGTAGGAACTGCAGATGCTGGAGAATCTGAGATGACAAGGTGTACAAGCTGGATGAACACAGCAGGCCGAGCAGCATCACAGGAGCAGGAGAGCTGACATTTTGGGCCTAGACCCTTCTTCAGAAGAAGGATCTAGGCCCGAAACATCAGCTCGCCTGCTCCTATGATGCTGCTTGACCTGCTGTGTTCATCCAGCTCTACACCTTGTTATCCCATTCCTGCGCTGTACAGTTCTATGCACGTGATGGGCAATAAATGCTGGACTGGCAGTAACGCCTCCATCCCATGAATGAATTAAAAAAAGACAAATAATTGAGAGAAAAACGTATCTAGTTTGACAAGTAGGTTTTATAAATTTCTGAAAAGGGGGAAAAGTGCATGTTCTCAGCAGCTTCAAAGAAATCGAAAGGGACATATTCTCCCCTTTGAGATAAACAAATCATCTCAGCCTGTCAAACAGCCAAGTTTTCATGAGTCTTTTTATAGAGTAAAGTAGCAAGTCAAGCAATGGGAGAAGCTGTAGGGCAGGGGTTAGATAATTAAAAAGCCTGGTACTGAAGTGCAGCAGAGGGAGAGGATGCGTAGGAAGCTGGAATCTAGAATCCAAAAGCATTCATGGGAAGGCAAAAAGGCTGGTTGATTATGAACAGTTAACACAAATTCTCAAGGAAAAATGACTAACTTGGAGTTTTTTGAAGAGGCAACAGGAAGTGTCCAAGAGCATAATGTTGTTGATATGGTTCGCATGGATTGCCGGAAAGTGTCTGAAACAGTGCCACATAACCGACCCGTGAGGGAAGTGATAAGTTATGGTACAAAAGGACAGAAGCAACATCAATACAAAATTGGCTGAGTGAGAGGAAACAGTCTGGGGAGGCAATGGCCTAGTGGCATTATTGCTGGAGTGTTCATCCAGTGACCCAGAGAATGTTCTGGGGACCCAGGTTTGAATCCCGCCATGGCAGATGAAGGAATTTGAATTCAATAAATATCTGGAACTAAGAATCTAATGATGACCATGAAATTATTGTAGATTGTCGAAAAAACCCATCTGGTTCACTAATACCCGTTAGGGAAGTAAACTGCCATCCTTACCTGGTCTGGCCTACATGTGACTCTAGACACACAGCAATGTGGTTAACTCTAAACTGCCCTCTGGGCAATTAGGGATAGGCATTAAATGCTGCCTGGTCAGATTTGCCCTCAGTCTGTGAATGAATAAAGAAAGTCAATGGATATTTTTCAGGCTGAGGATAGGTTTGGATTGGAGGTCCCCAGGAAACAGACACACGTCAGGTTCAGAGGTATACTAGAAATTCATCCAAAGGAAGAAGAAACATACTAAGGGGAGGACGAGGCAGCCATGCCTCACAAGGCAAGACAGGGACAGCATAAAAGCAAAAAAAAACATGCAATGTGGAGAAAATTAGTAGGTACCCGGAGGATTGGAAAGACTTTGGTGCTGGGGAAACTGAAAGATCTGAAGGTGGATAAATCACACAGACCAGGTTCTGATGGAGACAGCGGAGGAGATTGTGGAGGCATTGGTGATCTTTCAGGAATCACTGGAGTCAGGGAGGGTCCCAGAGGACTAGAAAATGGCTAATGTAAACCCCTGTTTAAGAAGATAGGAAATTACAGGCCAGTCAGCCTGAACTCAGTTGTTGGTGAGATTTTAGTGGCCATATCAAAGATGAGATTGCAAATTACTTGGAAGTATGTGATAATATAGTTTATCAAGGGGTCATTATGTCTAACTTATTCGTTATAATTTGTTGAGGTGGTAGCAAGCAAATTAGATAAAAAAGAGCCAGTGAAAGTCATCAATCTGGATTGACAAGGTGCCTCCTGAGGCTACTAAATAAGACAACAGCCTGTAGTGTTAGGGGCAAGTACTGACATGGATAGAGGATTGGCTGACTGGCAGAGTGTGGGGATAAAGGGGTCATTTTCAGAATGGGAGCTCGTGACTTGTTGAGTTCCACTGGGGTCTGTGTTGGGACCACAACTATTCACCTTACACATTAACCATCTGGATGAAGGAACAGAGGGCATTGTTGCTGAGTTTGCAGGTGACACAAAGATAAGTGGAGGGGCAAGTAGTTTTGAGGAAGCAAGGAGGCTGCAGGAGTGGCAGATGTAATACAATGTGGGAAACTGTGAGGCAGATAGAATACAATGCGGAAAATTGTGAGGTAGAAAGAATAGAGGCATCCAATATTTTCTGAACCAGGAAAGGCTTTGGAAATCTTAAGCACAAATGGACTTGGGAGTCCTAGTTCCAGATTCACTTAAGATTAACGTAGGTTCAGTTGGCAGTTTGGAATGCAAATGTTAGACAAGAGCAGAGATGTACTCCTGAGGCTGTTGAAGACTCTGGTCAGACTGCATTTGGAATATTGTGAGTAGTTTTGAACCCTGTATTTAAGTAAGGGCATACTGGCAATGGAGGGGGCCCAGAGAAGATTTACAGGAATGATCCTGAGTATGAAGAGCTTGTTATATGAGGCAGGGTTGAGGTCTCTGGGTCAACCGTCGATGCAGTTTAGAAGGATGAGGGGGGAAATCTCATGAAAACTTACAGAATGCTGAGGGGTCTGCAGAGAGTGGATGTGGAGAAGGTATTTCCACTGGTAGGAGAGAATAGGACCCGAGTGTACAGTGAGTGAAGGAATGACCTTTTAGATAATGAGGAATTCCTTTAGCCAGAGGGTGGTGAATCTGGGGAACTCATTACTATGGAGACAAGTCATTTTGTGTATTTAAGACAGTGATAGGTAAGTTGATGAATGATAAGGGGTTCAAGGGTTACAGGGAGAAACAGGAGAAAGGACCTGAGAAACATATCAGTCATGATCGAACGGTGGAGCAGACTCAATCAGCCAGCCAAGTGGCCTAATTCTGCTCCGACATCTTATAGCCTTATGGGTTGGTATTGGGGCCCTTGCTTTTCCTAATATGTCTAATGATATGCATCTTGGTATGCAAGTGACAGAAACTTGGAAGAACTGTACACTGCGAGGACAGTCGTGGAACTCCAAAGAGACACTGGACAACTTTGTGGAGTGGGCGGAGATAATGGGAACTGCAGATGTTGGAGAATCCGAGATAACGAAGTGTGAAGCTGGATGAACACAGCAGGCCAAGCAGCATCTTAGGAGCACA
Source organism: Stegostoma tigrinum (assembly GCF_030684315.1). NCBI lineage: Eukaryota > Metazoa > Chordata > Chondrichthyes > Orectolobiformes > Stegostomatidae > Stegostoma > Stegostoma tigrinum. The sequence continues at coordinate 100,959,874 of NC_081361.1, forward strand.
AAAGCTGACGTTTGAGCCGGGGACGAGCTGGGCTGGTTTTGGGATGCAGTGGGTGGGAGGGGAGATTTTGAAGCTTGTGAAATCCACATTGATACCATTGGGCTGCAGGGTTCCCAAGCAGAATACGAGTTGCTGTTCCTGCAACTTTCGGGTGACATCATTGTGGCACTGCCACAATGGAAGCCACACCGGGTACAGTGGATACAGCATACCACATTGGCGGATATGCAGGTGAACCTCTGCCTGATGCGCAAGGTCATCTTGGGGCCTGGGACGAGGGTGAGGGAGGTGGTGTGGGGGCAAGTGTAGCACTTCCTGTGGTTGCAGGGTAAGGTGCCAGGTGTGATGGGGTTGGAGGGGAGTGTGGAGCGGATAAGGGAGTCCCGGACAGAGTGGTCTCTCCGAAGGCAGACAAGGGTGGGGATGGAAAAATATCTTTAGTGGTGGGGTCGGATTTTAGATGACGGAAGTGTCGGAGGATGATGCGTTGTATCCGGAGGTTGCTGGGCTGGTATGTGAGGACTAGGGGGATTCACAACCTCATCACCTCAGGTGACCTCCCACCCACAGCCTCCAACCTCATTGTCCTCCAACCCCACACCGCCAGCTTCTATCTCCTTCCCAAAATCTACAAACCTGCCTGCCCTGGTCGACCCACTGTCTCCACCTGCTCCTGCCTCACTGAACTCATCTCCACCCATCTGGACTCCATTTTCTCCCCCATGTTCCAGGAACTCCCTACCTACATCCGTGACACCACCCACACCCTCCACCTCCTCCAGAACTTCCAATGCTCCCATCCCCAACACCTCATTTTCACTATGGACATCCAGTCCCTATACATCTGCATGCCCCATGCAGATGGCCTAAAGGCCCTCTGCTTCTTCCTGATCCACAGACCCGACTAGTCCCCCTCCACTGACACCCTCATCTGCCTAGCCGAACCCGTCCTCACCCTCAACAACTTCTCTTTCGATTCCTCCCACTTCCTACAGACAAAGGGGGTGGCCGTGGTTGTAGGCTACGTGGAACAGTCCCTCTTCCGCATCTACACTGGCCCTAAACCCCACCTCTTCCTCCGTTACATTGATGATTGTATCGGCGCTGCCTCGTGCTCCCAAGAGGAGCTCGAACAGTTCATCCACTTCACTAACACCTTCTACCACAACCTCAAGTTCACCTGGACCATCTCCAACACATCCCTCACCTTCCTGGACCCCTCTGTCTCCATCCCAGGCAACCACCTAGAAACCGATGTCCATTTCAAGCCCACCGACTCCCACAGCTACTCAGAAAACACCTCCTCCCCCCCACCTTCCTGCAAAAATTCCATCCCCTATTCCTTCGCCTCCACCGCATCTGCTCCCAGGATAAGAATTCCACTCCCGTACATCCCAGATGTCCTCGTTCTTCCAAGGGCCGCAACATCCACCCCGCAGTGGTCAAGAACGCCCTCAACCCTGTCTCCCACATTTCCCACAATTCATCCCTCACACCCCGCCCCCGCAATAACCGCCAAAAGAGAATCATGTACATACAGTACATGAGCAGACAGCGTTCACCAACTGAGGGTCTCATTGAGTAGGCTAGCATTTATTACCATCTCTAATTGAAGGCAGTAAAGAGTCAATCATGTTGCTGTGAGTTTGGAGTCACATGTAGACCAGACAAAGTAAAGATGGCTAGTTCCTTCCCTGGGATTGAAGTGTCCAAAACAAGAGGGCATAATCTTAAGGTGACAGGAGAGACTTAAAAGGGACCTGACGCGCAACTTTTTAAAACAGAGGGTGGCTCGTATGTGGGATGAACTGCCAGAGGAAGTGATGGATGCAGGTAAAGTGACAACATTTAAAAGACATTTGGACAGGCACATGATCAGGAAGGGTTTGGAGAAACATGGGCCAAACACAGGCAAACTGAATTCATTTAGTTTGGGCAACTTGGTCGGTATGGACGAAGGATCTGTTCTATGCTGTATGACTCCATAACATTAGTGAACCAGATGGGTTTTTCCAACGCAACAATAAAATTGATTCATTAGACTTGTAATTCTAGACCTTTTATGAAATTCAAATGTCGGAGGCTCACTGATGATGTTACCTAGAATGGTGACAAAATGTCTGAAAACGAACCTTCTGGCTCAGCGAGCAAACTCACATCCAGAACCTCAACCTGAGCTACAAATCTTCTCAAAACTCGCTAAATTCAAATGTCACATTCTGCTGTGGCAGGATTTGAATCGATTTAAGGGATAGGAACATGCCACAGGGCAAGAGTTATAGATGGGGGAAGGGCAATTATAATGAGATTAGGCAAGATTTAGGAGGCATAGAATGGGTTAGCAAAATGCAGGGGATGGGGATAATTGAAATGTGGAGCTGGTTTAAGGAACCGATATTGCGTGTCCTTGATAGGTATGTCCCTGTCAGGCAGGGGGGAAGTGATAAGGTAAGGGAACCGTGGTTTACCAAAGAAATTGTATCTCTTGTTAAGCGGAAGAGGGAGGCTTATGTGACGATGAGACGAGATGGTTCAGATGAGGCGATGGAGAGTTACAGATTAGCTAGGAAGGATTTAAAGAGAGAGTTAAGAAGAGCAAGGAGGGGACATGAGCAGACATTAGCAGGTAGAATAAAGGAGAACCCTAAAGCTTTCTATAGGTATGTAAGGAATAAGAGGATGACTAGGGTAGGAATAGGGCCAGTCAAAGACAGAAGTGGGAAGTTGTGTGTGGAGATTGTAGAAGTGCTAAATGATTATTTAGCAGGAGAATATTGTAGCAATGACTGAGTTACGGGCTACTAGAATTGAAAGAATTAAGATTAGTAAGGAGGAGGTGTTATCAATTCTAGAAGATGTGAAGATAGATAAATCCCCTGGGCTGGATGGGATTTTTCTGAGGATTCTCTGGGAAGCGAGGGAGGAGACGGCGGAGCTTTTGGCCTTGATCTTTGAGTCCTCATTGTCCACAGGTTTAGTACCAGAGGACTGGAGGATTGCAAATGTTGTGCCCTTGTTCAAGAAGGGCAGTAGGGATGACCGAGGTAATTATAGACCTGTGAGCCTTACATCTGTTGTAGGAAAAGTTTTGGAAGGATTTTAAGAGATAGGATTTATAATCATCTAGCAAGCAACAATTTGATTAGAGATAGTCAGCAATGGATTCGTTAAGGGCAGGCTGTGTCTCACAAACCTCATTGAATTTTTTGAGAAGGTGACCAAGCACGTGGATGAGGGAAGGGCAGGTGATGTGGTGTACATGGACGTCGGTAGAGCCTTTGATAAGGTTCCACCTGGTAGGCTATTGGAGAAAATACAGAGGCACGGGAATGAGGGAGATTTAGCAGTTTGGATCAGAAACTGGCTTTCTGTAAGAAGGTAACGAGTAGTGGTTGATGGAAAATATTCAGCCTGGAGCCCAGTTACTAGTGGTGTGCCTCAAGGATCTGTTTTGGGACCACCACTGTTTGTCATTTTTATAAATGACTTGGACGCAGGCATAGGTGGATAGGTTAGTAAGTTTGCAGATGACACTAAAGTCGGTGGAGTGGCGGACAGTGTGGAGGAATGTTTCAGGTTGCAGGGAGACTTGGATAAACTACAGAATTGAGCTGAAAGGTGGTAAATGGAGATCAATGCGGATAAATGTGAGGTGATTCACTTTGGGAAGAATAATAGGAAGGCAGAATACTGGGTCAATGGAAAAATTCTTGGTAGTGTGGATGTGCAGAGGGATCTTGTTGTCCACGTACATAGATCCCTGAAAGTTGCCACCTTGGTTAATAGTGCTGTTAAAAAGGCTTGTGGTGTGTTAGGTTTTATTGGTAGAGGGATTGAGTTCCGGAGCTGTGATGTCATGCTGCAACTGTACAAAACGCTAGTGCGGCTTCATTTGGAATACTGCATGCAGTTCTGGTCCCCCCATTAGGTCACAGAGGAGATTTACCAGGATGTTGCCTGGTCTGGAGTGCAGGCCCTATGAAGGAAGGCTGAGGGACTTAGGTCTGTTTTCATTGGAGCTGAGGAGGCTAACAGGGGATTTAATAGAGACATACAAGATGATCAGAGGATTAGATAGGGTGAACAGTGAGAGTTTTGTTCCAAGGGTGATGACTTCAGCTTGTATAAGGGGGCATTGCTACAAATTGAGGGGTGATAGATTTAAGACATATGTCAGAGGCAGGTTCTTTATTCAGAGAGTGGTAAGGGTGTGGAACGCCCTGCCTGCCAATGTAGTTGACTCAGCCACATTAGGGGCATTTAAACAGTCCTTAGATAAGCATATGGATGATGATGGGATAGTATAGGGGGAGGGGCTTAGATTAGTTCACAGGTTGGCACAATATCGAGGGCCGAAGGGCCTGTTCTGCGCTGTATTGTTCTACGTTCTATCCCCTGAACATTTCCTGAATTCTCTAGGTTACCAAATAAGCAATAATACCACTCGGCCATCACCTCCCCTTGTGTCTGCACTAGACACTTCTTACCCCTCATCTGGAGTACTGTATACAGTTGTGGATACCACATTATAAGGAAGATGTCAGTTGATTTGGAAGAGGGTAGAAGAAATTTCCAAGAATGGTTCCAGGAAAAAGAAACTTCAGTGATGAGGCTAGATTGAAGAAGTTGGGACTGGCTTCATGGACAGAAAGCCACTGAAAGAAGTTTCCAAGATCACACGCGGGAAGGCAGCACATAGGGGAATGCTGCTACTGTTCACGGAGCACGGTAACAGACTCGACCAGTCCATACTGAACATAATTCCAAAATAAGCTAGTGCCACCTGCCAGCTCCTGACCCATGTTCCTCCAAACCTTTCCTATCCATGTACTTATCCAAACATCTTTTAAATGTTGTAATTGTACCCACATTCACCACTTCCTCAGGAAGTTCATTCCACACATGCACCACCCTGTGTGTAAAAAATATGCCTCTTACGTCTTTTTAAAATCTTTCTTCTCACCTTAAAAATGTGCCCCTTAGTCTTGAAATTCCCCATCCTAGGGAAAAGACAATCACCATTAATTCTACCTGTGCCTCAAAAGAAACAAAAACAAGAGGACACAGACTTAAAATGACGTGTTGGTGAAGCAAGAGTAATATGAGAAAAATCTTTCTCACACAGTCAGTAGTTAGGCTATGAAATGCAGGGTCTGGAAATATGGAGAAGCAGGTTCAATCAACACATTCAAGAAGTCAATGGATGAATATTTGTACAGAAATGGTGCACAGGGTTACAGGGAAAAACAGGAGATAGAATCAATGGAGACACAATGGGCCGAATAGCCGCCTCTGCACCATATCAATCCTCAAGCATTATCATTATCTCACAATCTCTCTACCAATTACAACAATGATCATTGGATGAAACCTGCAACACTCTATTGTGGTTCAGAGGACTGAAGAATCTTGTTTTGCCAGTTTAGTTATTAAACTTTAGTTTCTTTTACTCAACCTGCTCCACATAATAAGTAACCTGCTATACTCAGTCACTAGAGGGGTGAGTCATAAAACAGGTTATCAATGATGTTTTCCAGCATTCTCAGGATTTTACTCAGAGAACAAGCAATAATCATGGGCTATATTTCAATATGATAATTTAACACTTTTTTGCCTCATTTTTTAAGCATTCAATCACACATTGTATACCACATTGGCTCAGCAGCTTTTAGTTGTCCAGGACCTTCACTGGAAGCCAACTTCATTCCACAGAAATCGGAAAATCTGGGTGCTTACTCTGCAGGCTGTAAAGCCCTGTAATGGGCATGAGAGGGATAAAGTTCAAAGGAGATGTGACGGACAAGTTTTTTTTTAAACACAGTGTTAGGAAACAGCAACATGCTGTTAGAGATACTGATGGAGGCTAATACAATAGGGGCATTTACAAGACTTCAGATAAGTACATGAAAATGCAAGGAATGGAGGGATATGGATCAAGGGCAGGCAGAAGGGATTAGTTTAATTTGACATCATGTCTGGCACAATATAGTGGGCCAAAGGGCCTGCTCCTATGCTGTACAGTTCCATGTTCTATGATTGCGCAAGGACGCACAGGTTATTCCATTTGGTGGAAAGAGTTTCAAATAATGACATGGCCTAAACATCCAAGCCAAACCAGCCAGGGGCATGTCACACAAAGAGCAGTGGAATTCAATGTTGAGCCTGAAGAGATAGGTGAGTGCGTGCAAGTGTAAGTGTGTGTGTGTCTTGGGGAGCAGGAAATAAGCCATCAGTTCTAAATTTCCAAATTCTGACGGATTTTTGCTATGGAATGGTTTTTTTTTAACGTTATATCTCAGATATAAGTCAGTCATCATCCAATGAATATCAGAATATATTTGAGGGGGTGAATGACTTCTCCTGAACATGCAATTCAGGTACAAATGGAAGGTCCCCCTAGGCATGGAGAGATCTGATGCAGGGCCCATAAGGAACCAGCTCACAAAACATCCAAAAAATTCCACATTAATTACAGGACAGAAGCTAATCATTCAATCCATCTGCTCCGTGCTGGTACTCATGGTCACCCTTCTTGGCTCACGCCATCTGTACATTCTTCCATCCTTTTCTTCCTCAAATTTCTCTTCCCTGGAAATGTATCTTTGCTATTCACTTTAACCACTGCCCAAATTCCGACCACACTCTATAAGTATGCTGCTGCTTACAGAAGATTTTAATCATCCTGGGTCCAGAAAGAGTGAGTGTCTTCCTCGGGGGTCAATTTAAAAGAAACAGAATCCTACCCAGCATAAAAGTTTGATACCCAAAGAATGATATCCTACCATAGAGGGAGTGAATCACATTAATTCCTGGAATAATGAAACTTCCTTGGAGGAGACAGGGCATGTATTCTCTAGAGTTCAGAGGCATAAAGTGATTTCATTGGCATTTGTCAAAATTCTTAAAAGCATCAACAGGGTAGATGCAGGAAGGTGGTTTCCCGAGGCTTGTGTCAGTCTCAGGAACAAAAAAGGGCAAGCTATTTAGAGGTAAGATAAAGAAGAATTTGTTCAACCATCTTCAGCTATTTCATTAATGGCCTTTCATCCATCACAGCATCAGTCATGGGATGCTCAATGATTAACTACACAATGTTCAGCACCATTCCCAATTCCTCAGTTACTAAAGTAGTTTATGTCCACATGTAGCAAGTCCTGGGAAACATCCAGATTTGGGTTAATAAGTGGCAAATAACACAGGTGCCATACAGTGCCAGGCAATAACCGTCTCAAACAGAATCTAATGATTGCCCCTCTACATCAAACACTCTTCTGCAATTCGTGCTCATTATAACCAGACTATTTATTTGTTGCACATATACAGAATTCTATACATGCTGAAAGCATCTCCTTTTCTAAGATCTATCTAGCATTCCTCCTCCTCCTCTTCAGGTGATGTCTCATCATTACTGCACCACTATGTTTTAGACCAGCATGTTAACCCAATACTCTGGAGCAGTGAAAGCAGTGAATGCCGAGAGCGGAAAAAATTTCTTCACTCAGTGGAGCTCCCAAACACAGAAAGCAGTTGAGATCAAAACAGTGAATGTTTTCATTTAGGAGTCAGATATAATTCTGAGGGCTATAGGAATCAAAGGGTATGGAGACAAAGTGGGAACAGAGTACAGAGTCAGATGATCATCCATGGCTGAGCAGGCATGAATGGCTGAATGGCCTATCCTGCTTCTATTTTCTGTGTTTCTGTGAAAGGAAGCTTATGCTATCTATCAACTCTAGTTTAAATCAATTGCGCTGAATGGCCTGTTTATATCTATAAGGAAATAGCACAAAGAACCACGTTGCTTTAATTTTGTTTGCGAGTTTTGAGAAGATTTGTAGCTCAGGTTGAGTTTCTGGATGTGAGTTTGCTCGCTGAGCTGGAAGGTTAGTTTTCAGATGTTTCGTCTGAAACCCAAGGAAACCTAAACAGATAAATAGAAAGCGGGACATAACACCAGCGCTTCATCGGAGGCTCACTGATGATGTTACCTAGAATGGTGACGAAACGTCTGAAAACTAACTTTATTTTGTTTAAATAGTAAATCATAACATTTTTCTCAATTTGATTAATGACGCAGCATGGAAAAAGTCACAAAGACTGCTACAATTCTGCTCTACTGCAAGTAAGAGTTATGGATTTAGTGACTGCCTGTTTGGTCAGTACAAGTGACACTTAAGCAACTACTTGAGATCACTTACAAATTGACAAAATAGCTAACAGGCTTACCTGCACAGCACTTAGTGTGTAAAGGAGGTGTGGATCATGGCCAATACTAGCTCCGACTCCCCCACAGTCATGCTGACACGATTTGACAAACTGTAGGATTTCCTCTTTGTTCATACGCTGTAGTTGCCCCATTAAATCCATAACAGTCAGCCCCCAATAGATTCCACTCATCCTCAAATATTCTGACATGCAGTATTCCTAAAAGTAAAACCAGAAAGAACATCCATAGTTAATCTGCAAACTCAGTAGCATTAGACACCAAGTTAATCCACAGAAAGCAAAAATGAAATATGCCTCGAGCAGATTTTCTAATGGCAAGTTCCATTGCGGTATAAAGTGATAAAAGAATTACATCAGCAAAGATTGATTTACTGTGTTATTCTATTCACTTATGTGACATGGCTGTTGCTGGCTGGGCAGTGCTTATTGCTCACCCCTAATTGCTCTTGAAACAGTGGCCTAGTAGGCCATTTCAGAGGGCAATTAAGAGTCAAGCACTTTGATATGGATCTGAAGTCATACATAGGCCAGACACAGTGAAGATGGAAGATTTTCCTACCTAAAGGACATCAGTGAACCAGATGGGTATTAGTGACACTCAACAATGATCACCGCGAGTCTGAATTCCATGTGACAAAAGATCATTTTGATTTAACCAAGTGACTTCATTATAAGTCCAATACAAAGGTGTAATTTTATTAGACCATTCACTGAAGCAGCTGGCATTTATTGCCTAGAATAAATTCCTGTTGCTTTCTACTTGAACTGCTGCAGTTAATATAGGGAAGAGGTTTCCTAATCGTTAGAAGGTGTGGCATTCCTGCAGTTTGAGCCATCAACACTTAAGGAACAACTGATAGGAGTTTTAAATTGGCAACACATTCTGACTTTTAAGGGGAATTTGGGAGGTGGAACCTTATCCTTCTAGATATTAGAGGTCACAGATTAAACACAAGCCATTTCCTTTTGTATATCAAATCAATTCACAGATTGAAGATTCCAACACACTTGTATCGGTTCTGGAATTTCTGGGAATGAACAGATAATGTTGAAAAGCAGGATCCAGTACTTTGGGTGCTTAAACTCTGAGGTACAAACAGAGAACATTAGCAATGTGCATGTCAGGCATCAACTGTGAGACGCGTCAGTTCAGGTCAACAATTCTTCATCAGAATTAGGACCAGTTAGAGATCGAACAGACTGCGCTGTGTGTGTGTATGTGCATGCATGGCGTGCGCAAAGAGGTCATCTGTGGTCAAACACAAGCCAGGAAAGATTAAATGACAAAAGGGTTAGTCTTACAGATGGGCACAGCAGTAGCAGATGGTATTTAACTGATAAGTGTGAGGTAATGCACTTTGGAAGAAGAAACAAGATGAGATAGTATTTAATGAATGGCAGGTCACTGGGTAGCTCAGAAGAAGAAAGAGATCTTGGGGTAATTATTCACAGATCCCTGAAGTCAGCAGAGCATGTGAACCGGATAGTTAAGAAAGCATATGGGACACTTGCTTTCATCAGCCATTGTATGGAGTGTAAGAGCAAGGAGGTAAAGTTGGAGTTGTACACGGCGTCTTGCCATCTAACTGCAGGAAGAACGTGATAGCACTAGCGGGGGTACACAGAAGGTTCATCAGAATGTTCTGAGGAAGGGTCACCTGAACATTAACTGATTTTTTTTCTTCACAGATGCTGCCAGACCTGCTGAACTTTTCCAGTAATTTTGTTTTTGTTCACCAGAATGTTGCCTGGGATGGAGGAATTGAGCTATAAATGAGAGACGAGCGAGGCTTGGATTGTTTTCTTTAGACGTGGAGGTGCTGGTGTTGGACTGGGGTGGACAAGGTCAGAAATCACACATCATCAGGTTATAATCCAATAGGTATATTTGAGATCACAAGCTTAATTGATTAGGCATTTACATATTAATCAATCAAAACCTTCTAACCGATTAAAGATCTAACAGCATTTAACAGTGGGGAGGCAATGGCCTGATGATATTATCACTGGACTATTACTCCAGAGACCCAGCCAATGTTCTGGGGACCCAGCTTTGAAACCCGCCACGGCAGATGGTGGAATGTGAATTTGATAAATATCTGGAATCAAGAATCTAATGATGACCGTGAATCCATTATAAATTGACAGAAAAACCCATCTGGTTCACTAATGTCCTTGAGGGAAGGAAACTGCCATCCTTACCTGGACTAGCCTACATGCGACTCCTGACCCACAGCAATATGGTTGACTCTTAACTGGCCTCTGGGCAATTAGGGGTGGGCAATAAATGCTGCCAAGCCAGCAATGTCCTTGTCCCATTAATTAATTTTTAAAAAAGCATCTTAAGTTTGTTTAATACATCCACATCAGTGGTGTGACCCTTTGATCTTTTATCTATAAATTTTGTGTCTGATACTCACCTCTCTGAAGGAGGAGTGAGAATCCGAAAGCTTGCGTTTTCAAATAAACCTGTTGGAATATAACCTGATGTTGCGTGATTTCTGATCTTGTTTTCTTTACAGCAGAGAAGACTGAGGACATGATTGAATATGTAAGTGAATAAAGAATATGAGGGGTATGGCCACAGTAAATAGAGAATGGCTGTTCCCCTTGTTTGATGGGTCAATCACAAGGGAGCACAGTTAGAGAGTCAGGGGCAGGAGATTCAGGAAAAAATCTTTTTCACTCAGCTGGTGTTGGAAATCTGGAATGCACTGCTTGGAAGGTAGCATAGGCTGGAAAATTTACAAGATTCAGAAAAATCTGGATGAGTACTTCAATCATCATAACATTCAAGGGTGTGAGACAAGTGCAAGAAATTCAGATTAGCACAGTTTAGTGGTAGTTATGTAGGCTCAGGCCTGATGGACGAAGGGCCTTTTCTGCACTGTGTGAACCTACAGGACCAAAGGAAAGAAATAAAACGAAGAAATAAAGTATGTACCTCTAACTGATGGGCTGCTGACTGAAGACAAAACTCTGCTAGAAAACCAAAACATGCAAAGTAAAGGAAACAAAATAGGCTGTGGGATAAGACAGCCTAAGGTCTAAAAGTGCTGAGCTCAAAGTCAAACCTTACGATTAACCGAGTTCAAAAACCATTGTGGTTTATTCAGTCATTGAACCAGTAGTTAGCATCATGATTCATCTCTCAAGGCATCAAGATGACAGTCATCAGTAGCAGCACATGTTCTACACAGCACGTATCTTTGAGACAGTTAATGGAATTTGCATTCTCACTTCAAAGAAAACACCCAAGAACTTGCATTATGTACCACTTTTAAAATAGCAGATCACCACAAGACAATTCACAAAGTGTTTACAACTTCCACTTTGATCATTTTTTAAATCGTTTGTTTGTTAAGTCCCTAATTCTGACATGGTTTCTAACATTCTAACAGTGAAGACGCTGTACAAGTATTGAATTGATTACAAGATAATTTAGGATGACTTGTGGCTACAAAAAATCCCTCAGAAATTAAATGAAAAATCCTTTGTTGTATTCAAACTCTGTCCAATAATGCTATGTGAAATGCCTTGGGATGATGCACGATGTTAAATGTGCAACAAATTTCAATGGTTATTTGTCAATTAAGACTGAAGTAGAACAAATGACCAACAAATGAATAATAGCTGAGAGGAACAGGACCATGAATCTTGCTCAAAGTCCTCCAAGTAACTAAATAAGGAAAATATCAAAATAACCGCCGGCAATTTGACAGCAAGCAGATGTCACGTCCAAGATGTGCCGAGTGGTTAAGTGACAAAAGATTTGTTTTTTAAAATGGGTTTACTTGGAACAATGAGATCAGTTTGTAGTCATCAAAGCACCAGCCATCGCTGTCTCACAGATGAGAACATAAGAGCATGAGAACCAGGAGCAGGAGTGGGCCATGTGGCCTTTCGAGCCCACGCCGCCAATCAGTAGGGTCATGGCTGGTCTTTTTGTGGCCTCTGCTCCACTTATCCACCCTCTCGCCATAATCCTTAATTCATCATTGAATCATCATTGAATCATCATAAAATCCCTACAGTGTGGAAGCAGGCCATTCAGCCCATCGAGTCTACACTGGCCCTCCCAAGAGCATCCCACCCCCTACTCTGTATCTGTGCTTCCCACCCTAGACACTATGAGCAATTTAGCATGGCCAATCCACCTAACCACCCATCTTTGGACTGTAGGAGGAAACCCATACAGACATGGGGAGAACATGCAAACTCCACACAGAAAGTCAACCAAGGCTGGGGTCAAACCCGGGTCCCTGGTGCAATGAGGCAGCAGTACTAACCACTGTGCCAGTCTTTTGCTGTTCAAAAAGTGACCTATATTAGCTTTCAGAATATTCAATGAGGAGGCCTAAACTACTTCATCGGGCAGAGAATTACAAAGATTCACAATGCTTTGAGTGCAGACGTTCCTCCTCAATTCAGTCTGAAATCTGCTCTCCCTTATTTTGAGGCTATGCCCTATTGCTCTAGTTTCACCCACCAGTGGAAACATCCTCCCTGCTTCTATCCTAATTATTCCTTTCATAATTTTATGTTTCTATAAGATTCTCACCCTCATTTTTCTAAATTCCAACGAATACAATCCCAGTCTATTCAGTCTCTTCTCATAAGTCACCACTCTCATCTCTGGAATCAACCTAGTGAATCTCTGCATCCCCTCCAGTGCCAGTACATCGTTTCTCAAATACGGAGACCAAAACTGCACGCAGTACTCCAGACGTGGTCTCACCAGCACCCTATACAGCTGCAACATGACCTCCCTGCTTTTTAACTCCATCCCTCTGGCAATATTCCATTTGCTTTCTTAATTACCTGTTGCACCTGCAATCCAACCTTCTGCAATTCATGGACAAGGAGACCCAGGTCCCTCTGCACCGCAGCATGTTGCAATTTTTTTACCATTTAAATCATAGCCCTTTTTACAGTTAAGCAAGAGATAGTATGTTCAAGTCCCACACCAGACTTATCCAAAGCAGCTGCTCCTGTCCTGCAATGATAGGGAACAGCACTGTCAGAGGACTAGTACAAAAGCAGCTTAATTTAGATAAACACAAGGTGTTGCGTTTTGGTAACACAAACCTGGGGAGGACTTACAAGGTTAATAGCAGGATCTGGGGGAGTAATGTTGAACAGAAAGATCAAGGGATGCGGGTACATAGTTCCTTGAAGGTGAAGTCACAGGTAGATGGGGGTGAGGAGTGGGGTGTGTGGTGAAGGCGGCATTTGGCATGCTTGCCTTCGTTGGTCACTGCATTGAGTACAGGAGTTGCAATGACATGTTACAGCTATACAAGACATTGGCAAGGCCACATTTGGAGTACTACGTACAATTCTGATTATCCTGCTACAGGAAGATTATTATTATTATTCTGGAAAGGGTGCAACAAAATTTACAAGGACATTATCGAGACTGGAAGGTTTGAGTTTTATGGAGAGGCTAGATAGGATGGGACTTTTTTTGCTTCTTGAAGCATAGGAAGCTGAGAGGTGACCTTATAGAGGTTTATAAAATCATGAGGAGCAAAGATAAGGTGGATAGTCAAGGTCTTTTCTCCAGGATTGGGGAATCCAAAACTAAAGAACATAGGTTGAAGTTGAGAGGAGAGAGATTTAAAAGGGACCTAAGAACTAACTTTTACCACAGAGTTATGCATACATGGAACAAACTGTCAAAGGTAGAGGCAAATACAATTACAGCATTAAAAAACCATTTGGACACATACATGGATAAGAACGATTTAGAGATATGGGCCACATGCAGGCACATGGTACTCGTTCAGTTTAGGAAACCTAGTTGACATGGAGGAATTGGGTCGAAGGCTCTGTTTCCGTGCTGTATTACTCTATAAGCACCACACAGGGTGACCTGCGAAATAAACAAGTTAACCAGGAATGTAAATACAATAAAATACTACAACATGCACACAATCAGGGCCAGTACGGACAGAATGCCGGAGGGTCAGCGCTGACAGGGTCAGACCTGAGGATATGCCATAGAATTGGAGATCAGCACTGAAGGAATGCTGCACTGTTAAAGAGGAAATACTGAAGGAATGCTGTGCTGTCAGAGAGGCAGCACTGCATTGTTAGATGATCTGTACTCATAGAAGCATTCATCACGTACAAATGTGTACTTCCTTGTCAAAGATGCTGTCATTGTGATGAGACATTAAGCCAAGGCTGGGTCAGCCCTATCAAACGGGTACAAGAGATCCCACCGCACAAATAAGCAGAGCAGCTCTCCACAGTGTCCTGATTTAATACTTAGCTGACTGAAAATCTCATTGGACCTAAAATTCCAAAACTGAGGAGAGATTTTTTTTTACAAAAGCAAACGATTGCAATATAGGCTGAAAAGCTGAAATTGTGAAAATGCTGACGCAGAAGGTCAAGAAGCAAATGTTTTATTTCAGTCCAGGGAAGTGGGCATCACTGGCTTGGCCAGCATTTATTGCCTCGACCCTAGTTACCCCTTGAAAGATGGCTGCGAGCTGCCTTTTGAACCACTGCAGTCCAAGTGCTATAGATGGATACACAATGCAATTAGGGAGGGAATTCCAGGACTTGAATCAATAACACTAAAGTAGATGAAGCAACCAAACATAACTTAATTGAGACAGCATAGGTTGGAAGACCTGAATGGCTTCCCCCAATCCTAAAGGATATTTCCATGGTCTAAAAGGACATTTTTGTACCTACATAATCATCCTTCTTTGCTCCATATGAGGCGATGTAGTCAGAATGTTTATCCAGTAACAGAACAGTGGGAGCATCAGCTTTGAGAACCACATCTTTCACTGGAGTGCCCTGTGAAATAAATAAATTAACCAGGGTGTAAAGACAATAAAATACTACAATGCGCACACATTAGGCCACACAGCACCTAAAAAAATGAAGCCTGGGTAACAAGAAAAAAATAAATCTGAGGATTGGGAGCAGTTTAGAATTCAGCAACGAAGGACCAAAGGATTGATTAGGAATGGTAAAATAGAGTATCACAGTAAGCTTGAAGGGAACAAAGACTGAGGCTAAGAGTTTCTACAGGAACGTGAAGAGAAAGAGATTCGTGAAGACAAATGTAGGTCCTTGACAGACAGAAATAGGGTAATATATAATAGGAGACAAAGAAATGGCTAAGGAACTGAATAAATACATTGGTCGAGCAGTCTTAGGTGTTCTGCAAAGCGGTCCCCAAGCCTCCGCTTGGTTTCCCTAATGTAGAGGTAGCCGCACCGGGTACAGTGGATGCAGTATACCACATTGGCAGATGTGCAGGTGAACCTCTGCTTAATGTGGAATGTC
Organism: Stegostoma tigrinum; assembly: GCF_030684315.1. Taxonomy (NCBI): domain Eukaryota; kingdom Metazoa; phylum Chordata; class Chondrichthyes; order Orectolobiformes; family Stegostomatidae; genus Stegostoma; species Stegostoma tigrinum. The sequence continues at coordinate 100,975,411 of NC_081361.1, forward strand.
ATCTTGGGGCCTGGGATAGGGGTGAGGGAGGAGGTGTGGGGACAAGTGTAGCATTTCCTGCGGTTGCAGGGGAAGGTGCCGGGTGTGGTGGGGTTGGAGGGCAGTGTGGAGCGAACAAGGGAGTCGCGGAGAGAGTGGTCTCTCCGGAAAGCAGACAGGGGAGGGGATGGAAAAATGTCTTGGGTGGTGGGGTCGGATTGTAAATGGCGGAAGTGTCGGAGGATGATGGCACATTGGTTCTATCTTCACAAAAGAGAACACAAATCAGATACCAGAATTGTTGGAGGCAGCAAGATTTAGTGAGAGGGGAGAGCTGAGGAGATCAAAATTAGTTCAGAAATGGTGCTGGGAAAATTGTTGGAGTTGAATGCCAATAAATCCGTAGGGCCTGACACTCTACATCCCAGAATACTTAAGGAAATAGCTCTAGAAAAAGTGGATGCATTGGTAATCATCTTCCAGGATTCTATAGACTCTAGAACAGCCCCTGCAGATTGCAGGTTAGCTAATTTCACTCCAATATTCAAAAAGAGACGTAGAGAGAAAACAGGGAATTATTGACTGGCGAGCCTAACATTGGTAGTGAGGAAAATTCTCAAATCCACTGTCAAGGATTTTATAGCAGAGCATTTAGAAAGCAGTGGCAGGATGAGACAGAGTCAGCGTGGATTTATGAAGAGGAAACACACTTGACAAGTTGTGAGAACATAACTAGTAGAGTTGAGAAGCAGGAGCCAGTCAATGTAATATATTTGGACTTTCAGAAAGCATTTGGCAAAGTCCTACGTAAGAGATTAATATGCACAATTAAGGCACGTGCGATTGAGGACTGTGTTGAGATGGATAGGAAACTTGTGGGCAGAGGGGAAACAATGAGTAGGAATTAATGGGTCCTTTTCAAATTGGTGGGCAGTAACTAGTGGGATGCCACAGGGAGTAGTGACAGGACCCCAGATACTCACAATATATATTAATGGTTTGGAGGAACAAAATGTAACATCTCCAAGTTTGCAGATCACATCCAGTTGGGTGGGAAGGTCAACTGTGACAAGGATGCAGAGATCTTTCAGCATGATCTCGACAGGTTGGATGAGTAGACAAATCAATAGCAGATGCAGTGCAATTTGGATAAATGTGAGGTTATTCACTTTGCAAGCAAAAACAAGAGGCAGATTACTATCTGAATGGCTGTAAATTGTGAGAGGGAGTGTGCAGTGGCACCTGGGTGTCCTTGAGCACGAGTCACTCAAAGTAAGCATGTAGGTGCTGCAGGCGGTAAAGACGACAAATGGTATGTTGACCTTCATTGTGCGAGATTTTGAGTGCGGGAGCATGGATGTGTTCCTGCAGTTATACAGGGCCTTGGTCAGACCACACCCAGAATATTCTGTGCAGTTTTGGTCTCCTTTTCTGAGAAAAGATGTGCTTGCTCACTTGGGAATGCAGCCAAAGTTTACCAGGCAAATTCCAGGAATGGCACGTCTGACGTATGAGGAATGCTTGATTAAGTTGAGATTGTTTTTGCTGGAGTTCAGATGAATGAGGGGGGATGTCATAGAGATTTATAAAATTCTAACAGGGCTGAACAGGGTAGATGCAGGGAGGATGTTCTCAATGGTGGGTGTGTTCAGAATCAGGGAACACGGTTTGAGAATTTGGGGTAGACTATTTAGAAGGGAGATGAGGAGACATTTCTTCACCCAAACAGCAGTGATCCTGTGAAATTCATTTCAAGAAGCAGTTGATGCTAAAACATTGAATGTATTCAAAAGGCAACTAGATATAACACTTGGGGCAAATGGGAATCGAAGGTTATGGGGCGAAAGCAAGATTCGGCTACTGAGTTGGACAATCAGCCATGATCATGATGAATGGTGGAGCAGGCTTGAAGGGCCAAATGGCCTCCCCCTGCTCCAATCTTCTTTGTTTCCCTGTTAACATGAGCTAAAGTGACTGCAGAGACTTTATATCTGGTCCAGGATGGTGCAATGACTTACAGTTCCACATTTGCCACAACTTGTCCTCTCCTGCAAAGCTGGAATGAAATTAAAGTCAAACAGTTTGCTCTATTGTAAATATCGTGCTGTTACACAATTCACCTCTCGAATCCAATCTGTATTTACTGGCTTTATACAAACAGAACGTGTGTTTAAGCAGCTGGCACACAGACAATACAAAGGAAAGATCCGCAATGTGCTTACCGAAACATCTGCTTCCTCAGAAATTTCCCTCCCGGTCAAACCCACCCACGTACCACTAATTTTTAAGCTAAATTTGTAGCCCCACTCAATCCAGAAATTTCAATGGCTTGAATGGGGATTTTGAAAGGAAATCAATTAAACTGTTCCCACCAAAGGAGGAGACAGGGACAAGGAAGCAAACCTTATAATCAAAGCTGTTAATCAGTTTAATAGTTTAATGCCTCAACTATAAAAAGCAATTTGAGTAGTGCAGAGATAATAGTAAGTGAAGATGATGGCCAATCCAAGATAACATGGTGTGGAGCTGGATGAACACAGCAGGCCAAGCAGCATCTTAGGAGCAGGAAGGCTGACGTTTAGGGCATAGACCCTTCATCAGAAATAGGGGAACGGGGAGAGGGTCCTGAAATAAATAGGGAGAGAGAGAGAGGGAAGTGCATTGAAGATGGATAGAGGAGAAGACAGATGAAGAGGAGACAGACAAGTCAAAGAGGTGGGGATGGAGCCTGTGGAGGTAAGTGTAGGTGGGGATCTAGGAAGGAGATAGGTCAGTCCAAGGAGGACAGATAGGTCAAGGGAGCAGAATGGGGACAGTAGGTAGGAGGTGTGGGTGCGGCTTGAGGTGGGGGGGGGGAATAGGTGAGCGGAAAAACAGGTTAGGGAGGCGGGGACAAGCTGGTCTGGTTTTGGGATGCTTTGGGAGGAGGGGACGGGAGAGATGAGATTTTGAAGCTTGCGAAATCCACATTGATACGATTGGCCCGCAGATTCGCAATAAACAACTGCACCTCCCAGTCGCGAACCATTTCAACTCCCCCTCCCATTCCTTAGACGACATGTCCACCCTGGGCATCCTGCAGTGCCACAACAATGCCACCCAAAGGTTTCAGGAACAGCACCTCATATTCCACTTGGGAACCCTGCAGCCCAATGGTATCAATGTGGATTTCACAAGCTTCAAAATCTAACCTCCACCCCCACGTCCCAAAACCAGCCCAGCTCTTCCTCGCCTCCCTAACCCGTTCTTCCTCTCATCTATCCCCTCGTCCCACCTCAAGTCGCACCCCACTTCCTACATAGTAACCTCATCCCGCCCCCTTGACCTGTCTGTACTCCCTGGACTGACCTATCTCCTCCCTACCTCCCCACCTACACTCACCTTTACTGGCTCCATCCACGCCTCTTACACCTGTCTGTCTCCTCTCCACCTATCTTCTCCTCTATCCATATTCGATCCGTCTCCCTCTCTTTACCTTTTTATTTCAGAGCCTTCTTCTCCTCCCCCATTTCTGATGAAGGGTCTAAGCCCAAAACATCTGCTTTCCTGCTCCTAAGATGCTCCTTGGCCTGCTGTGTACGTCCAGCTCCACACCTTGTTATTTGAGTAGTGCAAGCCTGGATTCTGTAATTAGCTTCTTGAAGTGGTCTTTAACTTTAGACTTGCACAGAACTCCTAGTATAGAACCAACTGAGTTAAATGACCATGCTAGCATACATTCTCATCAGAAACTTCCTAACCTTCATGATTAGCCTATCCTTCTCTCTCTGATGCTTACTCAGCTTCCCCCTAAATGTACTGACATTATTCCCCTTCTAGCACTTCCCATGGGAATGAGTACCATATTTTGTTTTTAACAAGGTGTGGAGGTTCAGCCACATTTAGAGTACTGTGTACAGTTCTGGTCACCACATTACCAAAAGGATGTGGATGCTTTGGAGAGGGTGCAGAGTAAGTTCACCAGGATGTTGCCTGGTATGGAGGGTGCTAGCTATGAAGAGAGGTTGAGTAGGTTAGGATTATTTTCATTAGAAAGACAGAGATTGAGGGGGGACCTGATTGAGGTCTACAAAATCATGAGGGGTATAGACAGGGTGGATAGCAAGAAGCGTTTTCCCCCACAGTGGGGGACTCAATTACTAGGGGTCATGAGTTCAAAGTGAGGGGAGGAAAATTTAAGGGAGATATGCGTGGAAAGTTCTTTACACAGAGGGTGGTGGGTGCCTGGAATGCGTTGCCAGCAGAGACGGTAGACACAGACACGTTAGCGTCTTTTAAGATATATTTGGACAGGTACATGGATGGGCAGGGAGCAAATGGACACAGACCGTTAGAAAATAGATGACAGGTTAGACAGAGGATCTCGATCGGCACAGGCTTGGAGGGCTGAAGGGCCTGTTCCTGTGCTGTAATTTTCTGTGTACTTTGTTCTTTGAGCTGGATGAACACAGGAGGCCAAGCAGCATCAGAGGAACAGGAAGGATGACGTTTCGGGCCTAGAGGGGTCTAGGCCCAAAATGTCAGCCTTCCTGCTCCTCCGATGCTGCTTGATCTGCTGCGTACATCCAGCTCTACACCTTGTAAATCTCAGATTCTCCAGCATCTGCAGTTCCTACTGTCTCCATATATTGTTTTATTTGTTCATTGGATAGGAGAGTTGCTGGCAAGGACCAACATTTGTTGTCTATTCCTTCTCATCACAGACTGGGAACATGAAAAACTGCCCCTCCAGCCTGTTCCAATCAGATTGGTAAACTCCTTCCCAAATTTAAAAGACTTTGACCTGCTTGTACCTTAAAGTCACCCCCAATTCTTAGCAGAATATTACCAGCCCCAAGTGCAAATAGGGTATTCAACATCACAAAGGATTTGAAATTGGTTCATGAAGATACTGCATTTTCTGTACGGTGTAAATCACTAGTCTTTCTGTGTAAAACCTGCTTCTTCCGAAATGGTCTGTACAACTCGGTCAAAAGAATGATTCTGCTGGTCGTTAAGCAAAATGTAATAGAGGCTCTATCAGGTAACTTACCACCTAAAAAATTACACAAGCAAACAGACTAGCATCATAGCAACTGGGAGGGCAGTGAAAGGGACTAGCACATACCAACATAAACAATGTTATTTACCTCAGGGCACATGATGCCCTTTGTCTGCCCCTCTTATTCCTACCCACATTTGTTACCTGCTCTGCTGCCTCCAATTGATCCAAGTCCTTTTTGAAGTTCAAAGGGGATCAAATCCAAAAAGCCGGCATTAGCCTAACCATGATTAAGCCTGCAGACAATCTGTGATATTCTGCAAGGTTTCCTATTTGTCAGCTTCGACTTGCTTATCTTTATGCCGACACTGTGAATCTCAATTCATGCCAAATCATCTGGTCTCCGTGTAGTTTTACTCGTTCAAAAATCTGCCTGAAGGATTGGGCTGCAATGACAAATAAGCACCACCTGTAGGTATTCATACTGAATAGTCAGTGTGTTAGCGAGTTTTGAGAAGATTTGTGGCTCAGGTTGAGGTTCTGGATGTGAGTTTGCTCGCTGAGCTGGAAGGTTAGTTTTCAGATGTTTCGTCACCATTCTAGGTAACATCATCAGTGAGCCTCTGACGAAGCGCTGGTGTTATGTCCCGCTTTCTATTTATCTGGTTAGGTTTCCTTGGGTTGGTGATGTCATTTCCTGTGTTGGCGATGTTATTTCCTGTTCTTTTTCTCAGGAGATGGTAGATTGGCTCCAAATCAATGTGTTTGTTGATGGAGTTCTGGTTGGAATGCCATGCTTCTAGGAATTCTCGTGCGTGTCTCTGTTTGGCTTGTCCTAGGATGGATGTGTTGTCCCAATCAAAGTTACATGAACATCAACTAGCCAAAAAACGACATGACCCACTATCACTCGTATCCTTACATACAGATGAGGAAGGACACCACTTTGATTGGGTCAACACACCCATCCTAGGACAAGCCAAACAGAGACACGCACGAGAATTCCTAGAAGCATGGCATTCCAACCAGAACTCCATCAACAAACACACTGATTTGGAGCCAATCTACCATCCCTGAGAAAAAAGAACAGGAAATGACATCAACACAGGAAATGACATCACCAACCCAAGGAAACCTAACCAGATAAATAGAAAGCGGGACATAACACCAGTGCTTCGTTGGAGGCTCATTGATGATGTTACCTAGAATGGTGATGAAATGTCTGGGAACAAACCTTACAGCTCAGTGAACCAGCTTACATCTTGAACACAATAAAGACCCACTCTCTTGTGGACCGAGAGGAGGAGAGTGCTGTCTTGGAGGTGAAAGGAGGACGTCGGGTTGGCTGTGCACCCTTGCGACCAGTGGATCTTAATGCTGGCTTCGGCCTAACGCTGGTTCAGGGGAGCAGCCAACCTGCAACGATGGCTGCGGCAAGTGCTTGTGCCCCAGGTCAGGGGGTCCGGAACACCATCCGTGTTTCTGTAAAGAAGGTGGATGAAGGTGCACCTGTGGACCGCACCTTCTTCGTGAAGAGGGTCCTGTTGGACTGTTGTGGGTTTGCTGCTGCGGACATTTACTGCCTGCAGGATTTCCCCGGAGGAGGTTTTTACGACGTGACCTTCCGGAGTGCCAAGCTTTGCGAGCGCTTCCTGGAGGTTTTCAAGGAGAAAGGAGGTGAGGGCCCCCTCTCTGTATTGACCGCTGTCCCACTGTTTGTGATGCCAGCACAGAGGAGCCGTATGGTGACTGTACACATGTACAACCCGCATGTGCCAGCAGTTGATGTCCTGACCTTTCTCGGAAGGTATGTGAAGGTGGAAGGGGACCTAACTGACATCGTGGACCCCTTTGGCATCTGGACGAGTAAGAGGCAGGTCAAGGTGACGCTGAGGATGGGCGCAGACGGGAATGTCGCACACCCACCGTCCAGCTTCGCGATCGGCGGGAGCAGGGGCTACCTGACCTATGCAGGGCAACCTAAAGTCTGCCATGCCTGTGGTAGGTCAGGTCACATGGCGGCCGACTGCAAAGCCACCATCTGCAGGGAGGAGGGACACCTTGCAAAGGATTGCCCACGAGAGAGAAGCTGCAACCTTTGCGGGGAAGCGGGCCACTTCTATAGGGCATGCCCGTGGCGGGGTACCACCTACGCCCAGGTCGCCGGCAGGGGAAATGCGGGGCCAGCCCCCCTGGAGGAGAGAAAGGCGCAAGGACCCCACTAATGTGCAGGAGGGCCAGGTCGTGCAGGAGGGCCCAGCCCTGCAGGATGGGCCCGAGGCCAGCAAAGCACCCCTGCAGGCTCCGATCCCCCCCGACAACCCGGAGCCAATGGAGGCGGCGACAGGCGACCCAGGGGAGTGGACAACAGTCCGGAAAGCGAGGAGGAAGGTGCGTCGACGGGCCCAGGAACCGCAACAATCAGGTGGGAAGAGGCAGCTACAGGGGGGCTATAAGAGCTCCTCTGACTAGGAGGATTCGGAGAGGGCCCACCCGAAGCAGAAGTTAAAGGTCTCGAGGGAGAAGGAAAGCAGCACCCCGCTTCCAGGTGACGGGAGGCGTCCTGAGGCTCACTCCGACACCCAGTCAAGTGCCGCTGGAGCACTGGAGGGCCCCCCGGAACTTCCAGGCGGGAAGGAGGAAACAGCACGTCCCCAGCCTGACCCGGAGCCGGACCCTCCTGCCTCCGCACCGCTGATGGGGTGATGCCACCCGGAAGGCAGCACGGACGGTTTCCTGAGCCCAGAGAGCGTCCAGCAGTTAGCCCGGGCAATGGGCATGAAGGGACAGATGGAGGGGCTGGACCTTGGACCTGGGGAGGGTACTGCGGTCACTGCCCACAATGGGGGTACGAATTGCGAGCATTAATGTGCGCAGCGTCAAGTCAACCGCGAGATGTGTGTCCACGTTGGCCTACCTGACCACCGTCAAGGCGGACCTCCTGTTTCTGCAGGAGTGCGGGATACCGCACCTCGGCAGGTACGGGAAATGGTCCGGCGCCTGGACCTGTGGGCCTTCGATCTGGTCGGGGGGTAACGACTGTCGCTCCTCGGGCCTGGCTATTCTGCTGCGGGGGCACAACTTCACCATCTCTCAAGTTCAGGAGGTGGTGGGGGGGGGCGCCTCCTAGTGGCTGACATCACCTACAGGGACGCTCCCCTGAGGCTGATCAACGTGTACGCCCCAGTGGTACGGAGTGAGCGGTTGGCCGTCCTGCAGCGGCTTCCACCCCTGCTGGCTACGTCCAGGCCGGTCATCCTAGGCGGAGACTTCAACTGCATCATTGATGCAGATGGAAGATCCGGCGTGGGGACAGCGGGTGGGGGGATTCAACTGGACGTCACGTCCAGATTCCTGATGGGCACGGTGAAGGACGCCAAGCTGCTCGACGTCTTCAGCACCCCTGCAGACGGAGCGCAGCAGAGGTACACCTGGTCGCGGCCAGACGGGTCTATCCGCTCAAGGATAGACTTCCTGTTTGTGTCACGGACGTTCTCGGTCAGATCCACCGGTGTCGAGCCGGTGTTCTTCTCTGACCACTGCCTCCTGTTGGCCGACTGTCACTTACAGGGCGACCAGCCGGCCGGCAAGGGGACGTGGAAGCTCAACACGACTCTGTTGACCCCAGAGAACGTCGAGGAGCTTAAGAGGGAGTACGCCGGTTGGAGAACCGTGAAACCCCTCTTTGAGTCTCCAGGCGACTGGTGGGAGACGGTGAAGGAGAACATCAAGAGGTTCTTTGTCCTCAAGGGTGTTCAGAAGGCAAGAGAGAGGCGGGGAAAGCTGTCGCGACTCCAGAAAAGGGTGCAGAACCTGCTCCTTCTGCAGTTGATGGGGGTCGATGTCACGGAGGACCTCTGTGAGGTGAGGGGCCAGCAAGCCTCGCTCTTCGCCGCGGAGGCCTCCAGGATAATCTTCCAGTCCAGGGTCCGCTCCGTGGAGCAGGACGAGACGTGCTTGCGTTTCTTCTTTCAGAAAGTGCACAAAGAGAGCTCTGTGCTTAGCCGGCTGAAGGAGGACGACGGCTCGGTGACGTCGTCTCGGCCCGACGTTTTGAGGATCAGCAGATCCTTCTGTGCCGGACTGTACGACACGAAGCCCACGGACAGCACGGCCTCGAGTCGTTCCTGTCGTCTATCACGGAGGTCTTAGACGACGGCACGAGGGAGTGGCTGGACCGGCCGATATCCCTGGACGAGCTGGCCAGAGCCCTCATGTCCTTGCAGAGGAATAGGACTCCCGGAAGCGACGGCTTACCGGTCGAGCTGTATTCTGCTCTGTGGGGCCTGGTCGGCCAGGACCTGCTGGAGGTGTACGATAGTGCGCTTCGGGCAGGGGAAATGTGCAAGTCCATGAGGAAGGGCATCATCACCCTCATTTACAAGAGGAAGGGGGAGAGGGAAGAAATAAAGAATTGGCGTCCCATTTCACTTTTGAACGTGGACTACAAAATCCTGGCCAAGGTCATTGCCAACCGGGTCAGGTCTGTCCTGGAGTCAGTGATTCACCCTGACCAAACGTGTGCTGTGCCGGGCAGGAAGATCGCCGAGAGCCTCGCGCTCATCAGGGATACGATCGCCTACGTACAGGACAGGCGGGTAGACACCTGCCTCGTCAGCCTGGACCAGGAGAAGGCCTTCGACAGGGTCTCTCATGCTTACATGAGGGACGTCCTCTCCAAATTGGGGTTCGGGGAGGGCATCCGCAATTGGATCCGGCTGCTCTACGTCAACATCGTTAGCGCAGTCTCGATCAACGGGTGGGAATCAGACAGTTTTCCTGTTAGATCTGGAGTCAGGCAGGGCTGCCCGCTCTCTCCTGCCTTGTTCGTGTGCTGTGTGGAACCCTTCGCCGCCTCCATCAGGAAGGACGTGAGCCTGAAGGGCGTGACCATCCCAGGCAGCGGAGGCCTTCAGGTCAAGACCTCCCTGTACATGGATGATGTCGCTGTCTTCTGCACCGATCGTCGGTCGGTGAGTAGGCTGTTGGACATCTGCGGCCAGTTTGAACTGGCCTCGGGTGCCAAAGTCAATAGGGGTAAGAGCGAGGTCATGTTCTTTGGGAACTGGGACGACCGCTCCTTCATCCCCTTCACCGTCAGGACAGACTACCTGAAGGTGCTGGGTGTTTGGTTTGGTGGAGCTGGGGCATGCACTAAGACTTGGGAGGAGCGTATCGCCAAATTTAAGCAGAAGCTGGGCAGGTGGTCGCTCCGGTCCCTCTCCATCACAGGTAAGAACCTGGTTGTCAGGTGCGAGGGGCTTTCGGTACTGTTGTATGTGGCGCAGGCCTGGCCTATTACCTGGACCTGCGCCGCTGCGGTCACCCGGGCCATCTTCCACTTCATTTGGGGGTCGAGGATGGATCGGGTCCGCAGAGACACCATGTACAAAGACCTGGGAAATGGGGGAAAGGGCGTACCGAACGCCACCCTCGCCCTGACGGCGACCTTTGTGTGTGGCTGCATCAAGCTGTGCGTAGATCCTCAGTACGCAAACACCAAGTGTCACTACTTACTGAGGTTCTACCTGTCCCCGGTGTTGCGAAGGATGGGCCTAGCCTCGTTGCTGCAGAACGCTCCGAGTAGTTGGACCATTCCGTACCACCTGTCCTTCGTGGAGAAATTTTTGAAAGGAAACACCTTTGACCACAAGGCCGTCAGGCAGTGGTCAGCACGTAGTATCCTCAGGACCCTTCGGGAAAAGGAGAGGGTGGATCCCGTCGTGTGGTTCCCCACGCAGACTGCCAAAGTCGTTTGGCAGAATGCCTCATCGCCAGAACTTTCAAACAAGCACAAGGACATTGCTTGGCTGGCAGTGAGAGGGGCTCTGCCAGTGAGATCCTTTATGCATGCCCGGAATCTCTGCACCACCGCACGCTGCCCTCGAGGTGGCTGCGGGGGGGACGAGACTGTTGATCACCTCCTTCTGGAGTGTGCCTATGCGCAGGAGGCCTGGAGGGGGATGCAGTGGTATTTGTCGAGGTTCGTCCCGAGCAGCTCCGTGACGCGGGACTCCGTGCTCTACGGGCTGTTTCCGGGGACGCACACCGAGACCAACATCAACTGCGCCTGGAGGACCATCAATGCGGTGAAAGACGCTCTTTGGTCTGCCCGCAACTTGCTGGTCTGCCAGCTGAAAGAACTGACCCCGACCGAGTGTTGCAGACTGGCGCACTCCAAGGTCCAGGTCTACGTGCTGAGGGACGCGCTAAAGCTTGGGGCAGCCGCCGCCAAGGCGCGGTGGGGAAAGACCACCGTATGAGCCCCCTCGTCCAGAAAAGGGAAAAGAATCCTATCTGGTAACTGGGCCCAGCTGGCGCCTTCCCCAACTGGTCAGGGGGCCAACTGGGACTGTGCGGGGTGACGACTGCCGGGGCGGTTTCTTTGCTTTGTTTTGTTTTTTTCTGTTTTGTTTTTTTTCCTTTAGTTGGTGTGCGTACCCCCGGATAACCCGGAGTGGCTTGCGTGACTGGGTAGGTGTATAAATGTTTTATTTTTTGTACATTCTATGAATAAAGTATATTTTTTCAAATAAAAAAAAAAGGTGACGAAACGTCTGGGAACAAACCTTCCAGCTCAGTGAGCAAACTCACATCTAGTCAGTATGTTCCTCATCAGCCCATGAATGCTTGGTTGGGGAGTTTGGAAGTGAACATTCACCAAAGCTAGGACTTGCAAAGTTTCCACAAACAAAGGTCTGATTATGGAAACCGCAACTGATTTGTTAATTTTTAAACTGAGCTGGTAGAATTTTATTCAACCAAAGTATTCAGGGATATGAGATGATGAAATGTGAGGCTGGATGAACACAGCAGGCCCAGCAGCATCTCAAGAGCACAAAAGCTGACGTTTCGGGCCTAGACCCTTCATCAGAGTGTCTGGGCCCGAAACGTCAGCTTTTGTGCTCCTGAGATGCTGCTGGGCCTGCTGTGTTCATCCAGCCTCACATTTTATTATCTTGGATTCTCCAGCATCTGCAGTTCCCATTATCACTATTCAGGGATATGGTTCAACAATCGAAGTAGGTAAGTCATGGCTTGAAGGAATAAATTGCTTCTCCTGTTCCTATCAGAATCCCTTCACTATAGAGACCTGAAAATGTTCATGGAAGCCACCTGTCCAAGAAAGATTGGTGTTAGTCAGCATGCTGGGGGCATATTTTTTAAGTGAGAGGAGAGAGTTTTAAAGGGACATGAGGAGCAATTTTTTTTTTACAGCGAGTCATTCATGTGTTGAATAAACTACCAGAGGAAGTGGTGGATGCAGGTACATCGCAAACTTTAAAAGACATTTGGACAGTATATGAATAGGAAAGATTTGGAGCGGTATGGCCAAACACAGGCAACTGGGAGTAGTTTAGTTTGGGAACATAGCTGGTATGGACCAGTTGGGCCAAAGGATCTGGTTCCATGCTGTACGACTCTATCATATCCCAGGAATCAAGGACTGCCCTATGGCAGTTTTGAGCCGTTAAAAGTTCAATATTTTCTGTTGAAGGGTCTAGGCCTGAAACATCAGTATTTGTGCTCTTAAGGTGCTGCTTGGCCTGCTGTGTTCATCCAGCTCCACGCTGTGTTATCTCGGATTCTCCAGCATCTGCAGTTCCCATTATCTCGAATATTTAAAATATGTTCATTTCCTTTCCATCTCATCAGGAACTCTCAAAGTTGCAAAGTGCTTGACAGCTAATATTCACAAGACATTGAAGAAAAACTGGATTGGTTGGCCCTATTTTCACACACGTTGAAAAAGGTGGGGAGGAAGTTTCAAATAAACTTGTAAAATTTTAACTGCACCAAACAGAAAGGATGCGCCCAATGAAGAGAGATCCCAGACAAGGTACAGTGTAGGTCATTTTGGGCTGATACAAAGAGGAGTTTCTCCCCCAAGAGAATGGCGAGCCTGTGGAATTCTCTGTCATAGTGGATGAAGCCAGAACAGTGAATGTTTTCGAGGAGGAGTTAGGTAGAGTTCATAGGGCTAAAGGGATCAAAAGCATGTGGAGAAAACGGGAATAGGAGACTGATTCAGATAATCACCAGCGATCATATTGGAGATAATGGGAACTGCAGATGCTGAAGAATTCCAAGATAATAAAACGTGAGGCTGGATGAACACAGCAGGCCAAGCAGCATCTCAGGAGCACTAAAGCTGACGTTTCGGGCCTAGACCCTTCATCAGAGATCATATTGAATCACTTAGTCGGCTCAAATGGCCCACTCCTGCTATTCAGTGAAATTATCTTATAAATGTAGAAATACAGTCACTACTTCACAGGTACTAACAACTCAATTCTTGAAACAAGGTACCATGTTTTTAAAAATCACACTGCTATTTCAGTGATTCAGCAGCACTCCCTCAGCACTGACCCTCCGACAGCACAACGTTCTTTCTGCACTGGGAGTGTTTGCTCAGATTATCTGTCTGTACAGGCTACACAGTTGTACAGGGTCGGATACTAAAGTTTCAAACCACTGACTGAGAGACAAAATACAAATACTCCAGCATTATGAAACCATCGGCGAATCCTTTAAACACATCAATTCGCCCCTGTACCTAAAAAGCACACCTGAGGGACAACTTCTTTGCACAGAGGGTGGAGTGTGTACAGAATGGGCTGCCAGAGGAAGTGGTGGAAGCTGATACATTACAACACTTAAAAGGCATCTGGATGGGGACATGATAAGCAAGGGTTTAAGAGGAATATGGGCCAAATGGGACTAGATTTATTCAGGATGTCTCGTTAGTGCAGACAGCTTGGACCAAAAGGTCTGTTTCCATGCTGTACATCTCAATGACTATTGATTGTTTGAGAATGTGGGGTTACAGAATCAAGGGTGGGGTGGGTGAGGGTAGAAAATAGTCTGGGGAGGGAGTGGGGAGGGAGAACTGCTGTGGGTGAGGGAGTGGGGGGGGAGAACTGCTGTGGGTGAGGGAGTGGGGGGTGGCTGCTGTGGGTGAGGGAGTGGGGGGGGCTGCTGTGGGTGAGGGAGTGGGGGGGGAGAACTGCTGTGGGTGAGGGAGTGGGGGGGGGCTGCTGTGGGTGAGGGAGTGGGGGGGGGGCTGCTGTGGGTGAGGGAGTGGGGGGTGGCTGCTGTGGGTGAGGGAGTGGGGGGGGCTGCTGTGGGTGAGGGAGTGGGGGGGGCTGCTGTGGGTGAGGGAGTGGGGGGGGAGAACTGCTGTGGGTGAGGGAGTGGGGGGGGGCTGCTGTGGGTGAGGGAGTGGGGGGGGAGAACTGCTGTGGGTGAGGGAGTGGGGGGGGCTGCTGTGGGTGAGGGAGTGGGGGGGGCTGCTGTGGGGGATTACCAAGTTGAAGACACACCGCCCCCCTCCCCACCGAGTTCCAGAGCATTCCCCCCACCTTTCCTCCTCTCCCCCCACTTCCCCCTATCCTCCGCCGGGTTCCAGAACATTCCCTCCACCCCCGGTACCCGCCGCGCTCACTCTCTCACCATTCCGCTCCCGCTCCGCCGCCCGGCTACCAGCTCTGCCCCGCACTCAGGACCTCGACACCGCCCCGCACAGCTGTCCCCGTCACTGCCTGCACGCTACCGCGCCTGCGTGCGAGCCCAGCATCCCCTCCTGCTGGCGGGAGTGGGGCACTGCGGGAGCAGACACTCCTTGAATCTGTGCAAATGGCAATGACAACACCAGGCAAAAAAAAAGTTGGAGGGTAAGGTTAAGAGGACTGAAGGACGGACTTGCATTTATTCCCAGATTTTCACCACTTCTGGAGGCTTCAAGGCAGAAAACCAGGAATCTTTTGTCACAACTCACTGGGTTCGTGCACTTTCAGCTTCCTGTCGATTTACCTCTTTTGTCAACAGTTTGGTTCCAAAGATTTGGATCCTTCTCCAGTTAAAGACTTTGATTAACTCCTGTGGCTCTTATTGTAATTATGGGTCCAGTTGCATCATTATTTAAAAAAAATTTACAAAAAAAACCTTCATATCATTCGTATCTGCTGTTCCCGGTGTGGCCTCCTCTACATCAGAGAGACCAAGCGGAGGCTTGGAGACCGCTTTGCAGAACACCTACGCTCGGTTCGCAATAAACAACTGCACCTCCCAGTCACAAACCATTTCCACTCCCCCTCCCATTCTTTAGATGACATGTCCATCATGGGCCTCCTGCACTGCCACAATGATGCCACCCGAAGGTTGCAGGAACAGCAACTCATATTCCGCTTGGGAACCCTGCAGCCCAATGGTATCAATGTGGACTTCACCAGTTTCAAAATCTCCCCTCCCCCAACCTCATCCCAAGGCCAGCCCAGCTCGTCCCTGCCTCCTTGAGATAGCAGGAACTGCAGATGCTGGAAAAGCTGAGATAACAAGGCGTAGAGCTGGATGAACACAGCAGGCCAAGAAGCATCAGAGGAGCAGGAAGGCTGACATTTTGGGCCTAAACCCTTCTTCAGAAAGCAGGAATTGCAGATGCTGGAGAATCTCCTTGATCTGCTCCTCCCACCTTACTGACCAACCCCCCACCCCCACTTCCTACCTCCTCGTCTCATACCCACCTCCTTGACCTGTCCATCTTCACTCCCACCTACCCACCCCTCCCTCCTCATTGACCAACCCCCATCCCAACTCCCTACCCACACTCACCTGTACTGGCATCATCATCAACTCCTCTCTGTCTTCTCTCCCACCTGTCTGCTCCACTATTCATCTTCTATCATTGCCTCCCGCTCTCTCTATTTATTTCAGAGCCCCCTGCCCTCCCCATTTCTGAAGAAGGGTCCAGACCTGAAACATCAGCCTTTCCTGCTCCTCCGACGCTGCCTGGCCTGTTGTGTTCATCCAGCTCCGTACTTTGTTATCTCAGAGTCCAGCATCGGCAGTTCCTACTATCTCTTCATATCGTTTGCCTGCTTGCCTTTCTTTCGCTTTCTCAACTCCCATCCCTCTCCTGTTTCATGGGGAGATGGAGAAAACACTTTAACTAATGGATCAGCTCAAAATGTAGCTGCAAGATGTGAATGCATTGGGAAGAGTGCAGAAGTGATTTACAAGCTTCAGGCGGTGAGGCAATGACCTGGTGATGCTATTGCTGGACTGTTAATCCAGATACCCAAGTGATATTTTGGAGACATAGATTAGATTCCCTACAGTGTGGAAACAGGCCCTTCGGCCCAACAAGTCCACAGCACCCCTTGAAGCATCCCACCCAGACCCATCCCCCTATAACCCACACACCCCTGAACACTACGGGCCATTTAGCGTGGCCGATCCACCTAGACTGCACATCTTTGGACTGTGTGAGGAAACTGGACTACCGGAGGAAACCTACGCAGACACGGAGAGAAGGTGCGAACTCCACACAGATGGTCGCCTGAGGCTGGAATCAAACCTGGGTCCCTGATGCTGTGAGGCTGCAGTGCTAACCACTGAGCCACTGTGCCGCCATAATACATAGGATCATGTCACATCACAACAGATAGTAGAATTAGGAGTTTAACGATAACCATAAATCCATTGTCGATTGTTGTAAAAATCTGGCTCACTCATATCCTTTAGGGAAGGAAATCTGTCGTCCTTACATAATCTGGTCGATGTGTGCCTCCAGACTCAAAGCAATGTGGTTGACTCTTAACTGCCGTCTGGGCAACTGGCTGCACAATTAATGCTGGCCTAGCCAGAGATGAATGAATTTTAAAAAGGCTTCAGCAATGAGGAAAATTAAATGATTTACTCTGTCCAGCTCAGTCATGATTTTGAAAACCTCTAACAAATCTCCCATGCAGCTTCCTTCTCTCCGAATAAACCACAGAACATAGAACATAGAAAAGTACAGCACAGTACAGGCCCTTCAGCCCACGATGTTGTGCCATGGAATAATCCTAATCCAAAATTAAAATAACCTAACCTACATTCCCCTCAATTCACTGCTGTCCATGTGCATGTCCAGCAGTCGCTTAAATGTCACTAATGACTCCGCTTCCACGACTACCACTGGCAAAGTATTCCATGTGCTCACAACTCACGGGTGAAGAACCTCCCTCTGACGTCTCCTTCCTCCTAACACCTTAAAACTATGACCCCTCGTGGCAGTCAATCCTGCCCTGCGGAAAAGTCTCTGGCTATCGACTCTATCCATGCCTCTCATTACCTTGTACACCTCGATCAGGTCACCTCTCTTCCTCCTTCTCTCCAAAGAGAAAAGTCCGAGCTCAGTCAACCTCTCCTCGTAAAACAAGCCCTCCAGTCCAGGCAGCATCCTGATAAACCTCCTTTGCACCCTCTCCAAAGCCTCCACATCTTTCCCATAATAGGGCGACCAGAACTGGACACAATATTCCAAGTGTGGTCTCACCAGGGTTTTGTAGAGCTGCAGCATAACCTCGCGGCTCTTAAACTCGATCCCACTGTTAATCAAAGCCAACCAGTCCGAATTTTTTTAATCTGTCCTCATCACTGAGTTCCTTATTGCTGGAATCATTCTTGTAAATGCATTCATATCTGTCCTGTAATGAACTGATTTGCCGAACAAATCCGGTGGCATTTTCAAGGAGGTGACTAAATGGTAGATGAGGGTAGGGCAGATGATAGAGTTAATATGGATTTCAGCAAAACCTTTGAGAAGGTCCAATATGGGAAACTGATAAAGGAAGTTAAAGCTCACAGGATCTAATGTAACTTAGCAAGTAGGATGCAAATGGAAAAATGTCTTGGGTGGTGGGGTCGGATTGTAGGATGCAAAATGAATGACAGGAGACAGAGGGTGGTGGTAGAAAACTGTTTGTGTAATTGGACCCCAATGGTTGGAGCCCAATGTGGAGTGGCATACCACAGGAATCTAGTGCTGGGTCCACTATTGTTTGTGATATTCATAAATAATGTAGATGAGAATGTGGGAGAGATGATATGCAGGCTTGTAATTGACACAAAGATTGGCCAAGTGACTGATGGTGAGGAGGAAGGTGTTAAGCTACAGGAGGATATAAACAACAAAATGTGAGGCTGGATGAACACAGCAGGCCAAGCAGCATCTCAGGAGCACAAAAGCTGACGTTTCAGGCCTAGACCCTTCATCAGAGAGGGGGAATGGGGTGATGGTTCTAGAATAAATAGGGAGAGAGGGGGAGGCGGACCGAAGATGGAGAGAAAAGAAGATAGGTGGAGAGAGTATAGGTGGGGAGGTAGGGAGGGGATAGGTCAGTCCAGGGAAGACGGACAGGTCAAGGAGGTGGGATGAGGTTAGTAGGTAGATGGGGGTGCGGCTTGGGGTGGGAGGAAGGGATGGGTGAGAGGAAGAACCGGTTAGGGAGGCAGAGACAGGTTGGACTAGTTTTGGGATGCAGTGGGTGGAGTGGAAGAGCTGGGCTGGTTGTGTGTTGCAGTGGGGGGAGGGGACGAACTGGGCTGGTTTAGGGATGCAGTTGGGGAAGGGGAGATTTTGAAACTGGTGAAGTCCACATTGATACCATTAGGCTGCAGGGTTCCCGGGCAGAATATGAGTTGCTGTTCCTGCAACCTTCGGGTGGCATCATTGTGGCACTGCAGGAGGCCCATAATGGACATGTCATCTAAAGAATGGGAGGGGGAGTGGAAATGGTTTGCGACTGGGAGGTGCAGTAGTTTGTTGCGAACTGAGCGGAGGTGTTCTGCAAAGCGGTCTCCAAGCCTCCACTTGGTTTCCCCAATGTAGAGGAAGCCACACCGGGTACAGTGGATGCAGTATACCACATTGGCAGATGTGCAGGTGAACCTCTGCTTAATGTGGAATGTCATCTTGGGGCCTGGGATAGGGGTGAGGGGGGAGGTGTGGGGGCAAGTGTAGCATTTCCTGCGGTTGCAGGGGAAGTTGCCGGGTGTGGTGGGGTTGGAGGGCAGTGTGGAGCAAACAAGGGAGTCACGGAGAGAGTGGTCTCTCCGGAAAGCAGACAGGGGTGGGGATGGAAAAATGTCTTGGGTGGTGGGGTCGGATTGTAGATGGCGGAAGTGTCGGAGGATGATGCGTTGTATCCGGAGGTTGGTGGGATGGTGTGTGAGAACGAGGGGGATCCTCTTTGGGCGGTTGTGGCGGGGGCGGGGTGTGAGGGACGTGTTGCGGGAAATACGGGAGACGCGGTCGAGGGCGTTCTCGATCACTGTGGGGGGAAAGTTGCGGTCCTTGAAGAATTTGGACATCTGGGATGTGCGGGAGTGGAATGCCTCATTCTGGGAGCAGATGCGGCGGAGGCGGAGGAATTGGGAATAGGGGATGGAATTTTTGCAGGAGGGTGGGTGGGTGGGAGGAGGTGTATTCTAGGTAGTTGTGGGAGTCGGTGGGCTTGAAATAGACATCAGTTACAAGCTGGTTGCCTGAGATGGAGACTGAGAGGTCCAGAAAGGTGAGGGATGTGCTGGAGATGGCCCAGGTGAACTGAAGGTTGGGGTGGAAGGTGTTGGTGAAGTGGATGAACTGTTCGAGCTCCTCTGGGGAGCAAGAGGCTGTGCCGATACAGTCATCAATGTCCCGGAGGAAGAGGTGGGGTTTGGGGCCTGTGTAGGTGCGGAAGAGGGACTGTTCCACGTAACCTACAAAGAGGCAGGCATAGCTGGGGCCCATGCGGGTGCCCATGGCCACCCCCTTAGTCTGTAGGAAGTGAGAGGTGAGGATATAAACAGTCTGGTCAGATAGGCAGATCAATACAGATAGAAAAGACAAGAGAGTACTCAATGAATGGCAGTACACTAGGAAGCTCAGAGGAACAGAAGGATCATGGGATGCATGTCCACAGATCCCTGAAGGTGGCAGGACAAGTTAATAGAGGAGTTAAGGTGACATACAGGATACTTGCCTTGATCAGGCTTTGCATTGATTATAAAAGCATGGACATCACTTTGGAGCTGTGCAGGACTTTGGTTAGGCCACAGCTGGAGTACCGTATGCGACTCTGATCACCACATTGTAGGAGGGATGTGATTGCACTGGAGAGGATGCAGAGGAGATTCACCAGGATATTTCTGGGATGGAGCATTTCAGTGATAGAAAGGTGGACTGCACCTCGCAGTTGCGAACCATTTCAACTCTCCCTCCCAATCTTTGGATGACATGTCCATCCTGGGCCTCCTGCAGTGCCATAATGATGCCACCCGAAGGTTGCAGGAACAGCAACTCACATTCCGCTTGGGAACCCTGCAGCCCAATGGTATCAATGTGAACTTCACAAGATTCAAAATCTCCCCTCCCCCAACCGTATCCCAAAACCAGCCCAGCTCGTCCCTGCCTCCCTAACCTGTCCTTCCCCCCACTTATCTCCTACTCCCACCTCAAGCCCCACCCCCACCTCCTACCTACTAACCTCATCCCGCCCCCTTGACCTGTCCTTTCTCCCTGAACTGACCTATCTCCTCCCTACCTCCCCACCTACACTTACCTTACTGGCTCCATCCGCGCCTCTTTGACCTGTCTATCTCCTCTCTACCTATCTTCTCCTTTATCCATCTTCTACCCGCCTCTCCCCTCTCTATTTATTTCAGAATCTCCTTCCCCTCCCCCATTTCTGAATAAGGGTCCAGACCCGAAACGTCAGCCGTTTTCCCCCAGCTCCACACTGTTTTATGTCAGACTCCAGCATCTGCAGTTCTTACTAACTCTCTGAATAAAAACATTTCTCCTCATCTCACTCACAGCTCTCTTGTTGACAATCTTGAAGTTGTGTTTCCTGGTTACTGACATACCATCTAGTGGAAACAGAATATCCTTCTTTACCCTGTCAAAATTATTCATAATTTTGAACACCTCACCTAGGTCAACTCTTATTTTTTTTCTGCTCCTAGCAGAATAACACCATAAGATATAGGAGCAGAATTAGGCCATTCGGCTCATTGGGTCTGCTCTAACATTCGATCATTGCCAATGTGTTTCTCAACCTTATTCTCCCGCCTTCTCCCTATAACCTTGAGTCCCTCATCAATCAAGAAATTATCTATCTCTGTCTTAAATACACTCAATGACTTGGCTCTACAGGTCTCTGCAGCAATGAGTTCTGCAGATTCACCACCCTCTGGCTGAAGAAATTCCTCCTCACATTAGTTCTAAAAAGTGTACCCTTCACTCCTAGGCTGTGCTGTTGGGTCCCAGTCTCTCCTACTAGCGGAAACATTTTCTCCATGTGTACTTTATCCAGGCCTGTCAGTACTCTGGAAGTTTCAATCAGATCCCTACTAGTCTTTCCAAATTCCATCCAGCACAGAACCAGAGTCATTAGTCACTCCTCATATGACAAACCTTTCATCTCTCGGATCATTCTTGTAAACCTCCCCTGCAGCCTCTCCTATGCCAGCACATCATTCCTTACATATGGGGCCCGAAACTGCTCATAATATTCCAAATGCGGTCTGACCAGATTCAGCATTATATAGCCTCAGCAGCACATCTCTGTCACTGTGTTCTAGCTTTCTTGAAATGAATGTTAACATTGCATTTGTCTTCCTAACAGCCAACTAAACCTGCAAGTTAACCTTAAGAGAATTCTGAACTAAGGTTCCCAACTCTCTTTGTGCTTCAGATTTCTGAAGCCTTTCCCCATGCAGAAAACAATCTATGCCTTGATTCATCCTACCAAGTGTATATCTTTACACTTTTCCACATTGTATTTCATCTACCACTTCTTTGCTCACTCTCCTACCCTGGTCAGCACCTTCTGCAGCCTCCCTGCTTCTTCAACACTACCTGTACATCCACCTATCTTTGTATCATCTGCTAATTCAGCAACAATGCCCGACTTCACTGGCCATTGGCTGCCATTCTGAAAAAGACGCCTCTATTCCCATTCTCTGCCTTCTGTCAGTCAGCCAATTCTCTATCCTTGCCAGTATCATTTTTTTAAAATTCATTCGCAGGATGCGGATGTCTCTGGCCAGCATTTATCGTCCATCCCTAGTTGCTCACAGGGCAGTTGAGAATCGACCACATTGCAGCAGCCCAATGTCTCCTCTTGCCTCTCTCTCTTACCTTTTATAGAACTATTCAGTTTAAAGCCCTAATATTTTCTTTGTTCATTGACGGGATGTGAGCATTGCTGGCTAGGCCATGTATATTGCCATCTCCAATTGCCTGGAGGATCTGGAATCACATGTAATCTGAAAATTGACACCATTTTTGTGGTTATCCATAAATTCCTAATTCCAGATTTGGAATTGAATCCAAGCTCCATTATTTGCCATAGCGGGGATTTGAACCTCGGTCCTCAGAAAATTACCAGGCCTTTGGTTTAATAGTCTAGCAATAATACCATTTCTGCCATTACCTCTTCCAACGATTCACGATTATGAAAGGGTTCTGGTCCCAGCATGATTCAGGTGGACAAACAGGAGGCTGAAAGAACACCTCAAGCCAGGCAGCATCTGGAGGAGAGGTGCTGTCAACATTTCGGCTCTTACCCTTGTTTACTACTGGATTTGGGGTTGTGGGGTGCTGCAGATAAAGGGGGAGGGGTTGTTGAAGGGGTGGAGGCAGAACGGTGGTGGTAGACATTATCCTGGCTGGTCGATGGGAGGGAATCAGGTGCAGCCTGTTCCATTGGAACATCTCCCTCCTTCCCAGCACTGGTGCCAATGTCCCATGAATTCAGATGTTTCTCCCACACCAATCTTTGAGCCACATGCTTACCTCTTTAATCATGTTGAACCTGTGCCAATTTGCTCCTTCCGAAGAATTTGTACCTCAGTACCTTTGCACCCAAGGTGGTACCATAAGCAGTGACTATATAAACTTTTCACTGTAGTCATATGAGTGCATGTTCTAGTAGTCCAGAGATTATTACCTTTTTGGTTATGCATTTTCATTTAGTCCCTAACTGCTCATATTTCCTCAGCAGAACATCTTTCCTCTTCCTACCTATATCATTGGTACCCACATGGACCATGACAACTGGATCTTTCCCCTCCCACTCCAGGTTGCTCTGCAGCCGCGATGAGATTTCCTGAATTAAGGCATCAGGCAGGCGTTTTTTTTTAAAATTCATTTGTGGGATGTGGATGTTGCTGGCTGGCCAGCATTTCTTGCCCTTGAGAAGGTGGTGGTGAGCTGCCTTCTTGAACTGCTACAGTCCTCCTGCTGTGGGTTGACCCACAATGCTATGAAGGAGGGCACTAACCCCCAGATGTTAGTGAGGGGGACTTTGCATGGTCGACAGGGCTGTTTCTGGCAGTGTCTTTGGTGCCTAGGTCGATGCCAGGTGATCTGTCCAGTTCCATTTCTTTGAGTCTTTTAGTGATTGTGTGATTTAGTGATACATCTGAGTGTCTTGCTAGGCTATTTCAGAGGGCAGCTGAGAGTCAACCAAATTGCTGTGGGTCTGGAGTCACACGTAGGACAGACCAGATGAGGGAGGCAGATTTCCTCTCCGAAGGACATTAGTGAACCTGATAGATTTTTCCTGCCAATCATTTCACGGTGATCAGTAGATTTCATAATTCCAGACTTTTCTTTTGAATTCCAATTCCACCATCTGCCGCAGTAGGATTTGAGCCCGGGAACCCAGAACATCAGCTGGGTTTCTGGATTAATAGTTTAGCAATAATACCACCAGACCATTGCCTACCTCTATCACAGCTGATGTGACTCTCGATCCTAGCCACAGGGAACAACATCTACTGACTCCACTATACCAATCGTAACTACATTCCTCATTTCCCCCTGTTTTGAATAGCTTCCTGTACTATGGTGCTGTGGTCAGTTTGTTCATCATCCCATCCCACCCAACTCTCATCCAATCTCTCTAATCTTTCCTTGTATCTAAAATCCCTAATTCTAGTAAATTTCCTTTGAACTCTCTCCAGGGCTTTAGCATCCCTCCATTAATAAGGTGCCCAGAACTGAAGACAATATTCCAATTGTGGTCAGACCAATGATTTGTAGAGGGGAAGCATCACTTAGTCAGTCATACAGCACAGAAACACCCTTTGATCCACCCAGTCCATGCCAACCATGGCTCGAAGGGCCTAATGGCCTACTCCTGCACCTATTGTCTATTGTTACCCAAACTAAACTATTCCCACCTGCCTGCAGTTGGCCCATGAACCCTCCAACCTTTCTTTTTCATATACTTATCCAAATGTCTTTTACACATTGTAACTGTATCCACATCCACCACGTTCTCTGGAAGTTCATTCCACACACAAACCACTCTTTCTAAAAATGTGGTCCTCATGTCCTGTTTAAATCTTTCCCCTCTCACCTTAAAAATACATCCCTTGGTCTTGAAATCCCCCACCATAAGGAAAAGATACTTTTTCTTCCTTGCATTTATACTCTATGCCTCCATTTACAGCCCAACAATCCTCTAATCCTTCTTAATAACTGTTTCCACTTGCCTGGTCATCTTCAGATAATTATGCACATGAATCCCAAGGTCCCTCTGCTCCTGTACTCATCTCAAAGTTGTACCATTGAACCTGTATCATTTACGTGTTCTTTTTTCTATCAAAATGCACTACCTCACATTTCTCTGCACTGAAATTCATCTGCCAGGTGGCTGCCCATTTGGCCAACTCGTCAATGATCCTCTGAAGGAGGAACTGAGGAAGGGTCACTGGAGCCGAAACATTAACTCTGTTATCCTTCATAGATGCTGCCAGACCTGCTGAGCTTTTCCAGAAACTTTGTTTTTGCTCCTAAGTCAGTCAGCATCATCCTCATAATCTACTATTTTCCCTAGTTTAGTGTATTTTGTAAATTTAGACATTTTGCCCCCAACACTCATCCTCAAATTGTTTATATAAATCAGAAAAAGTAAGGGTTCCAACACCGATCCCTGGTAAACATCACTTTCAACTCATCTCTAATCTGAGAAATGCCTATCTATACCTACCCTCAGTTTCCTGTCCTTTAGCCAACTTCTAATCCATGTGGCCCAGGACCCATCATCCCAAACATTCCTAATTTTCTAAGCAGCTTGCCATGTGGCACTGCACAGAATGCTTTCTGGAAGTCCAAATATACAACATGCACAAAAATAGAGATTGCTGGAAAAGCTCAGCAAGTCTGGCAGCATCTGTGAAGAAAAATCACAGTTAACATTTCGGGTCTGGTGACCCTTCCTCAGAACTGATGGTAGCTAGGAAAATGTCGGTTCAGAGGCAGAAGATAGGTTGGGGTGGAAGGGGTAAGGAGTAAATGATAGGTGGGGATAGTGCCCAAAGACAGAGAAGAACAGTTGGACAAAGGAGCGGGTACGAACTGGATAAGAGGGTGAACAGCTGTTAATGGAGACTGTTAGAGAGTAACAGTAGGTAGTGTGTTGTGGCAGGCTATGTGATAACAAGGCCTGGTCTGTGGCGTAGGGGGCTGGGACATGGGAGAGATCAGGCCCTAAAATTATTGAACTCGATCTTGAGTCTTGACGGCTGCAGGGTCCCCAAGTGGAAAATGAGGTGTTGTTATTCCAGCTTGTGCTGAGCTTTGCTGGAGACCTGCAGCTAGCCAGAAACAACTGGAAGCACAGAGTCCTGTTTGCAGACAGAACGTAGATATTCTGCAAAGCAGTCACCCAATGTACGCTTCATTTCGTCAATCTAGAAGGGACCACATTGACAGCAGCAAATGCAGTGGGCTAACTTGTGTAAAGTGCTTCTTCGCCTGCAAGATACCTTTGGGCCCTTGGATACTGAGGAGGAAGGAGGTAAATGGGAAGTAGTTACACCTTTGGCACTTGTAGGGGAAGTTGCCGTGGTGGGGGTGGGAAGAGGGGTGGTGTTGGAAGTGAAGGAAGAGTGGAGCAGCATGTCCCAGAGGGAACGGTCCCTGTGGAAGGTGGACGTGGGGCGGGGAAAGTGTGCCTGGTGGTGGCAGAAATTATAGCTTTTGATCTTCTGGCTGTTGATACCGGTGGAGTGGTAGGTAAGAACAAGGGGAACCCCATCGCTATTGCAGGACGGAAGAGATAGAGTAACAGCAGAACTGCACACAATGGGCCAGACTTGGTTGAGGTCCCTGTTAACAATGGTGCTGGAGAATCCTCAGTTGAGGAGAAAGGTGGACGTTTCAGAGGCTCCCTTATCAAAGTTCGCCTCATCGGAACATATGCGACAGAGACGGACGAACTGGGAGAAGGGGATGGAGTCTTTATAGGCAGCAAGTTACAAGGATGTATTGTTCAGGTAGCTGTGGAAGTCTCTGATGAAGGTTCTCAGCCCGAAACATCAGCTTTTGTGCTCCTGAGATGCTGCTTGGCCAGCTGTGTTCATCCAGCTCCACACTTTGTTATCCTGGATTCTCCAGCATCTGCAGTTCCCATTATCAGCTGTGGAAGTCAGTGGGTTTATAGCGGGATATTGCGGCCAGTCTATCCCCAGAAATGGAAACAGAGATGTCAAGGAAGGGAGGAGTCAGATGGAATTGGAAGCAAAATTGATAAACTTTTACAATTCCAGACAAGAGAGAGAAGCAGCACTGGTGATATCATTAATATGTTGGAGAAAGAGTTGTGGATGGGGGCCGGGTTAGGCTTGGAACAAGGAATGTTCTACTTACCCCATGAAGAAACAGGCATAACAGGGACCCATGCGGTTACCCATGCCACCCCTCTGACCTGAAGAAAACGAGAGGAGTTGGAAGAGACGACGTTGAGGCCGAGGATGAACTCGGCCAAGAAAAGGAGGGTTGTGGGTGGGTGGGGATAGTTCAGGCCTTTGCACCAGGAAGAAGCGGAGAGCTGAGAGATGGACATATAAAGGGATCACACGTTCATGGTGAAGAGGCAGTGGCTGAAGCCTGCTTAACTGGAAGTGGTGCAAAGCGTCAGAGCAATCACAGAGGTACATGGGCAGGGACTGGGCCAGGGAGAAAATACCAAGTCAAGATAGGAAGATATGAGTTCAGAAGGGCAGGAGCAGGCTGTCCAGACAATCCTGTTTGTGAATTTTCAGAAGGAGGTAGAAGCAAGCTGTGTGGGGCTGGGGGACTCTCAGCTCGGAGGCAGTGGAGGGGAGATCACCAGATGAAATAACGGCTATAGTTGATACAGTTGTTGACGTGCTATGGTGGGGTCATAGTCCAGAGGAAGATAGGAGAAGGTATCAGAGATCTGGCAATCAGCTTCTGCCACAGAGGTCCATACGCCAGACTACAACAGCACCACCCTTGTCAACAGGCTTAATAACAAAGCCAGGGTTGGATCTAAGCACATCGAGGGCAGTCAGTTCAGAGGGAGATAGGTTGGTTTGGGGGGTGCAGAGCATGATCCTCATCCACTGCTTGTCAAAGAACTCAATTAGTCAGACATGAGATAGTAGGAACTGCAGATGCTGGAGAATCTGAGATAACAAGGTGTACAGCTGGATGAACACAGCAGGCCAAGCATCATCAGAGGAGCAGGAAAGCTGACGTTTCGGGCCTAGACCATTCCTGCTCCTCTGATGCTGCTTGGCCTGCTGTGTTCATCCAGCTCTACACCTTGTTATCTCTTTAGTCACACATGATCTGCTTTCAGAGGTGTGTAAGATTACAAGGGCTATGGATAGAAAGCAGATACCCAGAGTCAAAGGGGCAATAACAAGGGAGCATAATTTTAAGGTGCAAAGCAGAAGGATGACAGGGATTGGAGGAAAACGTTTTCACCCAGAGAGCGGTGGGTGACTGGAATGCACTGCCTGAGAGAGCAGTTGATGTAAGAAATCTCACAACCTTTGAAAAAAGGCATTTGGATGAGCACTTGAAATGTCATAACATTCAAGGCTGTAAACCTTGTGTGGAAAAGAGGGACTAGTGTGGATTTATCATGGCTTTGGCAGTACAGACTCAATGGGCCAAAGGGCCTCTTCTACGGTGTTCTAGACTCTCCAGCCAGGAGGAAATAACCTCCCTGTATCCACTGAGCCAAACCTTCTCAGAGCATTATATGTTTCAACAAGATCACTTTTCATTCTTCCACAGTATAGTCCCATTTCACTTGATCATTCTCACAGGACACCTGTCAATGCAATTCTCCATATTAGTAAATGATAGAGGGGGACTGGAGAAAGATCAAATTTTTTAAAAAATCAATAATTGCAACACAACCAGGAGAATACATTAAACAAACCAGGTTCACTTGTCTGGAAAACAAAAAGCTGAGGGATGATTTGAATAAGATTGAGGTCTGATAGGATAGACCTAGAACAGGTATTTCCACTTTTTGAGACAATTCAAATTAAGGGCTATGGAGTATGAGACAGTCATTAATGGATCCAAAATGAAATTAAAGAGGAATTTCTTTATCCAGAATGGTTAGAATGTGGATAACAAACAGCGACTGAGGTGAGTAGCATGAATATGGTTTTAAGGGAAGCTGGGATAAGCATAAGACAGAGAAAAGAATATAGGAATGTGTTGGTCAAGTGAGATGAAGAGCAGGCGGAACTCATGCTAAACATAAATTGCAGCGTGGATTATTTTGGTTGAATGGCCTGTTTCTGTGCTGTACGTCCATTTACTTGAATATCTAGTCAAGTCAACCACATGACGAACAGTAGCAAGGTAACAGTAACTGTTGGTAAGAACTTTCCAAGTGAGGAGGGTACCAAGTACAGGAGACAGACAGATTTAAAATAAAAACAAATTAAATTTCAACAATTCATTTGTTTGAAGTGCTTCTTTATTTTTAGCTATTTATTTGTTCATCATATTTTGAGAATGTTATGTTCGATTGCAGGCTACCGCTAAATTTCCCTTAGGTCCAAAATCTCTCAAGTGCCGGTCACCATAAATTGTTGAGTCACTTTCAGAAAATGTTACAGACATAAAAAGGGGTCCTGTTCTCAACAGAAGTAAACTTTAACTCCTCTCTGCATTGCATAGAAAGAAAAGTGGGTTTGTGTGGTGGGGTCAGTCTAGGAATCAGAATTGCATTGTGAGGCATTTATTCGATGTAAACAAAATGATCTTTCACTGCTCGTATTTCTCGATGTGTTGTCGTGCGATGATCATTCTCTGGATTTGAGCAGTGCCTTCGTAGATCTGGAAAAGTTGTTGCATTTAAAAATATAAATCAGAAAGTGCAGCATGATGTATTTAGTTTGTACATGTAACAGAAACAAATCAAAATCAAATTAATTTGCTGCATAAGAAATAGCTGTGGCCATTATTACTTTATGTATAAATAGCAATAAATCATTGTAAATAATGTGCATTTACATAGCACTGTTAATGTAAAGGTCCCCAATCACTCCACTCAAAATCTGACACCAAGCTCCATGAGGTGGTAGCAGGGCAGGTGACAAACTAGGAGGTTTTAAGCAGAGCTTTAAAGAATGACACACACTGATTTTGGGTGGTTTTGGTGGTGATTCCAGAGCTCAAGGACCATGTAGCTGAAGCCATGACCACAAATGGTTCATGCAGTAAAATCAGGGAGAGATTCCAACTGGAGGTGTAGAGAGATCCTGTGGGGTCAGAGGTTACAGAAGTTGGTAAATGGACCAAGGCTGTGAAAGCATATTTTTCCCCCCGAATCAATGTACTGTCGAACTAGGTGTCAGGGACAGAATAGGAGAGATGAACAAGATTTTGAGATATGGTCAGCAGAGTTTGAAAGTCTTAAATGAAAAATAGAAATAAAACAGAAACCAGCTGGGGAAGAATACAATGTCTATGATGTACTGTAGGCTCCATCACGACCAGGTTGTCTGATTCAAACTGACATAACACTAAATCACATGTGCTCATTTAAACCACAGTCACTGAGACTTCACCATAGGAAAAACACACAATGTTCAGTCACTGATGTATTCAAATCAGAAATAAAACCTGACAGAGGTCAAGCAAATGTCAAAAGGACTCCACGTTAAATAGTGCACAAGGGAACATCTGACTCCTGATCGCAGCTCATACTGTGACATTAAAGAGAAAGGAGATTGCAACAACTTCAAATACTTGCAGCCAAATTTCTGAAATAAAGGAATTATTTTAATGTTGGGAAATCTGCAGACATAATATGTGGTGAGATAAATGAGCAGCAAAATGGCTTTAAAACCCTCCCACTTCCTACAGTCTAAGGGGATGGCCATAGGAATCCACATGGGCCAAAGCTATGCCTGCCTCTCTCCATCCAGAACATAGAACATAGAACATTACAGCACAGTACAGGCCCTTCGGCCTTCAATGTTGTGCCCACCTGTCATACCGATCTCAAGCCCATCTAACCTACACTATTCCATCTACGTCCATAAGCTTATCCAATGACGACTTAAATGTACCTAAAGTTGGCGAATCTACTACCGTTGCAGGCAAAGCGTTCCATTCCCTTACTACTCTGAGTAAAGAAACTACCTCTGACATCTGTCCTATATCTTTCGCCCCTCAATCTAAAGCTATGCCCCCTCGTGCTCGCCGTCACCATCCTAGGAAAAAGGCTCTCCCTACCCACCCTATCGAACTCTGATTATTTTATATGTTTCAATTAAGCCACCTCTCAACCTTCTTCTCTCTAATGAAAACAGCCTCAAGTCCCTCAGCCTTCCCTCGTAAGACCTTCCCTCCATACCAGGCAACATCCTAGTAAATCTCCTCTGCACCCTTTCCAAAGCTTCCACATCCTTCCTATAATGCGGTGACCAGAACTGTACACAATACTCCAAATGCGGCCGCACCAGAGTATTGTACAGCTCCACCATAACCTCTTGGTTCCGGAACTCGATCCCTCTATTAATAAAAGCTAAAACACTGTATGCCTTCTTCACAGCCCTGTCAACCTGGGTGGCAACTTTCAAGGATCTGTGTACATGGACACCGAGATCTCTCTGCTCATCTACACTAATAAGAATCTTACCATTAGCCCTGTACTTTGCCTTCCGGTTACTCCTACCAAAGTGCATCACCTCACACTTGTCTGCATTAAACTCCATTTGCCACCTCTCAGCCCAGCTCTGCAGCTTATCTATGTCTCTCTGCAACCTACAGCATCCTTCGTCACTATCCACAACTCCACCGACCTTAGTGTCGTCTGCAAACTTACTAACCCATCCTTCTACCTCCTCATCCAGGTCATTTATAAAAATGACAAACAGCAGTGGACCCAACACCGACCCTTGCGGTACACCACTAGCAACTGGTCTCCAGGATGAACATTTCCCATCAACTACCACCCTCTGTCTTCTTTCAGCAAGCCAATTTCCGATCCAAACTGCTGTATCTCCCACAATTCCATTCCTCCACATTTTGTACAATAGCCTATTGTGGGGAACCTTTTCGAACGCTTTGCTGAAATCCATATACACCACATCAACCGGTTTACTCTCGTCTACCTGTTTGGTCACCTTCTCAAAGAACTCAATAAGGTTTGTGAGGCACGACCTTCCTTTCACAAAACCATGCTGACTATCCCTAATCAATTTATTCTTTTCTAGATGATTATAAATCCTATCTCTTATAACCTTTTCCAACACTTTACCAACAACTGAGGTAAGACTCACTGGTCTATAATGACCAGGGTTGTCTCTACTCCCCTTCTTGAACAGGGGAACCACATTTGCCATCCTCCAGTCATCTGGCACTATTCCTGTAGACAATGACGAGTTAAAGATCAATGCCAAAGGCTCGGCAATCTCCTCCCTGGCTTCCCAGATGATCCGAGGATAAATCCCATCCGGCCCAGGGGACTTATCTATCTTCACCCTCTGAAGGATTTCTAATACCTCTTCCTTGTGAACCTCAATCCCACCTAGTCTAGTAGTCTGTATCTCAGTATTCTCCTCGACAACATTGTCGTTTTCTAGAGTGAATACTGTTGAAAAATATTCATTTAGCGCTTCCCCTATCTCATCTGACTCCATACACAACTTACCACTACTATCCTTGATTGGGTCTAATCTTACTTTCATCAATCTTTGATTCCTTAAATACCGATAGAAAGCCTTAGGGTTTACCCTGATCCTAACCACCAACAACTTCTCATGTCTCCTCCTGGCTCTTCTGAGCTCTCTCTTTAGGTCTTTCCTGGCTACCTCGTAGCCCTCAAGTGCCCGAACTGAGCCTTCACATCTCATCCTAACATACGCCTTCTTCTTCCTCTTGACCAGAGATTCCACCTCCTTCGTAAACTACAGTTCCCGCACTCTACAGCTTCCTCCCTGCCTGACAGGTACATACTTATCTAGGACACACAGGAGCTTTTCCTTGAATAAGCTCCACATTTCTAATGTGCCCATCCCCTGCAGTTTCCTTCCCCATCCTATGCTCCATAAATCTTGCCTAATCTCATTGTAATTGCCTTTCCCCCAGCTATAACACTTGCCCAATGATATAGACCTATCCCTTTCCATCACTAAAGTAAACATAACAGAATTGTGATCGCTATAACCAAAGTGCTCACCTACTTCCAAATCTAACACCTGGCCAGGCTCATTACCCAGTACCAAATCTAATGTGGCTTCGCCCCTTGTTGACCTATCTACATACTGTGTCAGGAAGCCCTCCTGCACATTCTGGACAAAAACTGACCCATCTATAGTACTCGAACTATAGTGTTCCCAGTCAATATTTGGAAAGTTGAAGTCCCCCATGACAACTACCCTGTCTCTCTCACTCCTATCCAGAATCACTTTGCTATCCTTTCCTCTACATCTCTGGAACTATTCGGAGGCCTATTGAAAACTCCCAACAGGGTGACCTCTCCTTTCCTGTTTCTAACCTCAGCCCATACTACCTCAGTTGACGAGTCCCCAAACATCCTTTCTGCAACTGTAATACTGTCCTTGACCAACAATGCCACACCTCCGTCCCTTTTACCATCTTCTCTGTTCTTACTGAAACATCTAAATCCCGGAACCTGCAACAACCATTCCTGTCCCTGCTCTATCCATGTCTCCGAAATGGCCACAACATCAAAGTCCCAGGTACTAACCCATGCTGCAAGTTCACCCACCTTATTCCGGACGCTCCTGGCATTGAAGTAAACACACTTCAAACCAACTTCTTGCTTGCCGGTGCCATCTTGCGTCCCTGAAACTTTATTTCGGACCACCCTACTCTCAACCTTTTCTATACTAGAACGATAATTTTGTTTCCCATCTCCCTGCTGAATTAGTTTAAACCCACCCGAATAGTCTTAGCAAATTTCCCCCCCAGGATATCGGTACCCCTCTGGTTCAGGTGAAGACCATTTTGCTTGTAGAGGCCCCACCTACTCCAGAATGAGCCCCAATTATCCAAGAATCCAAAACCCTCCCTCCGACACCATCCCTGTAGCCACATGTTCAACTCCTCTCTCTCCCTATTTCCTTGCCTCACTAGCACGTGGCATGGGCAACAAACCAGAGACAACAACTCTGTTCATCCTAGCTCTCAGCTTCCATCCTAGCTCCCTGAATTTCTGCCTTAAATCCCTGTCTCTCTTCCTACCTATGTCATTGGTGCCAATGTGGACCACAACTTGGGGCTGCTCCCCCTCCCCCTTAAGGATCCCAAGAACACGATCAGAGACATCACGCACCCTGGCACCTTGGAGGCAACACACCAACCATGAGTCTCTCTCGTCCCCACAGAAACTCCTATCTGTCTCCCTAACTATGGAGTCCCCAATGACTAATGCTCTGCTCCTCTTCCCCCTTCCCTTCTGAGCAGCAGGGACAGACTCTGTGCCAGAGACCTGTGCCCCACTGCTTTCCCCTGGTAAGTTGTCCCCCCACAACAGTATCCAAAACAGTATACTTATTGTTGCGGGGAATGGCCACAGGGGATCCGTGCACTGACTGCCAGTTCCCTTTCCGTCCCCTAACCGTAACCCATCTGCCTTTTTCCTGTACTTGAGGAGTGACTGCCTCCCTGTAACTTCCCCCAATAACCCCCTCTGCCTCCCGAATGATCCGAAGTTCATCCAGCTCCAGCTCCAGTTCCCTAACGCGGTTTTCAAGGAGCTGGAGTTGGGTGCACTTGCTGCAGATGTAGTCAGCAGGGACACTCGTGGTGACCCTTACCTCCCACATTCTGCAGGAGGAGCATTCAACTGCCCTGACCTCCGTTCCCATTATTCTAAATTCCCAAAGAGACTGTTTAAAAATAAAGAATAAAAAATAAACTTGTTACCTTACCAATCAGGCACACAGAACCTTTGTTTTTGGTTAGAGGAGGAGGATGTGTAGGAGACACTACCCGGGTAGTGTTTCGGGTAACGCAACCACACAAATATATTACCTCACTCACTCACCAGTCCCATGTCGGCTCCTGCTCAGCGTCCCTCCGCCTATTCACGAGGTAAGCTTTTTAACGATTCAAAAACAGTGACTCACCGGCTTCCCGACAGGCTCCTGCTCCAAGCTCCCACTCGCGCTGCTGCTGCAACCAGTGACTGCCTTGAAACCAACATCTACTTCAAGCCCACCAACTACCACAGCTACCTAGACTGCACCTCCTCTCACCCACCTTCCTGCAAGAATGTGATCCCCCACTTTTAATTCCTCCACCTCCACTGTATCTGCTCGCAAGTTGGGGCGTTCCACTCCCGAACATCCCAGATGTCCTGCTATTTCAAGGACCACAACATCACCTCTTTGGAGGTCGAAAATGCCCTCAACCATATCTGTTGCATTTCCCGCAACTCTGCATTCACACCCCCTCTCCACAACAAAAACAAAGACAGAATCCCCTTGCTCTCACTTATCACCCCACTAACCTCCGGATTCAAAGTATCATTCTCTGCCACTTCCACCACCTGCAATCCAATCCCACAACCAAAGATATATTTCCCTCCCCACCCCTATCTGCCTTTCGTAGGGGCCACTCTCTCTGTGATTCCCTCATCTGCCCCACACTCCCCTCCAGCACCACCACCCCCGGCACCTTTCCCCGCAACTGTAGCAAGTGCTACACCTGCCCCTACACCTCCCCCCTCAACCCCATCCAAGGCCCCAAACAAACCTTACGCATTAGATAGAGGTACATCTGCACATCCATCAACGTGGTTTATTACATCCACTACTCCCAATGTGGCCTCTTCTACATTGGTGAGACCAAGTGGAGGTTTGGAGACCATTTTGTAGAGCACCTGCGCTCTGTTTGCGGCAAACAACAACACCTTCCAATTGCAAACCATTTCAATTCCCTCTCCCACTCCCACTCCCTGGGTGACATGCCCATCCAGGGCCTCCTCCAGTGTCACAATGGAGTCTCCTGCAAACTGGAGGAGCAGCACCCCATATTCCACCTCGGGAGCCGACAGCCCG
This sequence comes from Stegostoma tigrinum, assembly GCF_030684315.1. Classification (NCBI taxonomy): domain Eukaryota; kingdom Metazoa; phylum Chordata; class Chondrichthyes; order Orectolobiformes; family Stegostomatidae; genus Stegostoma; species Stegostoma tigrinum. The sequence goes on from NC_081361.1 coordinate 101,010,503, forward strand.
ATGGCCTAAATGTGGATTTGACCATTTTCGAAACCTCCCTAACCCCGGCCTCATCCCATGTCCAACACTCCGTCTCATAACGCCTCCTTGACCTAATACAACCTGACCATCTTCTCTCCCATCTATCTACTTCTCCTACCTCACTGACCAATCCCCACCACATCCTACCTGCAGTCACCTGTCACTATCCTGCTGACTATCCCCAGCCTCACTCATCTTCTCTCTATTTAGTTCTGTGCTCCCTTGCCCCTCCCCATTTTTGAAGAAGGGTCCTGACCCAAAACATCAACTTTCATAGAACATAGAACATTACAGCACAGTACAGGCCCTTTGGCCCTCGATGTTGTGCCGACCTGTCATACCGATCTCAAGCCCATCTAACCTACACTATTCCATCTATGTCCATATGCTTGTCCAATGATGACTTAAATGTACTTAAAGTTGGCGAATCTACTACCGTTGCAGGCAAAGCGTTCCATTCCCTTACTACTCTCTGAGGAACTTTCCTGTTCCTCTGATGCTGCCTGGCCTGCTGTGCTCCTCCAGCTCCACAGTGTTATTATCTGTGACTCCAGCATCTGCAGTTCTTACTATCTCTGCTTTAAGACGATGCTGCTGAGCGTTAAATATTGGCTCGGACACTAGGGAGTGATCACACAGAGTCTCAGTTTAAAGTATCATCCATTGCAGCCCTCGATGTCTGATTCATGCACTCAAGTTACTTGACTGGTAAATATCAGTTTAAAGCAGAAAGCTGTTTAAAAGGGAAGTGGGCTTCTCAGGGTTATTGGAATACAATAGCAAAGAAGTTATGTTTTATAAACATGGGTTAGGTCTCAACACGGCTCTTTGAAACAGCCTTCTCATCATGTAAAAGCTGTTAAGTACTTAACAAATATGAATGTCAAATATTACATTGGTTGATGCCATGGATGAGAGGTTAAACCAATGATCTGTCTGACCTTTCCTGGATGTTAAAGCCAATATTTGTACTACGTTGTTCAATTAAAAGAGGCATTTGGCCCACTTGCCTTCATTGGTCAGAGCATTAAGTATAGGGGTTGGGACATCATGTTATGGCTGTACGGGACATTGGTGAGGCCACTTTTGGAATACTGTGTACAGTTCTGGTCACCTTGTTATAGGAAGGATATTATTGAATTAGAAAGGGTGCAGGAAAGATTTAGAGGATGTACCAGGAGGAGGGTTTGAGTTATAGGACAGATTGGGACTTTTATCCCTAGAGTGTCAGAGACTGAGGGGTGACCTTACAGAGGTTTATAAAATCTTGAGGGGCATGGATAGGGTGAATAGCAAGGATCTTTTCTAAAGAATCTATATAGAATCCCTACAGTGTGGAAACAGGTCCTTTGGCTCAACAAGTCCACACCAAACCCACACCCATCTCCTTGTAACCGACTTAATCTACATGTCCCTGAACACTACGGGCAATTTAGCACGGCCAATCCACCTAACCGGCATATCTTTGGACTGTGGAAGGAAACCAGCGCACCTGGAGGAAACCCACGCAGACACGGAGAAAATGTGCAAGCTTCACACAGACAGACGCCCAAGGGTGGAATTGAACGCAGGTCCCCAGGGCTGTGAGGCAGTGTTGCTAACCACAGAGCCACCATGCTTTTCCTCAGTGAGGGGAGTTCAAAACTGGAGGGCACAATTATGGTGAGAGGAAAAAGATTTAAAGGGGACCTGATGGGCAACTTTTTCACACAGAGGATGGCTTGTCTTTGGAATGAACTGCCAGAGAAATTGGTACAGGCAGGTACAGTTACCACATTTAAAAGAAATTTGGGCTGATACATGAACAGGAAGGGTTCACAGCGGTATATGCCAAATGTGGGCAAATGGAACTAGCTTAGTTTGGAAAACCTGGCTGGTGTGGATGAGTTAGACCAAAGGTTCTGTTTCTGTGCCTAATGACTCTATAAGTCTCTAGTTCTGAGAAGCACACCTTATGAAGGATGCCACACCCCTGGAAAGGGGATTTATTAGAATGATTTCAGAGATAAGAGACTTCTTTTAACACTGGGAGAAACAGTAGATATGAACTGCAAGAGGAGCAGAGTGAATCCACCGCTGCCGTGGTGCAACTGTCTGTGTGGAGTTTGCACATCTCCCACTGTCTGTGTGGGTTTCCTCCAGGTGCTCCAGTTTTCTCCCACAGTGAAAAGATGTGCAGGCTAGGTGGATTGGCCGTGCTAAATCGCCCATAGTGCTGAGAGATGTGTAGATTAGGTGGGTTATAGGGTAATGGGTTTGGGTGGGTCCTCTGAGGGTCGATGTAGATTTGTTGGGCCAAAGAGCCTGTTTCCACACTGGAGAGATTTATAATGTGACAAACCTTAGGAGACATTCAGCTGGGAGGAACTGTCTCCCTGTAAAATAGGAAAGCATTTCTTCAAAATCCTGCAACTGCAAAAGATCAGAGGAGTGTAGGAGTCCAAGGAGACTCTTGGTCAGAGATTCATGTATTTTCTAACAAAGTCAAGTACATATGTTATCACTTAATTAAGTTTATTGTTTAACTAATGAATGGAGAAATAAACCAAAAATGAATTTAAATGGAGGAAATTAACATTTGAGGTTTTAAAACATTACTAAATTAAAATTTGATGTGTATAAATAATAAGCTAAACACAAATAATAAGCTAACTTGTTCTATAGGGAAGAAAACCACCATCCTTATCTGGTCTGACCAACATGTAACTCCAGAACAATAGCAATGTGACACTTAACTGGCCTCTGGGCAATTAGGGATGAGCAATAAATACTGCCTGGCCAGCAATTCCCTCATCCCATGAATGAATAAAGATAAGAGAAAAACAGTGAAGTTGTTTTAAGTTTTGTCATTGAATGTAACATTGATGGCTCGACCAACATTTATTGCCCATGTGGCAGTGGCAGGGAGCCACCTCCTTGAATTACTGTAGTCCATATCGTATTGGAACTGCCACAATATTGTTAGGAAGGCAGCAGAAACCCAAGTATTTATAATATTAAAAGTCCCTACTTATAAATTCTGGAAGTAAATAAAACAAGGTTAAGTAAGGATAATAGATAATAAAATGTAAGGCTGGATGAACACAGCAGGCCAAGCAGCATCTCAGGAGCACAAAAGCTGACGTTTCGGCCTAGACCCTTCATCAGAGAGGGGGATGGGGAGAGGGAACTGGAATAAATAGGGAGAGAGGGGGAGGTGGACCGAAGATGGAGAGAAAAGAAGATAGGTGGAGAGAGTATAGGTGGGGAGGTAGGGAGGAGATAGGTCAGTCCAGGGAAGATGGACAGGTCAAGGAGGTGGGATGAGGTTGGTAGGTAGGAGATGGAGGTGCGGCTTGGGGTGGGAGGAAGGGATGGGTGAGAGGAAGAACCGGTTAGGGAGGCAGAGACAGGTTGGACTGGTTTTGGGATGCAGTGGGTGGAGGGGAAGAGCTGGGCTGGTTGTGTGGTGCAGTGGGGGGAGGGGACGAACTGGGCTGGTTTTGGGATGCGGTGGGGGAAGGGGAGATTTTGAAGCTGGTGAAGTCCACATTGATACCATTGGGCTGCAGGGTTCCCAAGCGGAATATGAGTTGCTGTTCCTGCAGCCTTCGGGTGGCATCATTGTGGCACTGCAGGAGGCCCATGATGGACATGTCATCTAAAGAATGGGAGGGGGAGTGGAAATGGTTTGCAACTGGGAGGTGCAGTTGTTTATTGCGAACCGATCGGAGGTGTTCTGCAAAGTGGTCCCCAAGCCTCCACTTGGTTTCCCCAATGTACAGGAAGCCACACCGGGTACAGTGGATGCAGTATACCACATTGGCAGATGTGCAGGTGAACCTCTGCTTAATGTGCAAAGTCATCTTGGGGCCTGGGATAGGGGTGAGGGAGGAGGTGTGGGGGCAAGTGTAGCATTTCCTGCGGTTGCAGGGGAAGGTGCCGGGTGTGGTGGGGTTGGAGGGCAGTGTGGAGTGAACAAGGGAGTCATGGAGAGAGTGGTCTCTTCGGAAAGCAGACAGGGGTGGGGATGGAAAAATGTCTCGGGTGGTGGGGTCGGATTGTAGATGGCGGAAGTGTTGGAGGATGATGCGTTGTATCCGGAGGTTGGTGGGGTGGTGTGTGAGAACGAGGGGGATCCTCTTTGGGCGGTTGTGGCGGGGGCGGGGTGTGAGGGACGTGTTGCGGGAAATACGGGAGACGCGGTCGAGGGCGTTCTCGATCACTGTGGGGGGAAAGTTGCGGTCCTTGAAGAACTTGGACATCTGGGATGTGCTGGAGTGGAATGCCTCATTCTGGGAGCAGATGCGGCGGAGGCGGAGGAATTGGGAATAGGGGATGGAATTTTTGCAGGAGGGTGGGTGGGAGGAGGTTTATTCTAGGTAGCTGTGGGAGTCGGTGGGCTTGAAATGGACATCAGTTACAAGCTGGTTGCCTGAGATGGAGACTGAGAGATCCAGGCAGGTGAGGGATGTGCTGGAGATGGCCTAGGTGAACTGAAGGTTGGGGTGGAAGGTGTTGGTGAAGTGGATGAACTGTTCGAGCTCCTCTGGGGAGCAAGAGGCGGCGCTGATACAGTCATCAATGTAACGGAGGAAGAGGTGGGGTTTGGGGCTTGTGTAGGTGCGGAAGAGGGACTGTTCCACGTAACCTACAAAGAGGCAGGCATAGCTGGGGCCCATGCGGCTGCCCATGGCCACCCCCTTAGTCTGTAGGAAGTGGGAGGAATCGAAAGAGAAGTTGTTGAGGGTGAGGACGAGTTCGGCTAGGCGGATGAGGGTGTCGGTGGAGGGGGACTGGTCGGGCCTGTGGGACAGGAAGAAGCAGAGGGCCTTGAGGCCATCTGCATGCAGAATGCAGGTGTATAGGGACTGGACGTCCATGGTGAAAATGAGGTGTTGGGGGCCAGGGAATTGGAAGTCCTGGAGGAGGTGGAGGGCATGGGTGGAGTCACGGACGTAGGTAGGGAGTTCGTGGACCAAAGGGGAGAAAATGGAGTCCAGATAGGTGGAGATGAGTTCGGAGGAGCAGGAGCAGGCTGAGACGATGGGTCGACCAGGGCAGGCAGGTTTGGGGATTTTGGGAAGGAGATAGAAACGGACCGTGCGGAGTTGGGGAACAATGAGGTTGGAGGCTGTGGGTGGGAGGTCCCCTGAGGTGATGAGGTCATGAATGGTGTTGGAGATGATGTTTTGGTGCTCGGGTGTGTGGTCATGATCGAGGGGGCGGTAGGAGGAGGTGTCGGAGAGTTGGCGTCTGGCCTCGGCGATGTAGAGGTCAGTGCTCCATACTACCACTGCGCCACCCTTGTCTGCGGGTTTGATGGTGAGGTTGGGGTTGGAGCGGAGGGAGCAGAGGGCAGCCCGTTCTGCAGGGGAAAGGTTGGAGTGGGTGAGAGGGGTGGAGAGGTTGAGGCGGTTAATGTCTTGACGGCAGTTAGAGATGAAGAGGTCGAGGTAAGGTAGGAGGCCTGGGGGTGGTGTCCAGGAGGAGGACTTGTGTTGGAAGCGGGTGAAGGAGTCAGTGGAGGGAGGGTTAGGTTCCCGGTTGAAGAAGTAGGCGTGGGGGCGAAGGCGGCGGAAAAACTGTTCTATGTCCAAACGTGGTAATAAAATGTGAGGCTGGATGAACACAGCAGGCCAAGCAGCATCTCAGGAGCACAAAAGCTGACGTTTCGGGCCTAGACCCTTCATCAGAGCTGATGAAGGGTCTAGGCCCGAAACGTCAGCTTTTGTGCTCCTGAGATGCTGCTTGGCCTGCTGTGTTCATCCAGCCTCACATTTTAATATCTTGGATTCTCCAGCATCTGCAGTTCCCATTATCTCTGATACTATGTCCAAACGTGACTGATATTCATTGATGTGTGGTTGTAGGGGGACAAAGGTGAGCTCCTTACTAAGGACTGACCGTTCGTCCTCAGTCAGTGGAAGGTCTGGGGGGTCGGTGAACATGCGGCAGGGCTCAGTGTGGCTGTCTCCTCTGGGGTTGCTGGCTGTGGAGGTTGTGGGCGGAGCGACGAGGTCGTCGGCCGTGGGCGGGGTTCCAACAGCGTCGGCTGTGGGCGGGGTTCCGTCGGCGGTTGGAGGATCGGGGTGGGCAGCAGCAGCTGCGGTTCGGGTGGTGTGTGAGGTGTTGTAACTGGAAGTGGAGGCGATGACTGCAGCAGCGGTCGCGTCCATGGTCCCGGAAGTCATGTGCCCGGCGGAGGCGTCATCGGTGGGGTCTCCGGCCGTGTCCTCATGGTCAATGGCGGCGGGAGCTTGGTGGGGGAGGGGCAGGGACAGACTCGGGATTTGGGAGGCGCAGGAATCTTCTTGTGGGTGGCAGGGGCCAGTGAGTTTGTTGTACTTACGATTTTTGGTGTCCAGTAAAGCTGAGTGAAACTGCGTGTTCAGTCTGTGGATTCTGCGGAGGATAAAAAACAGCAGAGGTCCTTTGCAGGTCTGGGAGAGGGAGGCTCTGAGCTGGGGCAGGCTGGATTGCAGTGTGTGGAGGTGCCGGCGCATGGCTGCGAGTGTCTGTTTTTGGACTCGCAGGGAGAAACGCTTCTGAAGGGTCTGAATATTCTGGGTGTAGAGGTGGTCACGGTTGGGGCCAAATTGGGAAGGCTGAAATGTAGACTGTAGTCCATTGGGGATGATCCGGTTCTGTAGGCAGGTGCTGAGGAAGGTGATGTGGCTGTGGTGCCTGGTTTGCTTCAGGACATGGTCGAGCAGTTTCAAGGCCGAAGAGATTACAACAGAGTTGCAATGGGAGACAGATTCCCTGAGGTTGGTCCGGAGGGAGAAGGGTAACTTCTTCAGGTTAGGCATCCCTGGAAGAAGCTTCGCAGTGAGGTTAAAATTGTATCAGTGATAATGGGAACTGCAGATGCTGGAGAATCCAAGATAATAAAATGTGAGGCTGCATGAACCTCCCAGTCGCAAACCATTTCCACTCCCCCTCCCATTCTTTAGATGACATGTCCATCATGGGCCTCCTGCAGTGCCACAATGATGCCACCCGAAGGCTGCAGGAACAGCAACTCATATTCCGCTTGGGAACCCTGCAGCCCAATGGTATCAATGTGGACTTCACCAGCTTCAAAATCTCCCCTTCCCCCACCGCATCCCAAAACCAGCCCAGTTCGTCCCCCCCCCCACCCCACTGCACCACACAACCAGCCCAGCTCTTCCCCTCCACCCACTGCATCCCAAAACCAGTCCAACCTGTCTCTGCCTCCCTAACCTGTTCTTCCTTTCACCCATCCCTTCCTCCCACCCCAAGCCGCACCTCCATCTCCTACCTACCAACCTCATCCCACCTCCTTGACCTGTCCGTCTTCCCTGGACTGACCTATCCCCTCCCTGCCTCCCCACCTATACTCTCCACCTATCTTCTTTTCTCTCCATCTTCCGTCCGCCTCCCCCTCTCTCCCTATTTATTCCAGAACCCTCACCCCATGCCCCTCTCTGATGAAGGGTCTAGGCCCAAAACGTCAGCTTTTATGCTCCTGAGATGCTGCTGGGCCTGCTGTGTTCATCCAGCTTCACATTTTATTATCTTGGATTCTCCAGCATCTGCAGTTCCCATTATCACTTAGGTAAGGATAATAGTGTGGGCGTGTGCTGCAAGTTTCTAGACAGCATTATGATCCTGAGCCACTACACGTGCAACTGTCTGCGACCCTCAAACTCCTGTTTGTGGTGAAGACTAGAAATAGAGGAATCAGTTTAAAATCTGCAATCTTCTATTTCAGACAGAGATAAGGGTGTTATTTATTTCTCAAAGAAGGTCATTAGTTTGTGGAATTTGCTTGCCCCAACAGCAATGGAGTCAAAGAGTTTTAAGGCAGAGGTGGATGATAGATTCTTGATTAACAAGGAAGTTGAAGAATACCAGGGAAAGGCACAAAGTGTTTTCGAAGCCACAATCAGATCAGCCATAGTCTTATTGAGTGATGGAGTAGGCAGAAGCAGCCAAATGGCCTGCTCCTGTTCCTAATTCTTCAGTTTGTACATTCAGATTAGTGTTGTTGAGCTGGAATCTTGAGATGCAGTCATCACAGGGTGGTGTGTGTCACCTAAACACTTTCACCCAGATGTTTAGTAGCAATTCAAGTCTATTTAGACACTAGGGATAGGAAGGTCTGACTGCAAGTCAGGCAGCTTAAGGAATCACCAGTGCAGTGGTGCACAAGCCTCAGATTCTGCCCTCATCTGACAGGTACAAGATTTGGGCAGCCTGTGAGGGAGACAGCACTGTCTTCAGCATGCTACAGAGAGCTTTCAAGTGTGGGTAGTGAACAGCAGTGTGTCACTATGGTGCCAGTATATTCAGGGGTATAATGTACTCTTAAAATCTCAAAACATTTCACAGTCAATGAAGTACTTCTGAAGCGTAGTCACTGTTGGAATGATGGATCTGCAACCACAAATTCATACACAGCAAGCTCTGACAAACAACAAAGTTACAATAATCAGATAACATGTATGATGTGAGGGATAAAATTCGGCCAGCATACCCGGGATAAATAGCCTGCTCTTTGAAGTTGTGCCAAGGAATCTTTTATGTTCTAGATGAAGCAGACTGGCTCTCAGTTAACATCTGATCTGAAAGACAATACCTTCACAATGGAGCACTCCCTCAGTAGTTTATTGGAATGGCGGTCTTGATTTTTGCTCACAAGATCTTTCATGGGACTTCAACCAACTGAACTGTAGCTAGCACACAACATGATGTGGGAAAATACAGCAGTAAAGAAATGGGCATGCAGAATTTTATTTTCAGCACTGAGAGATTAGATTATGTTGGCATTCAGAGGGGCCTGGGTGTTTTGAAGTGTACACTCGAAATTAACATGAAAGTACAGCTGGAAATTAGAAAATCAAGTTGTATGCTACCATTTATCACATTAGGATTGGGCTACAAGAGCAAATAAATCTTACAACAATTAAGGGCTTTAGTGACTCTACAAATAGAGTATGGTGTTTGGGTTCTGGGTCTTCAAGAAACGATATCTTGCCTTAAGGAGAAGTGAAATGAGATTTATTGGACTGCTTCCAAGGATGAAGGGATTGTCTATGCAGAGAGTCTGGAAAGACTACACCTGTAATCCTAAAATTTGGAAGAATGGGAGGCAATCTCATTGAAATGTAAATTTCGAAGGGGCTTGACAGGGTAGATGCTGCCAAGATCTCGCTGGTTGGAAATCTAGAAAACTGGGTCACAGTCTCAGACTAGGTCAGTCATTTAGAGCACAGCTTTGGAGAAACATTTTTGTTCTGAATCTTCGCAATAGGTGATCCCAGAGAACTACGAATGGAGCATATTTAAGACAAAGACCAATGATATTTATGCATCGAAGCAGTTAAGAGACATGAAGAAAGCACGGGGTGGCTAAGAGGAGATGGCAAGTCAGTCACAATTTTGGTGCTGGGCAGTGCAGGCCCGAGGTCCAAATAGCTGACTGCTGCTCCTATTACTTATGTTCTTACAGAGGTCCTTCTCCCTCTACTAGTGATGAAGGGAGGCTTAATAGGTGCTCAAAATCAGAGCACTTTAGATAGAGGATCAAGGACAAACTACTCCCAACAGCAGGAGGGTCAACCAGCAGAAGATAACAAGATACAAAACTGACGAAAATGGCCAAAGAGCGGGAGGTGAGAAGATGAAAAAGATCCTTTTTGAGATCTGTAATGCATTATCTGAAAGGGTGGTGAAAAGAAAACGTTTCAATAGTAACTTGCAAAAGTAAGTTAGAACAAAAACTTGAAAAAGAAAAAAACTGCAGGGCTATGGAGCCAGAGCAGGTGAAAATGGGACTAACTGATGGGTCTTTCAAAAAGCTAACAGATTTGATGAGTCAAATGACCACGTTCTGGCTGCACCATTCTGATACCCTGAGGTTTGGCAATTGATTGTGAAATCCTTTAATTTTGCAAAATTGTGCTGGGAAAACAGCGGGTAATTAGCAACACCAACATAAAGTACTGGATGCTGGAAGTTTGAAATAACAAAAAAATGCTGAAAATAACTCAGTTGATCTGGCAGCTTCCAATCAAGAAAAAGATAATGTTTCAGATTGATCACCCTTCAGTGGCCAATATCCATCCATATATCCAAATGAAGATATTGACAGAACTCATTATCTTGGTCATCTTCTCTTTGCTGCTTATTAGACAGCTTGGCACCAAATTGGGTTGCTGTGTTTCCTAATTACAAGCACACAAGAAAAGTATTTCTGACCTGTAAAATATCTGGAGGCCACTCAGGGTGTGAAAACCATGGCAGAAATGCAAGATCTCTCCTTCTTATTTGAAGGATCAGTACAATTTCAGTTGATGTTAAAAAAAATTGAATCTTGTGGTACTTGCCTGGTAGATTTTAGCATCTCTCATCAGTTTCTCCACGGGATATTCACTGTTGAATCCACTGCCCCCAAAGATCTGGACAGCATCACTGGCAACCTGATTGGCAATGTCTCCCGCAAAGGCTTTTGCTATGGAGGCGTAGTAAGTGTTCCTCCGTCCCTGGTCCACTTCCCAGGCTGCCCTCTGGTAACCTAACCGTGCCAATTCCACCTTCAGGGCCATGTCTGCCAGCAGGAAGGAAACTGCCTGATGCTGTATACATAACAGAGGGAGGAACAAGATTCAGCTGAGGCAAGAAATAGCACAGTTGCATCTCCCCAGTCCAACAATGGACTCTCAAGAGTCTTGCATTACAGGGAACTAATTCTGTCCACCGTACATGTGCTGATTTGCCAAAATAGCTATCCAATAAATCAGATGGTGCACCTTCTCGCAAAATCCTACAACATTTTCCCCTTCGAGTATCTCTCTAATTCCCTTTTGAAAGTCATTGTGAATCTGCTTTCACTGCCATTCCAGGCAACCCATTCCAGATCACAATGTACTGCATAAAAAAAATTCTCATCTCCTTCGGGTCTTTTACTGATTTAATCTATCAAAAGACTTCATCATTTTGAACATCCCTTTTAGACCTCCTCTTAAACTTCACTGTTCCAAGACAAGTAACCCAAATCTCTTTAGTCTCTCACATTACGGAAGTCCCTTAGTCTTAGCATCCCTACTCTCCAGTGATCCTTACCAGACACCAATTTATTTCACCAAGTTTACAGAAGTCATCACATTTACAGAAGTTACAACGTTATGCTTGATCTTATGATTCGAAAAGTCGGAGTGGTTGGTAATCAGGCTCCATCACTCCATGAGCTGTGCCAAAAGTATAGAACTTTTATTTAATCACCAAAATGGTCAATGTGTTTCTATTTACTATTGTTATCCAGAACGAGAGACCTTTGGCAGTTTCCTTCAGCGGACTGAAAAGTAACATGTTTATTAACAGGTGGTAAAAATAGGTTAACTTTTCTTCATTCATTCAGGAGATGAGGACAGTGTTCACTAGGCAGCATTTATTGCCCATCTCTAACTGCCCAGAGGGCAGTTCAGAGTAAAGCACATTGCTGTAGGTCTGGAATCACATGTAAACCAGACCAGCCAAAAAATGGCAGTTTCCTTCCCTAAAGGACGTTAGTGAACCAGGGTTTTTCCTGACAATTGACAATGGATTCACAGTCATCGTTAGATTCTTAATTCCAGATATTTATTGAATTCAAATTATACCTTATTCCATGGTAGGATTTGAACCTGGGTCCCCAGAAGTTCGTCTGGGTCTCTACTGTACAGAGGTAATACCATCAGGCCATCGCCTCCCCCATACTAAACTACTAAACTACTATACAGACTTAAACTATAACCCTTAATCTCACAAGCTTGCATTCATAGACAAGTCAGCACAGCTCTGCAGAAATATCATAGCTTTGAACAAATATGAAGAAAAGACCAACACGCCATAGGTCAAGTATGCAAATTCAGAAGACAGAGTGACTCAATTTCTGAGATAATGGGAACTGCAGATGCTGGAGATTCCAAGATAATAAAATGTGAGGCTGGATGAACACAGCAGGCCAAGCAGCATCTCAGGAGCACAAAAGCTGACGTTTCGGGCCTAGACCCTTCATCAGAGAGGGGGATGGGGGGAGGGAACTGGAATAAATAGGGAGAGGGGGGAGGAGAACCGAAGATGGAGAGTAAAGAAGATAGGTGGAGAGAGTGTAGGTGGGGAGGTAGGGAGGGGATAGGTCAGTCCAGGGAAGACGGACAGGTCAAGGAGGTGGGATGAGGTTAGTAGGTAGCGGGGGGTGCGGCTTGGGGTGGGAGGAAGGGATGGGTGAGAGGAAGAACCGGTTAGGGAGGCAGAGACAGGTTGGACTGGTTTTGGGATGCAGTGGGTGGGGGGGAAGAGCTGGGCTGGTTGTGTGGTGCAGTGGGGGGAGGGGACGAACTGGGCTGGTTGAGGGATGCAGTAGGGGAAGGGGAGATTTTGAAACTGGTGAAGTCCACATTGATACCATACGGCTGCAGGGTTCCCAGGCGGAATATGAGTTGCTGTTCCTGCAACCTTACAGAGAAAAAGATCTCTTCATCTGGTTTTACTTTAAGGATTTTTCTCCTACTGCATTAGAGTACTAACACTGCTTTACTTTTCCAAGCCACTTTACAACTGCCATTTCAAAGTGTGTACCAACTCAGAGAGCTGGAATCACAAGCTGGTCCAAGGCCAGTAGATTCCCTTCTCATAAGGAAATGGAGTCAACCAGTTCTGTTTGTAGGAATTTTGTCAGAGAACCTTCTTGCACAAGAAGAGTCCATTCAGCCCATAGCACCACACCAGCTTTGTGAAAGAGCAGGCAACAAGAGATAGGCAATCAATGTTAGCCCAGGTGCCAACATCCTCCCCTCTGGCTCTTTAGCCAATTACCTTCAATGTGTCAGAGATAATGGGAAAGGCAGATGTTGGAGAATCCAAGATAACAAATTGTGGAGCTGGATGAGCACAGCAGGCCAAGCAGCATCTCAGGAGCACAAAAGCTGATGTTTTGGGCCTAGACCCTTCATCAGACCCGAAGCGTCAGCTTTTGTGCTGCTGAGATGCTGCTTGTCCTGCTGTGTTCATCCAGCTCCACACTTTGTTATCTACCTTCAATGTATCCCTTTGTTCACTGACTCTCCTGCCACTGAAAACAGCTTCTCCTCATTCACACAATCAAAATCGCTCTACCAAACTTCACTTTACTACTTTCTTCTCTACAGGAAACTGTGAGCGGAGTTTTCTGTACACAGAAACGGAGCGGACAGCTAGCACCATTAATGCTAACAGTATTACTGGTCCAAGTCTGCTCATGCCGCTTCACAGCAACTTGTTACCCTTTCTGCAACCTCTTAGGACATTATACACACATTTCTGACAAAGGGACAGCACACCAAAAGCTTGTGTTTTCAAATAAACCTGTATTGTGTGACTTCTGACTTTGTCCATTGCAGTCTGACACTGGCATCTCCACATTCAGAAATGGTGGCAGTGAATGTTAAAACTAGGGCTCAATGGTATTTCACATTTGAAGGGCTGCTCCTATTCTTATTTTTTAAATCCTTAATCTTCACACTTAAAATCTCTATTTGAAGAGATACAGAATACATACATACACCTCCAACCCCAATGAGACTTTCAATTCCCAATGAATCTGCAGTCAAAGTCCAACAACTGAATACAATTTAAAAATAATTGATACAATTAACAACCAACAGAAAGCCCTGAGTGACCAAAGACTGAAGCTTGGGTTTCTGAGGGCGAGAGGCAGAGTGAAGCTGAGTGTTTCCAAGAAAGCAGTACAGAATTGAGGCTGAGGTGGTTCAATCTCTCCAACCAGATGGGAGTGAAGGCTGTGGATGGAGAATTGTGGTAAGAATGCATAGGGAGGCCAGGGTCAGCAGCTAAACATAAGTCGGGATCAGAAGGAATTGTAGACCACACTGACCTGACAAATTTCACGAGTGTTCCTTTCAATGTGCTCAACCACAAATGACCACAGAATTTGAATTCCAGGAGCTCTGTGCTGCTAGTCCAGTGATTGAATGTACTGGAGAATATCCCTCACCAAAATGGCCCAGAGATTAAATCTGTTGTAAACAGCCATGTTCTCCTTTGAAACGATTCTCGGGATTTGGGTGCCAGCATTTATTGACCATTCCTAGTTGCCGTTGAGAAGGTGGTGCCAAGCTGCCTTCTTGAACCACTCAGTTCATCCAGTGCAGTTAGGGAGAAAAGTCAGATTTTTGACCCAGTTCAGGATGGTAAGAGACTTGGAGAGGAACTTGAGCATAGTGGCGTTCTCATCCATCTGCTGTTCTTAGCACTCTAGCCCATCAATTATCATTATAATTACTGAAATATACATAGTCAATGCTCAGCAGTAGGAGTCATTACTGCCTCTAGCACTTTCTGGGAAGCCCCAAGTGCTCAAGGAACAAGAGCACATGTTCACCGGGAAAATGTGTCTCTAATTAGAACAAGTTATATTTATTTTATAATCAATTAATTTACATTTCCCAAGGTGCCTCACAGACATGTGCATCCATCAAAATTTGGTACCAATATTAGCAAGGATGACTCATGTCTTGGTGTAAATATAGGTTTAAGGAGCATCATAATGGAAGTAAGTGGGGCATAGATGCAAAGCCAGAGTTTAGTACCAAGGCAGATAAAGGCAATAGTTCAACAATTGAAATTGGGGATGCTTAAGCAGAAGGTTGCACAGCAGCAGAAGCTTAGAGAAACAGAGAGGACATTAGTGGATTTGAATATGAGAGTGAACATATTAAATTTGAGGATGTGTTACAAAGCTCAACCTTACCTGTGCGAGTAATCTTCCAAAGGTTTTTCTTTCCAAGGCATACCTAGTCGCTTCATCCAAGGCTCTCTGGGCTAAACCAACTGCTCCAGCAGCAACCTGTGATTTATATTTGTGTGTACAGGAGACAGAGTTCAGTTAAAGGTCCCAAGCATCCTAAGGACAATAGAGATTGTGCAATTTATTGCACTTTGTGAACCAGTTTGTACTTTAAATAGGATTGACCTTTTCATCACTGAGTTCAACAGTTTTTCCGTTCAAGCCTAAGGAGTGAAGCATAAAACTAGGCTCCAAGTGCAGTACTGAGCAGCTGGGGAGTGGGAGAGCTCTGAGGGAGGAGAGCACAAGTAAAAGTGTTTTTAAATGAGCGTGATTCCGAGGTCTCTTCTACCCTCAAAGAGACCAAGAATCCAGATCCAAAATTTCAGCGATGACCAGAGTAATGTGAATGTGGTAGATTTAATGAAAGAATCACTAGGGGGCAGTGCCAGTACTCAGACAGAATTCAGCCTGCAATTTGAGAGGGAGAAGTTGGATTCAGATGTAATGGTACAACAATCGAGTAAAGGTAACTACAAAGACAAGAGGGACGAGCTGGTCAAAGCTGGTTGGTAGGGAAGCCTAGCAGGTCAGACAATGGGCGACAATGGTGGGGGTTTCTGGGTAATTCAAGAGGCACAGCAGAAATTCATGCCAAGGAAGAAGAAACATACTAAGGGGAGGACAAGGCAACCATGGTTGACAATGGAAGTCAGGGACAGCATAAAAGTAAAAGAAAAAGCATTCAATATAGTGATGATTAGTGGGAAGCCAGAGGATTAGAAAACCTTCAAAAACTAGCAAAGGGCAAATAAAAATAAACCTACGAGTGGGGAGAAGATGAAATAGGAGAGTAAGCTAGCTAGCAATATAAAAAGAGGACTGCAAGAATTATTTTAGATATCTAAAAGGGAGGAGACAGACAAGAATGGACATTGAAACAATGGAAAATGAGGATGGAGAAGTAGTAACGGGGAACAAAGAAACAGCTGAAGAATTGAATAGGTACTTTTCATCAGTCTTCACAGTAGAACACACTAACAGTGTATCAGAGCTTCAAGGGGCAGAGATGGCTGCAGTAGCCATCATGAGGGGGAAAGTGCTGGGGAAGTTGAAAGGTCTGAAGGTGCACAAATCACGCAGACCAGATTGATTACACCCAAGATTTCTGAAGGAAATAGCTGAGGAGATTGTGAAGGCATTGGTGGTGATTTTTCAGGAATCACTGGAATCAGACATGGTTTCAGAGGACTGGAAAATGGCTGATGTAATAACTTTGTTTAAAAAGGGAGGGAGGCAGAAGACAGGAAACCACAAGCCTGTTAGCCTGACCCTCAGTCATTGGTATGATTTTAGAGTCCATTTTAAGAATGAGATTGTGGAATACTTGGAAGTACACGGTGAAACGGTAAGTCATCATGGTTTCATCAAAGGGAGGCCATGCCTGACAAATCTGTTAGAATTGTTTGAAGAGTAATGCACAAATTAGACAAAAGGCGAGCCAGTGGACACGATCTATTTGGATTTCCAGAATCCTTGACAAAGTGCCACACGGGAGACTGCTAAATAAGAGAGCCCACGGTAATGGGATACAATACAGGCATAGATAGAGGATTGGCTGACTGGCTGATTGGCAGAGTGTGGCGATAAAGGGGTCGTTTTTGGGATGGTAGCCGATGAATAATGCAGTTCTGTAGGTGGGACAACAACTATTCATGTTATACAGTCACCATCTGCATGAAGGAACTGATGACATTATTGTTGAGTTTTCACGTAACACAAAGATAAATTGAGGGGCAGGTAGTTTTGAGGAAGCAAGGAGACTGCAGAAGGACTTGGGCCAGGAGAGTGGTCAAGGAAGTGGCAGATGTAAAATAATGTGGGTAATTGTGAGGTTATGCACTTTGGTAGAAAGAATATACTATTTTCCAAACAGGAAAAGGCTTCAGAAATCTGTAGCTTCTAGATTAGAGCTCTCTTAAGGTTAACACATGGGGCTTCTAGATTAGAACTCTCTTAAGGTTAACACATGGGGCTTCGAGATTAGAGCTCTCTTAAGGTTATCACATGGGGCTTCTAGATTAGAGCTCTCTTAAGGTTAACACATGGGGCTTCGAGATTAGAGCTCTCTTAAGGTTATCACATGGGTTCAGTTGGCAGTGTGGAATGCAGATGTAATGTTAGCATTCATTTCAAGAGGACTAAAGTACAAGAGTAGAGATGTTTTCGGTTGTTTTCGGCAGCAGCAGCGCAAGCCAGAGTGCCGACGGGAAGTTAAGATTGTTTTTTCTTCCCTGTATAAAATCTTACCTTGTGCAGCAGAGAACCTCTTGTTTTCAGCAGCAGGTGTGTAGAGAGAACACAAGCCAGGAAGGAACTGATATATTCAAGCATTGGCTAAACCTGAAACACTATACATTTTGTGTCTCCCACCCATCCCCATCCTCTAACCAAAAAAGACTGTGTCGAGGTTCGGTAAGGTGAGGCTTTTTTAAAATTCTTCTGGAAGTCTCGAGTAGAGGGAATGGAAGCTGGGCAGATGCATGCTCCTCTTGCAGGATGTGGGAGCTAAGGGTCACTGCTGATGTCCCCTCCGATTTCACCTGCAAGAAGTGCACCCAACTCCAGCTCCTCAAAAACCATGTTAGGGAATTGGAGCTGGAGCTGGATGAACTCCAGATCATTCGGGAGGCTGAGGGGATGATAGGGAGGAGTTATAAGGAGGTGGCACACCCAAGGTACAGGAAAAAGGTAGCTGGGTGACTGTCAGGAAGGGGAAAGGAAATAGGCAGACAGTGCAGGGATCCCCTGTGGCCATTCCCCTCAATAACAAGGAGACCGTTTTGGACACTGTTGTGGGGGACAACCTACCGGGGAAGGCCATAGCAGACAGGTCTTTGGCACTCAGCCTGGCCCTGTGGCACAGAAGAGAAGAGGGCAGTATAGGAGAGCCATTGTAATGGGGAATTTAATGGCAGGAGGAGCAGACAGGCAGTTCTGTAGGCACGATCGAGATAAATGGATGGTATGTTGCTTCCCAGGTGCCAGTGTCCATGATGTCTCAGATTGTGTCTTCAGGATCCTTAAGGGGGAGGTGGAGCTACCAGCAGGCATGGTACACATCGGTACCAGTGACATAGGTAGAAAAAATACAGAGAATGTGTAAAACAAGTACAGGGAATTAGGTTGGAAGATGAAGTCCAGGACAAACAGGGGAGTTATCTCTGGATGACTACCAGTGCCACGTGATAACAAAGTAAGAAATAGGGACAGAGTGCTGCTAAACATGCGGCTACAGGGCTGGTGTAGGAGGGAGGGCTTCCATTATGTGGATAATTGGAGCACATTCTGGGAAAGGTGGGACCTGTACAGTAAGGACCGATTACATCTGACCCAGAAGGGCACAAATATCCTGGGGGGGAGGTTTGCTCGAGCTGTACAGGATGGTTTAAACTAGATTGGCAAGGGGCAGGGAACTGGATTTGTAATTCAGCGGATGAGGTATTCAGCCTTCCAACAGACACAAGAGGGAGTGAGGTTGTTTATAAAGAAATGTGGCCGATGGAATGTAATTGTGGACACAGGGGTGGTTTGAGGTGTGTGTACTTCAATGCTAGAAGTATCAGAAAAAAGGCAGATGAACTTAGAGCATGGGTCGGTACTTGGAACTATGATGTTGTGGCCATAACAGCAACTTGGGTAATTCAGGGACTGGAATGGATGCTGGAAGTTCTGGGATTTAGATACTTTAAGAGAAATAGGGGAGGTGGAAAACGAGGCGGGAAAGTGACATTGCTAGTCAGGGCGAATATAGCAGCTACTGAACGGCAGTTTGAGAATGCTATATCTACAGAGTCAGTTTGAGTTGAGGTCTGGAACAAGAAAGGAGCAGTCACTTTATTGGGTTTTTTACAGACCCCCTAATAGTTGCTGAGAAGTGGAGGAGTGGATTGGGAGGCAGATACTGGAAAGGTGTAGAAGTCACAGGGTTGTAGTCCTGGGTTACTTCAACTTTGCAAATATTGATTGGAAATATTTTAGTTGCATAGTTAAATGGAGCAGATTTTGTCCAGTGCATTCAGGAAGGATTTCTGACACAGGATGTCGATAGACCAACATGAAAACAGGCCACTTTGGTTTTGGTGCTCGGAAACGAACTGGGCTAAGTGTTAGACCTGTTGGTAGGAGAGCATTTTGGCAGTAGCGATCATAACTCTGTTACTTTTACAATAGTCATGGATAAGGATAGGTACATACAGCAGGGTAAGGTTTACAACTGGGGGAAGGGTAATTACAATTCTGTTAGGCAAGAACTGAGTAACATAAAATGGGTGCAGATGCTGTCAGGGATAACAAAGTGTGGAGCTGGATGAACACAGCAGGCCAAGCAGCATCTCAGGAGCACAAAAGCTGACGTTTCGGGCCTAGAACCTTCATCAGAGCTCGAGACCCGAAACGTCAGCTTTTGTGCTCCTGAGATGCTGCTTGGCCTGCTGTGTTCATCCAGCTCCACACTTTTTTATCTTGGATTCTCCAGCATCTGCAGTTCACATTATCTCAGAGCACTATTGAAATGTGAAGATTGTTTAAGGAATGCAGGCTACGTGTGCACATTAGATTTGGGGAGCCGTGGTTTACGAAGGAGGTGGAATCTCTGGTCAAGAGGAAGAAGGAGGCTTATGTTAGGATGAGATGTGAAGGCTCAGTTAGGGCACTTGAGGGCTACGAGGTAGCCAGGAAAGACCGAAAGAGAGAGCTCAGAAGAGCTAGGAGGAGACATGAGAAGTTGTTGGCGGATAGGATCAGGATAAACCCTAAGGCTTTCTGTAGGTATTTAAGGAATCAAAGAATGTCGAAAGTAAGATTAGGCCCAATCAAGGATAGTAGTGTTAAGTTGTGTGTGGAGTCAGATGAGATAGGGGAAGCGCTAAATGAATATTTTTCAACAGTATTCACTCTAGACAACGACAATGTTGTCGAGGAGAATACTGAGATACAGGCTACGAGACGAGGTGGGATTGAGGTTTACAAGGAAGAGGTATTAGAAATCTTTCAGAGGGTGAAGACAGGTAAGTCCCCTGGGCCGGATGGGATTTATCCTCGGATCCTCTGGGAAGCCAGGGAATTGCCGAACCTTTGGCATTGATCTTTAACTCGTCATTGTCTACAGGAATAGTGCCAGATGACTGGAGGATAGCAAATATGGTTCCCCTGTTCAGGAAGGGGAGTAGAGACAACACTGGTAATTATAGACCAGTGAGCCTTTCCTCAGTTGTTGGTAAAGTGTTGGAAAAGGTTATAAGGGATAGGATTTATAATCATCTAGAAAAGAATAAATTGATTAGGGATAGTCAGCATGGTTTTGTGAAGGGAAGGTCGTGCCTCACAAACCTTATTGAGTTCTTTGAGAAGGTGACCAAACAGGTAGATGAGAGGAAACCGGTCGATGTGGTGTATATGGATTTCAGCAAGGCGTTCGAAAAGGTTCCTCACAATAGGCTATTGTACAAAATGCGGAGGAATGGGATTGTGGGAGATATAGCAGTTTGGATTGGAAATTGGCTTGCTGAAAGAAGACAGAGGGTGGTAGTTGATGGGAAATGTTCATCCTGGAGACCAGTTACTAGTGGTGTAACGCAAGGGTCATGTGTTGGGTCCACTGCTGTTTGTCATTTTCATAAATGACCTGGAGGACGGCGTAGAATGATAGGTTAGTAAATTTGCAGACGACACTAAGGTCGGTGGAGTTGTGGATAGTGACGAAGGATGCTATAGGTTGCAGGGAGACATAGATAAGCTGCAAAGCTGGGCTGAGACGTGGCAAATGGAGTTTAATGCAGACAAGCGTGAGGTGATGCACTTTGGTAGGAGTAACCAGAAGGCAAAGTACAGGGCTAATGGTAAGAATCTTAGTAGTGTAGATGAGCAGAGAGAGCTCGGTGTCCATGTACACAGATCCTTCAAAGTTGCCACGCAGGTTGACAGGGCTGTTAAGAAGGCATACAGTGTTTTAGCTTTTATTGCTAGAGGGATCGAGTTCCGGAACCAAGAGGTTATGCTGCAGCTGTACAAAACTCTGGTGTGGCCGCACTTGGAGTATTGCGTACAGTTCTGGTCACCGCATTATAAGAAGGATGTGGAAGCTTTGGAAAGGGTGCAGAGGAGATTTACTAGGATGTTGCCTGGTATGGAGGGAAGGTCTTATGAGGAAAGGCTCAGGGACTTGAGGCTGTTTTCATTAGAGAGAGGAAGGTTGAGAAGTGACTTAATTGAAACATATAAAATAATCAGAGGGTTAGATACGGTGCATAGGAAGAGCCTTTTTCCTAGGATGGTGACGGCGAGCACGAGGGGGCATAGCTTTAAATTGAGGGGTGAAAGATATAGGACAGATGTCAGAGGTAGTTTCTTTACTCAGAGAGTAGTAAGGGAATGGATCGCTTTGCCTGCAACGGTAGTAGATTCGCCAACTTTAGGTACAATGAAGTCGTCATTGGATAAGCATATGGACGTACATGGAATAGTGTAGGTTAGATGGGCTTGAGATCGGTATGACAGGTGGGCACAACATCGAAGGCCGAAGGGCCTGTACTGTGCTGTAATGTTCTATGATATGTTTGTCCTGAGCAGGCAGGGAAGACGTGGTCAAGTGAGGGAGCCTTGGTTCTCAAGAGAGGTAGAACGACTGGTTAAGAGGAAGAAGGAGGCTTATGTAAGGTTTAGGAAAAGAGGAACAGAAAAGGCTCTAGAGGGATACAAGTTATTCAGGAAGGGGCTGAAGAAAGGGCTTAGGAGAGCTATAAGGGAGCATGAGAAAACCTTGGTGGATAGGATCAAGGAAAATTCCAAGGCTTTTGACACGTACGGGAGGAATAAGAGAATGACCAGAGAAAGGGTAGGACCGATCAAGGATTGTATAGGGAATTTGTGCCCAGAGCCTAAAGAGATAGGAGGGGTCCTTAATGAATGCTTTTCTTAGGTATTCACAACTGAGAGGAGCTAGTTGTAGAAGAGGACGGTATGAAACATGCCGGTAGGATAGAGGAGGTCTCTGTTAGAAAGCAAGATGTGCTAGGAATTTTGAGCAAGCTGAAAATAGGTAAGTCTCCCAGGCCTGATGGGATTTATCCAAGGATTCTATGGGAAGCAAGGGAAGAGATCGCAGGGCCTTTGGTGATGATCTTTTCATCCTTACTGTCCACGGGTATAATGCCAGAAGATTAGAAAGAGACAAACGTCATTCCCTTGTTCAAAGAAGGGGATAGGGATAAACCTGGAAATTACAGGCCAGTTAGTCTTACGTCAGAGGTGGGCGAGTTATTGGAAAGAGCTCTGAGAGGTAGGATTTATGATCACTTGGAAAGGCAAAGTTTGATTTGTGATAGTCAGCATGGATTTGAGAGGGGTAACTCATGCCTCACAAACCTTACTGAATTCTTTGAAGAGGTGACCAAACACGTGGATGAAGGTGGAGCGGTGGATGTGGTATACATGGATTTAAGTAAGGCGTTTGTTAAGGTTCTCCATGGTAGGCTCATGCAGAAGGTAAGGAGGCATGGGATAGGGGGAAATGTGGCAGATTGGATTCAGAATTGGTTGACCCTTAGAAGACAAAGCGTGGTAGTAGACGGAAAATATTCAGCATGGTGCTCAATTACAAGTGGTGTACCACAAAGATCAGTTCTGGGTCCTCTTCTATTTGTGATTTTTGTAAATGATTTGCATGTTGGAGTGGAAGGGTGGATTAGCAAGTTCACGGACCACACAAAGGTGGGTCGTGTTGCGGACAGTGCAGACTGCTGTTCTAGGTTACAAAGGACATTGATCGGATGCAGAGCTGGGCTGAGTAGTGGCAGATGGAAAGTGTGAGGTGATTAATTTTGGAAGGACAAACTTGAAAGCAGGATAGAGGGTTAATGGAAAGATTCTTGGCAGTGTGGAGGAGCAGAGGGATCTTGAGGGTCATGTCCATAGTTCCCTGAAAGCTGCCACCCAGGTGGATAGAGTTGTTAAGAAGGCGTATGGTGTGTTAGCTTTCATTAAGAGAGGGATTGAGTTCAAGAGCCGTGAAGTTATGCTCCAGCTATACAAAAGCCTGGTTTGGCCACATCTGGAATACTGTGTCCAGTTTTGGTCGCCTCATTACAAAAAAGATGTGCCAGTGTTGGAAAAGGTGCAGAGGAGATTTACCAGGATGTTGCCTGGAATGGAGAGAAGGTTGTACGAGGAAAGGTTGAGCGAGCTAGGGCTTTTCTCTTTAGAACAACGAAGAATGAGAGGTGACTTGATAGATGTGTACAAAATGATCAGAGGTATAGATAGAGCCGACAGCCAGAGACTTTTTCCTTGGGTGGAGGTAGCTATTGGAAGGGTCATAGTTTTAAAGTGAGTGGAGGCAAACATAGGGAAGACATCAGAGGTAGGTTCTTTACTCACAGAGTGGTCGGAGTGTGGAATGCATTGCCAAAGAGGGTAGTGGAGTCGGCCTCATTAGGGGCATTTAAGCGACTATTAGATAGGCATATGGATGATAGTATAAGGTAGGGGTGGAGGTTAGATAGACCTGATGTTTAGGGTAAAAGTTTGGCACAACATCGTGGGCCGAAAGGCCTGTATTGTGATGTACTGTTCTATGTTCTATGTACTGCTGAGTCTGTGTAAGGCTCTGGTTAGACCGTATTTGGAATACTGAGAGCAGTGTTGGGTCGCATAATGTAAGGAAGGATGTGTCGGCATTAGATGGGTCCACAGGAGGTTCACAAGAATGATCCATGAGATGAAGGGCTTGTCACATGAGGAGCAGTTGAGTACTCAGGGTTTGTATTTAATGGAATTTAAAAGGATGAGGGAGAAATTGATTGAAATTTACCAAATAATGAGAGGCCTGGATAAACTGAATGTGAAGATGATGGTTCCACTAATAGGAGAGACTAGGACCTGAGGGTGCGACCACAGAGTGATGGGACAGCTGAGATGAGGAGGAATTTCTTCACAGACAGTGATTAATCAGTGGAACTCATTGCTGCAGAGGGCTGTGGAGGCCAAGTAATTGAGTGTATATGAGGCAGAGATAGATAGGTTCTTGATTAGTACGGGGATTGAGGGTTACGGGGAGAAGGCAGGAGAAAGGGATAAGAAATATATCAGCCATGATCAAATGGCGGAGCAGACTTGATGGGTCAAATGGCCCAATTCTGCTCCTGTATCTTTATAAGACTTTGATTGGGCCACACTTAGAGCATTGTGTTTAATTCTGGTCACCACATTACAGGAAGGAATGTGGAAGTTCTGGAGAGAGTGCAGAATGGGTTTACCAGCATGCTGCCTCGATTGGAGGGTATGAGCTCAGGGGCAGGCTAGAAAAACTTTGGTTGTTTTCTCTGGAATGGCGGAGGCTGAGAGGAGACTTGATAGAAGTTCATAAAATTATGAGATGCATAGATAGGGTTCACGGTCAGAATCTTTTTCCCAGAATTGAAATGTCTAATACAAGGGCATGCATATATGGTGAGTGGGGGAAAGTTCAAAGGGGTTGAGGGGGCCAGGTTTCTTTTCACACTATCACAGGTGGTGGTGGAGGCAGATACAATAAAGGCATTTAGGAGACTTTTAGGTAAACACATGAATATGCAAGGAATGGAAGGATATGGAGCAAGGGTAAGCAGAAGGGATCAGTTTCATTTGGCATCATGTACAGCACAACATTATGTATCTCACAGTCTTGAAGAATCCTCCCTTAGGATGGGATGGGAAAAATTATCGAAAGCATTCTGCAGCTTTTAGCGTTTATATTGAGCACGGAGATTTCCATACTGAATAGAAGAAGCTTTGCTTCAGAATTTGCTTCCAACACTCCCACAGGACATAAGTACTGGCTTCGTTCCAACAAAGATTTCAACTCAACATTTAAAACTTCACTTCTCGTCTGAGAATGGTATACACATAGCCAAATGCCTCAAGCCAACACTCCAGAAATTTAGGTCACTGTAAACCCTACTCACCGGTGGTCTGGTTTTGTCAAATGCTCCCATTGCAATTTTGAAGCCAGCTCCCTCTCCAATAAGGACATTCTCCTTAGGCACTCGCACATCTTCAAAGACAATGCCTCTGGTATCGGAGCAGCGCTGACCCATGTTAATCTCCTAGCCCAACAACATACAGGTCAATATTAAAAAGATTCACATATCATGTTGAGCTAATGCATGGCTATGTTTCTCTGTCATTATTTTAAATGGTTAACCAAATGATCATTGGACAGAGGATAGCCATTACTGTTTTGAATGGATATGTTCAAAGGTACTGAAAAGCTTCATCACTCAAACTGAGTTGATACAATGCGGAGCTGGGGGAACATGGCAGGTCATACAGCATCAGAGGGGCAGGAGAGTCGATGTTTTGGGTTGAGATCCTTCATCGGGCTGGGGAGAGGGAGGGGGTTCAGAAACAAAGGGATGCCATGGGGCCGGGGAAGGTCGGTGGCATGGTGATAGGTGGATGGAGGTCAGGGGTTGTACAGACCGGTCAATATGAAGGGTGGGACAGATAGCTGAGAAGGGAGATGGACAGCTTATGTCAGGCCACGGAGATGGGGATGAGGGGGAGGTTGGACATGGGTCAAGACAGGGGGTTGGGGAGGTTTTGAATCTGGTGAATTCCATGTGGAGGTCATTGGGCTGTAGGTTCCCAAGGTAGAATGTAAGGTGTTGTTCCTCCAATTTACGTGTGGCCTAACTGTGACATTGAAGGTGGCCAGGATGGACATTTCACCCAGGGAGTAGGACAGGTGAATTAAAATGGTTAGCAACTGGAAGGTGGTGTTGATTGTTGCATACAAAGCGCAGATGCTCCGCGAGTCAGTCACCAAGTCTGTACTTGAGTCTCTAAATGTAGAGGAGACCACATTGGGAGCAACGGATGCAATAGACCAGGTTAGAACACATACAGGTGAATCCCTGTCAGATCTGGAATGATTATTTGGGGTCTGGGACAAAGGTGAGGGGGCAGGTGTAGGGGCAGGCGTGGCACTTCCTGCGGTTGCAAGGAAAGGTACAGTGGGGTTAGTGGGGAGTGTGGAGCAGATGAGGGACTCATGAAATGAGCAGTCCCTACGAAAGGCAAATAGGGGTGGGGAGGGAACTATCTCTTTGATGTTGCGGTCTGATTGTAGGCGGCCGAAGTGGCAGAGGATGATGTGTTGGATTTGGAGATTAGTGCGGTGGCATTTGAGGACCGGGGAGCTCTATCCTTATTGGTGTTGGGGGAAGGGGACTTGAGGGCAGAAGTGCAGGTAAAGCAGGAGATGCATTTGGAGGCATTTGAATCACCAGCGAAGGGTCGTTTATGGTCCCTGAAGTAGGAGATCATCTGAGATGACTGGGAGTGGACCGTTTCATCCCAGGAGCAGATGCAAAGGAGGAGGCAGAATTGAGAGTATGGGATCACATTTTTGCAAGAGGGTGGGTGTGAGGAGGTAGCTATGGGAGTCAGTTGGGTGTGAAATGGATGTTGCTGCTGACATGGTTACCAGAGATGGAAACAGAAGGGTCCAGGAAGGGGAGGGAGGTATCAGAGCTGATCCAGGTGAATTTGAGGTTGGGGTGAAAGATGTTAATAAAGTTGATGAACTGTTCAAACTCCTCATGAGAGCATGAGCCAGCGCTAATAGTCATCAACGTGGCAGAGGAAGAGGTGAGGGATGGTACCAGTGTAGCTGCAGAAGACAGACTGTTCCATGTATCCTACAAAGAGGCAGGTATAGCCCAAACCCACATGGGTGCCCATAGCCACCCCATCAGTTTGTCAAAGGTGGGAGGAGTGAAGGAAAAGTCGTTGAGGGTGAGGACAAGTTCCGTCAAGCAGATGAGTATGTTTCGGTGGAGGGGGACTGGGTGAGCCTAAAGGAGGGCAAGAAACAGGACTACTTGCACGCCAAACAGCGAAAGCAGCAAGTGATAGATGGAGCTAAGCGACCCCTCAAACAACGGATCAAATCTAAGCTTGCAGTCCTGCCACATCCAGTTATGAATGGTGATGGGTAATTCAACTCCTCACGGGAGGAGGAGGCTCCACAAATATCCCCATCTTCAATGATGCAAGAGCCCAGCACAGCAACGCAAAAGACAAGACTGAAGCATTCACAGCAATCTTCAGCGAGAAGTGCCACATTGAAACCTGGTGCTGAACACCCTCCAGCACTCTCCACTGAACCAGGGGTGATCCCTTGGCTTCATGGTGATGATTGAGTGGGGGATGTGCCAGGCCACGAGGTTACAGATTATGCTGGGGTATAATTCTGCTGCTGCTAATGGTCCACAACACCTCACTGGAGCCCAGTCTTGAGGTGCTAGATCAATTCAAAGACTGTCCCATTTAGCATTGTGGTTGTGCCACATTACACAACAGAAGCTATTCTCAATGTGAAGGTGGGACTTCATTTCCAAAAGGACTGTGCAATGGTCACCCTTACCGATACTGTCATGAGACAGCTCTCCCAATTTTGGCACTCACCCCAGATGTTAGAGAGGAGGACTTTGCATGGTTGACAGAGCTGTTTCTGCCATTGTCTTTTCCAGAACCTAGGTCAATACCTGGTGATCCATCTGGTTTCATTTTGTGGAGACTTTTTAGCAATTGGTACAACTGAGTGGCTTGGTCGGCCATTTCAGAGGGCAACTGAGGGTCAACCACATTGCTGTGGGTCTGGAGTGATGTGTTGCCCACAGTAGGTGAGGGTGGCAGATTTCCTCTCCCGAAGGACATTACTAAACTCGATAGGTTCTTCCAACAATCTGCAACGACTTCACGGTGATCAGTAGATTCTTAATTCCAGACTTTTTTTAAAAGTTTTGAATTCAGATTCCAACATCTGCCATGGTGGGATTCAAACCCGGATCCCCAGACCATTAGCTGGGTTTCTGGATGAATAGTTTAGCGATAATACCACTAGGCCATCACCTACCCCCACCTCCCACCTTAAAAATATGCCGAGTTTTGAACTCTCCCCTCTGGGGTAAAGACCTTTGCTTTTATCTTATTTATGTCCTTCATGATTTTATAATCCACTATAGGGTCACCCCTCAACCTCCTATGCTCCAGCAAAAAAAAGGTTCCAGCCTATCCAGCCCCTTCTTGTATCTCAAGCCCTTCAGTTTTGGCAATATCCTGGTAAATTTTTTCTGAGCTCTCTCCAGTTTAGTAATATCCTTCCTATAACATGGTGGTGACCAACACTGCACAGTACTCCAGAACAGGCCTCAACAATGTCCTGTACACCCTCACCATGACATCCCAACTACTATGCTCAAAAGGTCTGAGCAAAGAAGGCAAGCATGCTAAATGCCTTCTTAACCACCCTGTCTACCTCTGATGCAGATTTCAAAGAATTATGTACCTGAACCCCTAGGTGTCTCTGTTCTGCAATAATACCAAGGGCCCTACTATTAATTGTATAAGTCCTGTCCTTGTTTGTTTTACAAAAATGCAATATCTCTCATTCATCCAAATTAAACTCCATCTACCACTCCTCAAACCATTGACCCAATTAATCGAGATCCATTTGTAATCTTAGATAAGCTTTTTCACTGTCTACAATGCAACCAATTTTTGTGTCATCCGCAAACTTACTAACCATGCCTCCTATATGCTCATCTAAGTCATTTATAAAAATGATAAATAAAAGTCCACCCAATACCGATCACTGTGGAATACCACTGGTCACAGGCCTCCAGTCCGATAAAGAAACCTCCACACCCTGTCTCCTCCCACCAAGCCAATTTTATACTGAATTGGCAAACTCATCATAAATCGCATGTGATCTAACTTTCGTCTACCATGCCAAACCTTATCAAAGGCTATACTAAAGTCCATGTAAACAACATCAACCACTTCACTGTCTATCATTTTGGTTACTTCCTCAAAAAACTAAATCAAGTTTATGAGACACGATTTCCCTTGCACAAAGCCATGTTGACTATCCCTAATCAATCTTATTGCTCTAAATGCGAGTTTGCTTGCTGAGCTGGAAGGTTCGTTTTCAGACGTTTCGTCACCATTCTAGGTAACATCATCAGTGAGCCTCCGACGAAGCGCTGGTGTTATGTCCCGCTTTCTATTTATCTGTTTAGGTTTCATTCGGTTGGTGATGTCATGTCCTGTGTTGGTGATGTCATTTCCTGTTCTTTTTCTCAGGGGGTGGTAGATTGATTTGGAGCCAGTGTGTCTGTTGATGGAGTTCCGGTTGGAATGCCATGCTTCTAGGAATTCTCGTGCGTGTCTCTGTTTGGCTTGTCCTAGGATGGATGTGTTGTCCCAATCAAAGTGGTGCCCTTCCTCATCTGTATGTAAGGATACTAGTGATAGTGGGCCATGTCTTTTTGTGGCTAGTTGATGTTCATGTATCCTGGTGGCTAGCTTTCTGCCAGTTTGTCCAATGTAGTGTTTGTCACAGTTCTTGCAAGGTATTTTGTAGGTGACATTCGTTTTGCTTGTTGTCTGTATAGGGTCTTTTAAGTTCATTAGCTGCTGTTTTAGTGTGTTGGTGGGTTTGTGGGCTACCCTGATGCCAAGAGGTCCGAGTAGTCTGGCAGTCATTTTGGAAATGTCTTTGATGTAGGGGAGAGTGGTTATGGTTTCTGAGCCCGTTTTGTCTGTTTGTTTGGGTTTGTTGCTGGGAAATCGGCGGACTGTGTTCATTGGGTACCCATTCTTTTCAAATATGCTGTGTAGGTGATTTTCTTCTGCTCTTCGTAGTTCCTCTGTGCTGGCTTGTTGGAATAATGTTCTAATGCAGCTTCATTTGTGGGTGTTGGGATGGTTGCTCCTGTAGTTCAGTATTTGGTCCGTATGTGTTGTTTTCCTGTTCACTGAGCGAACAGTCAATGGGGAACTTCAAACCAGCGTCTACAGGAAAACAACACATACGGACCAAATACTGAACTACAGGAGCACCCATCCCAACACCCACAAACGAAGCTGCATTAGAACATTATTCCAATGAGCCACCACACACTGCAGCACAGAGGACCTACGAAGAGCAGAAGAAAATCACCTATATAGCGTATTCAAAAAGAATGGGTACCCTATGAACACAGTCCGCCGACTTCTCAGCAACAAACCCAAACAAACAGACAAAACGGGCCCAGAAACCATAACCACTCTCCCCTACATCAAAGACATTTCCGAAATGACTGCCAGACTACTCGGACCTCTTGGCATCAGGGTAGCCCACAAACCCACCAACACACTAAAACAGCAGCTAATGAACTTAAAAGACCCTATACAGACAACAAATAAAACGAACGTCATCTACAAAATACCTTGCAAGAACTGTGACAAACACTACATTGGACAAACAGGCAGAAAGCTAGTCACCAGGATACATGAACATCAACTAACCACAAAACGACATGACCCACTGTCACTAGTATCCTTACATACAGATGAGGAAGGACACCACTTTGATTGGGACAACACATCCATCCTAGGACAAGCCAAACAGAGACACGCATGAGAATTCCTAGAAGCATGGCATTCCAACCAGAACTCCATCAACAAACACATTGGCTCCAAATCAATCTACCATCCTTTGAGAAAAAGAACAGGAAATGACATCACCAACACAGGAAATAACGTCACCAACCTAAGGAAACCTAAACAGATAAATAGAAAGCGGGACATAACACCAGCGCTTCATCGGAGGCTCACTGATGATGTTACCTAGAATGGTGACGAAACGTCTGAAAACTAACCTTCCAGCTCAGCGAGCAAACTCACATCCACAACCTCAACCTGAGCCACAAATCTTTTCAAAACTTGCTAGCTCTAAATGTATGTAAATCCTATCTTTCAGAACTATCTCTGACAATTTACCCCACCGTCATCAGACTTACTGTAGTAAGTAGTTCTGTAGTTTCCAGGATTCTCCTTACAGCTTTTCTTAAATAAAGGCACAACATTAGTCATTCTCCAGTCCTCCAGCACCTCACCTGTTGTTCTAGACAAATACAAATATTTCTGCAAGGGATCTCACAGTTTCTTCCCTAACTTCCCACAACATCCTGGGGTATACTTGATCAGCTCCCAGAGGTTTATCCATGTTTACATTTTCTAAGATCTCCAGCACTTCCTCTTCTGTAATGTGAACTGTTTTCAAAGCATCAATATTTATTATGAGTTCTCTAGCATCCACTTCTTTCTCCACAATAAAAATTGACGCAAAATATTCATTTAGCATCTCTCCCATCTCCTAAGATTCAACAGACAGATGACCTTGTTGATCTCTGAGAGGTTTTATTCTCTCTTTAGTTTCTCTTTCACTCTTAATGTACTTGTAGAATATCTTTGGATTATCCTTGTCTACAAAGGCTCTTAGTTCTCCTGATTTCTCTTTTAAAAATTCTCCTACCATGTTTATACTCTTCAAGATATTTGTTTGGTCCTAACTGTCTATATCTGATTCTATTTTTATTCTTGGCTGGGGCCTCAATGTCTTTATTCATCCACTATTCCCTAATCTTACCAGTGCTACCTTTCACTAACAGGAAAATAATGCCTCTGAACTGTCATTTTCACACTTTTGAAAGTCTTCAACTTGTCAGTCTTCTTTTTACCTGCGAATAGTTTACTCTAGTCAATTCTTGAATCACTGAAATATTTCTGCATAAAAGCACACGCCAATTACCTTTCTTCCAACTTGGATTCCGGGAGAGTCAGCATCTACAATGAAGCCAGTGAAAGCTTTGCTTGCAGAAGCTTTGGGATCTGGATCCGAACGAGCAAGGAGAAAATACCTGGAGCAAAACAAATGTTTAGAAATGATCAACTATTTGCAAATGACCCACTCCAAATTTTCTTTTTTAAAATAAACCTATTTGCTACAATTAGGTGTTTTTCTTTCCTCTTTCAGTCTCCAAAATGCTGAAGGGCATACTATAATAGACAATAGACCATAGGTGCTGGAGTAGGCCATTGAGCCAGCACCACTATTCATTATGATCATGGCTGATCATCCCCACAATCAGTATCCTGTTCCTGCCTTATCACCATAACCCTTGATTCCACTATCTTTAAGAGCTCTATCCATCTCTTTCTTGAAAGTATCCAGAGAGTTAGCCTCCACTGCCTTCTGGGGCACAGCATTCCATATATCCACCACTCTCTGGGTGAAGAAGTTTTTCCTCAACTCTGTTCCAAATGGCCCACCCCTTATTTTTAAACTGTCTCCTCTGGTCCTGGACTCACCCATCAGCAGAAACATGCTTCCTGCCTCCAGAGTGTCCAATCCCTTAATAATCATATACGTCTCAATCAGATCCCCTCTCATCCTTCTCAACTCAAGTGTATACAAGCCCAGTTGCTCCAATCTTTCGACGTATGATAGTCCCGCCATTTCGGGAATAATAGGTCCAGACCCTGGTCAAGCCATTTTCCTGAGCAAGTTATTAAAGAAAAGCTGCAACATCCTGGAGATTGCTCAGCTTCAGATTGTTTACTTGCCCCTGGAGGTGACACCATCCTCCAACTCTGACTGGGAGATTCCATTCCGAAACTCCCAAAAAACTGTTATTTCACATTATGGCTGTAGATAAAGCTTGCAGTTTCACTTGCAGTCCAAATACCATTTTTTTTAAAGAAGCTATCCCAGAAATATAAACTTTCATAAATCGCTGGTTAGCCCCCAGCTGGATGACTATGTTCAATTCTGGGCACCACATTGTAAGAAGAATACCGAGATTTACTGGAACAGGACCGAAAACAACAGGGAACAGTTTAAAACTGATTTGCAAAATAAGTAAATGAGAGATGAGAAAAAAAAACAATCCTTTCCACATAGTGATTATTCAGGATCTTGAATGGACTACCTGGAAGGTGGTGCAGGCAGGTTAAATTGAGGCATTATTTAAATTGAAACAATTTGCAGGATTACATGGATTTAAAAAAAGGATGGCATATGCCAAGATGCTCTTTTGGACAGTTGATGTGGCATAATGGGCCAAATGACGACCTTCTGTGCTGTAATAATTCTGTAATTCTGAGAGACCGAGGATGAGAGAACAGTCATGTCAAAAGAACTGAGAATCTGGGATTGTCTTCCTTGCAGATCCTTCATCAATCCAGGATTCAAATATTATAGGAAATGGGGATGAAAATGAACGTGAGGAATGGTAGAGCAGACTCAAGGGCTGAACTGCTTACTTCTGTTCCGAATTTTTAAGGCCTTGCAATAGAGACAATTGATGATAGATCCTCATGTTGCTTCAACAGATCAACTCTTGGCAAAAGTAAACAAAATTAAAAATTGGTTTATAGGGCTTTGATTGATCACAGATCTTTGTGCGGAGCCTCCAGGTTGTGTTAACCAGCAGCTGCTCGAAGCCCAGAAGTCTCATTTTGCCACCACTGGAGCTTTGTCCCATTTGGTTTGACCTCAGTTTGGCTGCTCTGCAGACTGAAGATGCTGAAGGGGAGACTTAATAAAAATGTTCAGAATTTTGAAGGGTTTATGCAAGAATAAATAAAGACAATGTGGTTCCACTGACAAAAATGTCTGTGATCAAAGGACTCAGATTTGATTCATAGAAGAGCCAGAAATGGAATAGAGAGGGTTTTATTTTCATGACAGGAAACGTGCTGCCTGAACGTAAAACAGAAGCAGATTCAATAATAAAAAGGAGCTGGATAAAATCTGGAGAAGCCAACATTTACAGGTTTATGAAGCAACAGCAGGGGAGAATGGGTCTATGCAGAAGGCCATTCAGCCCATCTCACACACTACTTGTTAGAAAGATCCACATCCCTGCTTTTTATTGCCTCTGTTTATTGATCTGCCACTGGGAATAGATTTTATTTATATATTCTTTCAAAACCTCAACTCAATCACTTCTAAATCTCGCCTGTTCTACAAAAAGTAGCATTGGCTTTTCCAGAACTCCTCATAACCAAATACTTCACCCCTGGCTGCATCCTGGTAAACCTCCTCTGCACCATTTGTGATGTAACCAGTGAACTCTTTTGAACAGCCAGTGCAGGCTGGGGGCAGTAGCTGGAGAAACCAACCCAAACAGACAAACAGTGAAAGAGGAGAAACAGGAAAAAAAAGAGTAAAAGATACAGATTGAAGGCGAGAGATTCACTATCATCCCTCTTTCCTTGGAAAGATACAGAGATTAAGTTACTGTAATACAAGAAAAACAAATATATTCATTTACCAATCTGCAGTTTCCAAATAAGATAATTCTCGGAGCCAAAGAATAAACCTCTCTGGAACTTCCATTTCACTCACTCGCCTGGCAACAGTATCAGCTCCCACACCACAGATAATGACATTTCCATGTATCAAATCTATCCCATCTGGAGATGTGTTTAATTAGACCAGGCTTTTTAATCTGAGCAAGCCCAAATGTGGACTGTGAATGTACCTTTAAGCCTCTTGTTGAATGTTGCCATTCCCACAATAATTGACAACTTAATTTTGTTACTAAACTGGGAATTATTGGACAGGAATGCTGGAAGTCTTTGTATCTGTGTGAACATCGAACAGTACAGCACAGTGCAGGCCCATCAGCCCACGATATTGTGCCAACCTATTATCTTACTAAGATCAATCTACCCTGTAGACCCTACATTTTACTATCCTCCATGCGCCTGTCCAAGAGTCGCTTGCAAGTCCTTAATGCACCTGGCTCCACTACCACTGCTGGCAGTGCATTCCATGCACCCACCACTCTTCTTGCTTTTCATCTTGTACATGAAATGCCTTGGTACACCTGTCTAGAGAGGGTGGGGTGTTGCTGATCAAATCATTGTGACAATTAAACAGTGAAGAAATCTTCCAGAGAACATCTTCATTTTGACAGACAATTTCCAGCAAAAGAAGAATGTAATAAGAAGAGACACTTGAATCTGCTCCACTACACAGTAAGATAATGGCTAATCTATCTCAACCCCACTTTATGCTCATTATACAAACATCTGGAATTAACTGCATCATCGATGGAAGAACACCTCACCTCCTACCTTTCATATATTTTCATATAGGTTTGCTATACTTGAATCAGCAGCTGTATGGAAGAATTTCCTCACATGTTTCAATGGTCTGAGTTTTGTACTCAAATTAACATTTGAAATGCAGCAGTCAACACAGCTCCCTATCATCAACATACTTGTTGAGAAAGCTACTAACATGTCCTCCACTGCTTTGGCTGTAAGCCCACATTCACTAGTCAATGTGCATGTTTGGATTCCTACAGTTCCACACACTATAAGATCAGTAATCCTATAAACATGGCCTGAGCCATTGCTCACTGGGCAAGGTTGATGTCCAAGTAGGCTCCCCAGTCAGTTCACTGCTCACTGTATGTAGTGCAAACTCATGCAGGGGCCTAAATTTGTGATGTCTGGTCCAGAAAAATTCTAAGTCTACGTCAGACTACACTGGAAGAGCAAATTATTTCAAGATTTGAGCAATGAATGAAGCTAGCTATTTTACAATATTATGCAAGGACTGGCAACAACCTAGCTCTGGGCTGTTAATCAAGAGTAGCAGGTAATGTTCTGGGGACCTGAGTTAGAAACAATGCTTGGCAGATGGTGGAATCTGAAATCAACAAATATCAAGAATTAAGAGTCTGAGAACTAAGAGTCCACTGTCGACTGTCAGAAAAACCAAACTGGTTCACTGATGTCCTTTAGGGAAGGAAACAGGTTTCCTTACCTGCTTTGGGCTACATGTGACTCCAGACACACAGCAATGTGGCTGATGCTTAACTGCCCTCTGGGCAATTAGGGATGGGCAATAAATGCTGGGCCCAGCCAGTGTCACCCTCATCCCATGAATGAATTTAAAAAAGCAATGGCAGCCACTGCTTGCTCTTTCCAAATGACAAAAGGCTTATCAGGCAGGTATTCCCTGGTGTACTCCCTATGGCAATGCTTTGACGAGTGTCAATTTCCCTGATTTAAATTCAAACAAAAGTTTAGCAGTTAACCCGTTCCTGGTGCATATACCATGGCAACGACTCTATAAATCAGAGTCCACGGCAAACAATTAACACCCACTTCTTTGCAGTATGACTTGTTTTGTATTTTTAAAAAGATTTGGTATTCTTGCAATTGTGCCCTGGTAACTGCAAAGTGAAAAGATTTGACAGCATGCCTCTCTCTTCAGTAATAATCAAGCTCTGCATTATCAGGTAAGCATTTGCAACAATCTGAGGGTGGGTGGGTGGGGGAAGCAAGTGTTGGTAACAGAAGAGGCCAGAGGAGTTATGTTTGTAGTGCTTTCAATGAACTGATACAGGCATGATGGACTAGCTAGCCTCCTCTCCCGAATCATCCATTGATAATAATAATACAAGTTGTTATAATTTGGAGAACTCAACAGTGTTGGAAACATACCAGTTCGCTTTGCCCCCATTTGTGATCCACATCTTCTGACCATTAATGATGTATTCGTCACCCTTTTTCTCTGCTCTGGTCTTGATGCCAGCTACATCAGAGCCAGCGCCGGGTTCTGTCACACAGTATGCCTGAGAAGGGAGGAGAACTCTATTAGCTGTAGGTGTTTACTGTGGATTTTGTTTTTGCAGTGAATGGTTTTGTGAACCATTATATTTAGCTACACTCACACACATCAACGGAGCCTCAGTCATTCGTCCCAAGTACTTCTTCTGCTGTTCCTCACTGCCTGCGAGGATGACTGGCATTTGCTTGAAACATGAAAGGCACAAGTTTAAAGTTAGCAGTGTTGTGCAAAGAAAATCCTGCTAACTGAACTGAAGTCTCTCAAAGAAATTTAAAATAAGTCTCACTATTCCAGAAGACTATTTCAAACTGAGTCACATAAGGATCTATTTCCATGCTGTACATCTCTATGACTCTATATATACCCGGGAGAGTGAGGTTATTTTTTCCTTTGTTGCTGACAATGTCAGTGTTTATCTCTCAGCCCTTAAGAAGGAGGTGGTGAGTCACCTTCTTGAATCGCTATAGTCCGTGGGGTGTAAGTGCACACACAATGCTGTTACACACAGAGTTCCAGGATTTTGACTCTGAAGGACTGGTGATAGGTTTCCAGCTAAGGATAGTGAGTGGTTTGGAGGGGAACAAGCAGGTGGTGGTGCATTTTCCATGCAAACGTGGTGGGTTTTGGGGAAAGATAATGAGCAACGGCTGGGTGCAAGGCTGAAGGAAGAACATGATTTTTCTTTGTTTGAAAATGCAAGTTATGAATTGGAACACGCTGTATATAGAATCATAGAATCTCTGGAGTGTGGAAACAGGCTCTTCGGTCCAACAAGTCCACACCAACCCTTGAAGCGCCCCACCCAGACCCATCCCCCTGTAACTCACCTAATCTAGAGATGCCTGAACACTACGAGCAATTTAGCACGGCCAATCCACCCTAGCCTGCACATCTTTAGACTTTGGGAGGAAACCGCAGCACCCGGAGGAAACAGACGCAGACACAGGGAGAATGTGCAAACTCCACACAGACCGTCGCGCGAGGGTGGAATTGAACCGGGGTCATATGTGGATGTTGGAAACAGATTCAATAGTAACTTTCAAATGAAAACAGAATAACTAGGTGAAAATGAAAAAATGATTGCAAAGCTGCAGGAAAACATCAGAAGGGAGTGGAACTAAACAGATACTTGCATCAAAACTCCAAGGTGGCCTACTTTAAGCAGGTGGGTCAAAGCCAAATCCCCACTTTGGGCTGATGTAATCAGGTTTTTATGCTTTATTCATTCACGGGATGAGGGCATCAGCATTTATTGCCCAGAGGGCAGTTAAGAGTCAATCACATTGCTGTGGGTCTGGAGTCACATGTAGGCCAGACTAAGAAAGGATGGCAGTTTCCTTCTCTAAAGGGCATTAGTGAATCAGATGGGTTTTTCTAACAATCAACAATGGATTCATGGTCATCATTTGACTCGAAATTCCAGATATTTTTATTGAATTCAAAATCCACCATCTGCCATGGAGGGATTTGAACCCAGGGCCTCAGAACATTATCTGGGTCTCTGGGTTAACAATCCAGTGATAATACAACTAGGATATCATGGAGATGAAATTACTGTTCTTAGTTTCAATTTCCAAATGTGAAAATGAGGTTCCTGCTCCCATAGGAAACTCTATGAATTTTATTGGAACAAGCACTAGTGTGGACACCAGCTGGCCTTGATGTTCCTCACATCCTCTGGTCTACGCAATGCCAAAGTTTACATCTCTCAAACCAGGTACCTCCATTGTCCAAGAGGACGAGGACAGCAGGTGGAGGGAAATACTACTACCTCCAAGATCCCCTTGAGACATACACTACCCAGATTAGTTTTCATATTTAAGATCGGATCCACTTGCAGTAGAGACAGTACAATGAAAGCTCACTAGCTTGGTCTCTGGGATGACACTGTTGCCCAATTAGGAAAGGGTCAGTAAATTCAATAGTCTTGAAAAACCATCATGAATGGGAGGTGATCTTATTGAAGCAGACAAGATTCTGATGGGGTCGCGCACAAACACCAACAGCTTGTGCCCTCTGAAGAAACTATTACATTGGGGCCCATTGTCAAGGTAAAGTGCTGAACTTTTAGAATTAAGAATAAGGGGAATTTCTTTACTCACAAGGTTGTGAATCTTTAGAACTCTCAAGCCAAGATGGGTATAGATGCTATCAGAAATAATGGGAACTGCAGATGCTGGAGAATCCAAGATAATAAAATGTGGGGCTGGATGAACACAGCAGGCCAAGCAGCATCTTAGGAGCACAAAAGCTGACGTTTCGGGCCTAGTCCCTTCATCAGAGAGTGCGATGGGGAGGGGGTTCTGGAATAAATAGGGAGAGAGGGGGAGGCGGACCGAGGATGGAGAAAAAAGAAGTTAGGTGGAGAGGAGAGTATAGGTGGGGAGGTAGGGAGGGGATAGGCCAGTCCAGGGAAGACGGACAGGTCAAGGAGGCGGGATGACGTTAGTAGGTAGGAAATGGAGGTGCAGCTTGAGGTGGGAGGAAGGGATAGGTGAGAGGAAGAACAGGTTAGGGAGGCGGGGACAGGCTGGGCTGGTTGTGTGATGCAGTGGGGGGAGGGGACGAGCTGGGCTGGTTTTGGGATGCAGTGGGGGAAGGGGAGATTTTGAAGCTTGTGAAGTCCACATTGATACCATCGGGCTGCAGGGTTCCCAAGCGGAATATGAGTTGCTGTTCCTGCAACCTTCGGGTGGCATCTTCTTTATTGAATATGCTTCAGGCTGAGATAGACAGAATTTTGGTCTCTCGGGTAAACAAGGAATATGGGGAGCAGGCAAGAAAGTGATGTTGAATCCCAGATTAGCCAGGATTGAACTAAATGGTGAAGCAAGCTCGATGGGCCATATGGTCTGCTCCTGCTTGTTATGTTATGTCTATCCTGACTTGGAATTATTTCTCCACTCCTTCTAGGGCAAGGCCTTGAAATTCCTCTCTTAACAGCACTGTTGGTATCTCTTCAACACAAGGACTGCAGGAATTCAATAAGGAAATCCACCACCACCTTCTCAATAGGCAACAAATGGTATTGGCATCCATAACTAGGAAATGCATTTTTAAAAGCACACCAAGAACAGCCACTTGGCAAGGTAAGGAAGCCATTCTGCATTTGTGATACTTCCTTGAGAAGAGGAGAGAAATCTGGAAGATCAAGGAAGAGTTTAAATTAATACACAGCAGACAATGCTGGAACCAGTCCCTGTCAGAATGGAATTGATTGGGTCATTTCTAGGAGTGTTACATTGCAGATAGCAGTAAGGGATTCATTTAATGCATTGTTATGATTGCTTGTATGATGTAACTAATCTTGAGTTAATGCATTTTAGTGAAGAAATAAACCTGTTGCACTTGTGAAACCGGTTGCTGTGGTCTTGCTTGCGATGGTGCATCCATAAGTTAAGACTTTATTTCCTGCCCAGCACCAACTCAATGGGTGACACAGCAGTTTTTCTATTCACCCTAAGAATTAATCATTTTAAGAATCATCAAATAAACAGTGCAAACCTACCCCCAGTGAATTGGCCTCAATTGCAGTCTGAATGCCGGTACAACCATATGCTATTTCTTCAGTTATAACACAGGAATCAAAGATGCCTAGTCCCATTCCACCTATTGTTTAAGCAGAAAGTAGAGAAAACAGGAGTTATTGAGGCAATCTAAAACAAGAGGGACTGGTAATTTTTAGATTTAGTGTCATTACAGTAGAGGAGAAGGTTGTTTGGCACGTCAAGTCCATGTCAGCTCTCTCAGATCAATCCAGACAGCTCCCTCCTCCCAACTGATACACAGAGCTTTTCAACTTTATTTCCCTTAGGTGTCCAATCAATTTGTTTTTGAAATCATTCCTTGCAATTTCCACCATCAATGGAATTTTATTACCAAAAATGTTCTTTCCTTTGTTTATCTCTGTTACTCAAAAACAGAAATTTGGGTACTTTAGTCCGAGCACAATCAGTTATTGGAAATAGCTTTTCTTTGACTGCTTTATTAAACCTGTCACAATCTTGTACACCCCTATTAAGTCACCCATCAATGCCTTTTGTTCCATAGACAGTAATGCTAACTTCAAGTTAAATTAACCACGACAAAACCCAACTATGGAACGAGCCTGGTAAATAGGGAATTGGATAAATGCTTGATATGGAAAAATTTGCAAGGCTGCAGGTAAGATGAATTGGAAGCTCTTGCAAAGTGTGAGCATAAGCTTGAGGTACCCAAAAACCACTTCCTGCACCAAATCATTTTATGATTCTATAACACAGAAAAAGCAATAGCATTAAGCAGCCAGATGAAGTTCATTGATTTAAGTTAACCATACAAATGAGGTGCATAATGCTGGTTCCTAACACTTCCAAACTGTGTTCCACATCCCGCAACACATCCCTCACACCCCGCCCCCGCCACGACCGTCCAAAGAGGATCCCCCTCGTTCTCACACACCACCCCACCAACCTCCGGATACAACGCATCATCCTCCGACACTTCCGCCATCTACAATCCAACCCCACCACCCAAGACATTTTTTCATCCCCACCCCTGTCTGCTTTCCGGAGAGACCACTCTCTCCGTGACTCCCTTGTTCGCTCCACACTGCACTCCAACCCCACCACACCCGGCAACTTCCCCTGCAACCGCAGGAAATGCTACACTTGCCCCCACACCTCCTCCCTCACCCCTATCCCAGGCCCCAAGATGACTTTCCACATTAAGCAGAGGTTCACCTGCACATCTGCCAATGTGGTATACTGCATCCACTGTACCCGGTGTGGCTTCTTCTACATTAGGGAAACCAAGCAGAGGCCGCTTTGCAGAACACCTCCACTCAGTTCGCAATAAACAACTGCACCTCCCAGTCGCAAACCATTTCCACTCCCCCTCCCATTCTTTAGATGACATGTCCATCATGGGCCTCCTGCACTGCCACAATGATGCCACCCGAAGGTTGCAGGAACAGCAACTCATATTCCGCTTGGGAACCCTGCAGCCCAATGGTATCAATGTGGACTTCACCAGCTTCAAAATCTCCCCTTCCCCCACCGCATCCCTAAACCAGCCCAGTTCGTCCCCTCTCTCCACTGCACCACACAACCAGCCCAGCTCTTCCCCTCCACCCACTGCATCCCAAAACCAGTCCAACCTGTCTCTGCCTCCCTAACCTGTTCTTCCTCTCACCCATCCCTTCCTCCCACCCCAAGCCGCACGCCCATCTCCTACCTACTAACCTCATCCCACCTCCTTGACCTGTCCGTCTTCCCTGGACTGACCTATCCCCTCCCTACCTCCCCACCTATACTCTCCTCTCCACCTATCTTCTTTTCTCTCCATCTTCGGTCCGCCTCCCCCTCTCTCCCTACTTATTC
Source organism: Stegostoma tigrinum (assembly GCF_030684315.1). Classification (NCBI taxonomy): domain Eukaryota; kingdom Metazoa; phylum Chordata; class Chondrichthyes; order Orectolobiformes; family Stegostomatidae; genus Stegostoma; species Stegostoma tigrinum. The sequence continues at coordinate 101,052,177 of NC_081361.1, forward strand.
CAGAACCCTCACCCCATCCCCCTCTCTAATGAAGGGTCTAGACCCGAAACGTCAGCTTTTGTGCTCCTGAGATGCTGCTGGGCCTGCTATATTCATCCAGCCTCACATTTCATTATCTTGGATTCTCCAGCATCTGCAGTTCCCATTATCACTCCACATCTGCAGCACTTTCTTACAGTATTCAGGGTATCCTTTTCTGTGCAGCTTCTTTTTGTCACCAAAAGAACTGCAGATGCTGTAAATCAGGAACAAAAACAAAGTTGCCGGAAAAGCTCAGCAGGTCTAGCAGCATCTGTGGAGGAGAAAGCTAGTTAACATTTCGGGTCCAGTTACCCTGAGTTCTTCCTGACATCCCACCTGAAAAGCCTAGTTCTAATTCTGAAGACTTGAACATCATCCACCCCGGAATTAATTTCTATCAAACCTTTCATCAAAAACCTCAATCACATTACAACTTGATCTTGGATACTCAAGAAGATACAAACTCAGTCAGTGCAACTGTCCTCATAACTTAACCTCAAAAGTGGATCCAAACTACTCCCTCTGACAAAATATTACCTTTCGTAATAGATGCATGGTACTTACCACACAGAAACAATTCATTCAGATCAACCAGTCCAATTGACTTTATGCTCCAGACAAGCCTTCTCCAGCACTGTTTCATCAGCATATCCTCAATTCCTTTCTCCAATGTGTGATTAATTTGCCCTTAAATGTATCTATATTATTTCTCTCTCAAACTTCAGAGCTTGCAAGTTTCACATTCAGACCATGCTTTGGGCAAACATGACTTCCCTATTGGATTCTCAGTGTATCTTATTATTATAACTCCTGTATTTGCCCCCTCCAACAAATGGAAATTTGCTGCACCTACTGTATCAAATTCATTCATAATTTTAAAACTCTTGATCAGGTTACCCCACAACATTCTCTTTTCTAGGGAAATCAGCCCCAGCCTGATCATATTTCCTTATCACTTTACGTGCTGGTATTGTCCTTGCCATGCTGTTTTTGCATCCTCTCTCATGCCTGTACATCTTTTTTTACATGGAGACCATTTTACAAGTCTCTTGGTTATTAGTTGTTCATTCCTCCCCGCACCCTTTGTCACACTCATCTCCCAGTTTGCAAAAATGGCTTAGCAAAATGAAGCTACTGATGTGCATTCCCAACAGCTTCCACTTCAATCACTTATCGTTCCTTTGCTAGTCTTTGCTTACCGCAACTCACGGGAATGTGCGTGTTCATCAGGCCCAGTTCCCATGCTGTCTTAATAAGGGGAGCAGGATACTGGAAAGAAAAGAAAGGTAATCATTGACACACAGCTGCCTCACTGCAACCTCCCCACACCATCAAGATTACAACAATTCATTTCTCCTTTACCTAAACAAAACCATGTATGGGAGTAGACCACTTGACTCTTCAAGCTTGCTGCACCAATGCCTATTACAATTCCATATTCTCACTTTCTCCACATAATCATTGATATTTCAATATCTAAAAACTGATCTCTCTCTTACTTGAATATGTTCAGTGACCCAGCTTCCACATCCTTCTGTGATAGAGAATTTCAGAGATCACTATCCGGTGAATGAAGAATAGTTTACTCACTGTGATCCTAAATGGGCTACACCTGTACCTTGAGACTATCCCTGCTCCTAGACTCCCCAAATCAGGGGAAAAGACTTCTCTGCATCTATTCTTTGTCAACCATATCATAATTTTATGTGTTACAATCAGATACCTCTCATCTTCCTGAACTCCAGTGAAAACAGGCTCAGTCGAACCAATTGCTCCTCACAGGACAGTACTGGAATCCCCAATATCAACCCAGTGATCTTCCAATTACCAATGCTTTCTGGCATCTTGTAGTGGAATTGTTGCACCATTTATATAAGCCATTAATATCCACTGCTAGCCTCCAAAAAGATACTTTAAGACTTACAATAGGAGTGCATCTATTCCAAATATTCGGCCAAATTTTCACACTAATCAGTAATGATTTCTCTTTGTAAATACATAGTGGGTTGATTAATCTCCTTTCTAAAAGGGTGGCTCTTCTATCTACAACAGAGAATGTGGGCTTACCTGATAGAGGGGTTTAAAATGATGGAAGGCTTTGACTGAGTAGGTAGTAGAAAATGATTCCACTTGTGCAGGAAGCCTGAATTAGGGGACTAAATACTAGACTGGGTATACTAGGCTCATAAAAATTCAGGAGAAACTCCTTCAAGCTGACGGTGGTGAGATTCAGGAACCGGATTCCTCAGGTGAATAGTGCAGATATTTTAAATCAGGGAGCTGGAAAGACAGGCTAATAAATGGAGATGGACAGGGATGGGTGAAAGTCCGTGTGGAGCACAAACTCCATCTTAGGCTAGCTGTATTGATTCGTCTATTACCGCACTGTCAATTCTATAGATTTATTTTGAATAACAGATAACTCACCAAATAGTCACGTCTTTTTCTCTCTGTTGCGTTAACAATAAGAGTATAAGGGAATGAGAACGCAAACAGGGATGACCCAGGGTAGGGGAGATACCCAAATAGAGTTTGAGGGGAGAACAAAGGAGTGTCAGGAATGGAGTCGAGATAAATGTACCTCTCAGAGCTAGTGACAAAAGTGATGAACTACCATCAATATAGTTCACTGACCTCTCCGCTCCTGTCATAGTCAGCAGCTGCTGGAGCCACTTCCTCCCGAGCAAATTTTCGTGCTGTAGCCTGGAACTCTTTCTGCTCATCTGAGAGTTCTGTAAAATGCGGGAAAGAAAGATAGTGATGTGTCTTTCCTCCTTAGTACTTAAGAAAATTGAAATTTCATTAATTCTTGATATGTATTTAGTATGTCATTAACATAATAAAAATCCGGTGTTGTTTAAGTTGAGAGTTTAGTGTGTTTATGATCCCAGTTGATGTTATTACAAGACAGGTCCAACCCCAGACAGAAATTTAGCTTAGTTAACCATATTTTGGTTTGTTTTTAACAAAGTGGTGTCTCAAATATGTCCAGGCAATTTTGCAGATTTTTATTTCAACAGTAAATCAGATGTTTATTGACAAAAATAAACTTAGGATCCATAAAAGGATTATAAAGACGCTGGCCATTTAAACAAGAACCTACATTTACATAGGGTTGCATGACCTCAGGACGTTTAAACTGCTTGACACCTGCAAAAGCAACATGCATCCCGTCTTGCTTTCACAGATTGCAACAATGCCAAACTGGAAGGGCTTTATGACAAGATTAAATTTGCAGTCCAAGAGACATGTCGTCAGATCACTGGATTTATATCTTACAGTCTTCAAAATAGTTCAATAAGATTAATCGACAAACAGGCCAAGTTTTCAATATAACATGAAGTCCACATGTTATGTCAAAATCATCCCACAGTACAGCAAAAACAACAAAAATAATTGATACCACTACAACCACTACAGAGGGATAACAGGTCAAAACAAATCACCCTCACTATGACTGCAGTCACAACACATGAAATTAAAACATTCAATGGCCTTAAAAATTGCCCAACTGCACCTAACCAGACTTTACAAATAATGGATCTTAGATACTAAGTTTATAACTCAAACAAAAATTAATAATTTATCATCATCGAGACTTTAGAACAATGAGACAAAACTAATCTAACTAATATTTACAACCTAAATCCAATCTTCTTTAATCGTAATCCTCATCTCTCTCAGACAGACTGAAAAACAGATCAACACAGTTCAGAGATAAGTATAAAAGAAAATAAAAGAATTGTATTTTGCAAATTCAAGTAAGCAGTTTCAAATGACCAGACCTTCAAAGAAATCATTGAATGTCGATTTGTTCATAGGCACATAGTATTGTAGATCTTGCTCAAATTTGGAAGTCACCAATGTAAACAGTTCCAGCAGATTTCTAGAAATATTTATTTATTTCTTACAGGCTAGGATTCTTTTCACAGATCACTCAATAATTTGATAACTCGAAAGAAAACTATAGAGAGAAAAATAGAGCGGCTAGTCCAGAAGCTTCCCAAAATCATTCTGCCTCCTGCTCAAACCCAGTCACAACCACTTTCTTCTCTCCTTCCATCAACATTCTCTATGATTGGCTGGTTAGCATCAGTCATCCCTTGGCTCACCAAATCAACATCCAGCTGCCAGCCTGCAGCAGAGGAACAGCTTGGTTCTGATTTGTTAACAGCATCCTTAGAACCACAATTAACTCACATTATCTTCCAGCTAGTTCCCAACAGATGGCATCTGCTTTGGTTCTCTTCTAACAAAAGCAACTAATCAAAGTTCAACTCTTAACCTTAACTTTTTGTTCCAAATAAGAAATATAAGAAAATAAAAGAAAAATAGTGATGGTCTCAACAGTAGTCCAATCCAAAACTCAGCAAATGAAAAGTGCCACATCAAGTACATGCAATGGGTAGGAAGACTAATGAAATCTAACACTGCACAACTTCTTCCAGGCCATCGAAGGACAATAAACAAAACAGTGTCTCCTGACTCCAAAGTAAAGAAAAGCAATGCTTTTCTCAAAGATCATGCACCAATTGGAGACTGTCAGCGAAAGCATTATCAGAACCATCACAACAGGGGGACAACAGTATCAAACAAAATCAAACAATATCACAACAGCTTAAAAGCCCAATATTTGCTGAGATACAGAAGGCTATAAAATAGATGGAGGACAACAAAAAAGTGCGGATAACATTTCTGTAGAGATCTAGAAATCTGGTTGGTTGTGAACTCTTACTCAAGTTTGAAGATGTTTTCTTTCATAAAAATCTGTTGAGAGTTACTCAACTTTTACATGTCATCATGAACAGGATAAAAATCTCTGGGAACTATAGAGCCATATCCCTTTAGCCCAGTGTGAAGAAGAATTCCACATGAATCCTCCTGAACAGCCTCCTACACGTGAGCAAGTACATCATTTGGGATACTCAATACAGTTTCTGGCATTCGTAGGGGAGCCACATATTTGCTTTGTCACTTGACAATCCAAAGAGCCTGGAACAATGCGAAGGACTCCACATGGCTGTAACTGATTTATCAATAGCTTCTGATTCCATAAACCATGAAGCCCTTTGGAAAGTTTTTCAGAGACATGGAGGTTCAATAAAATGTATACTATCCTATGAATCCTGCATCATGGTAGAACAGCATAAGTTCTTTCAATGAACTGAAGAGCCACAGGTGCCCTCTCTACTCAGAGTTGACTCAAGATAGACTGGCTGAGCCACCTGAGGAGACACAAACCACAAAACTAGCAGACATCATTCTTGTTTGATATACTGATGAAGGCAAGTGGAAACCTGGCTCCATCTCCCACTGAAAAAGCAGAGAGGCCACAGGCTTTCCGGGGTTTTTGAGGAAATACAATTTTGAGATGGAAAATTTGTTTTTCAAATATATTGCAGTTACGCTTGCAATGTATGGATGGATTCTTGCAGGTCTGTATTCGAAACAAAATTACTGATCATATTGCTGGAACTTGAAAAGTAATTTCAAAAATACACAGAAACAAAAGTAGCCCATTCAGCTCAGGCCTGCTTCATCATTCAAACAGTTAATGACCGAACTGTACTACATTTTTCTGTTTATACTCAATTAATGCTTTAATCTTGTGATACTCTTACCCATAAAAAAAACTAACAATCTCAGGCTTGAAAGTTTCAGTTGACCATCAAGTCTCCAAAGTGAAAAGACTTCTTTTATTTTCTGGACTATGAACTTAAAAATGGGATATCTTTTAAAATACTGCTTTAAACCAATGGCTGTGGAAGATGATATTGCAGTTTTTAAAAAAATTACTGGAACTCGGTGTTATTTCTGCAAGGTGGCCTTATTCAAACAGTAGGAGTGGGAGGCTGCCACCTGGGCTCCACACATTCGTCCCCAGGAGCAGTTTTGCTCAGTGACAGACTTTTGATTGGTTTTGCCACCAGGACTAGTTGCGTGCGTTCAGGAGTACTCAGCATATTACCAACATTTTGAAAGGCTCAAAAGTCTGCTTCCGAGCTGCAGAAGAACTGTACACTTGTTTCTCTAACTTTTCCCTAGCTCCAAGCTATTCAGTTCCTTAGAGCCAATCATAGTTATTGTCAGGCAAGAAAATCTTAGTCACGAGTCCATAGACCATTCAATTTCTTGCTGCTCGCAAAAGCTGTATCTGTGTACTCCCTCAGAACCAAATAGTCTGCAACTCAAACTTCAACTACTGCTTGCTCAAACTGTTATTTCTGATGCCTGCAATCAATGTCAAACATTGGTTTTAAAACAGTTTTCATTTCAGTTCACATATTTTAAAAACAGAATATAGAAAGACATGAGCCCTTACACTGCTCCTACTGTAACTCGGTGGAATGACTAAACATAAAATACAAACAAGTCAGTTGGTTATCAACAAATTATTTAGAAGCCAGCTTACCAAAACTGAATCCAGGTGCTGTTTGGCTTGCTTTCAACACAGCTGCAGAGGCTTGGCTGCTTGACTGAAATCGCAAACCAAGTGGGACACTGGCCCTCAGGGCAGTCTTCAGATAGAAAGCACAAAATCAAATTTCAATCAAGCTGCATAAACATGGAAAAGGAAAGAAAACGGTTGCATTTCATATGGAGCTTTTCATAGCTTTGGAATATCCCGAAGATCTTGACAGCCAATGAGATATTTCTGCAGCATAGGAACTGTTATAGTTTAGGAACACGGCACCAAACGTTGACACACACAGACTATACATTCAGCTGGCTGGACCAGAAACTCTGGAATCTGCTCCCTAAACAAGACAACTGCAGAAGGTTCTAAGGATCCTGTTAAACCAATCTATATAACCAAACATATGGACATCTTGCCCAATAGCTCTTTATGTGGCTCAATGTCAAATTTTGGTTTGATAGCTGAGCGGTGAAGTACCTTAAGAAATTATATCTTTTTTGATGTTAAAGGACCAACATAAATATTCAATATAAATCCCATAAAAATGCAAGGATGCTAGTGTCATTGATATATCAAGAGAGTGAACCATTTCATCTGCTTGGCGAAGTAGGAAATTATCTTTAATACTGCTCAACTAGAAACAGAAGATTGCAGGATTCAAAGCCCATCATTCAGGGCTTTAGCAGGTAATATATGAACACCTCAGAAAGAGTGCGGCTTTGATGCAATTACACCCAGAAGAGAATCGGAAATGTACTTAGTGAATGGCAGGGCAGAGTCAAGGAGCCTAATGGCCTACTCCTGCTCCGGCTCCCATTTGAAAAGGAGAAGAATTTGCAAAGGAATTGGAACTAATTGGACAGCTGTCTTAAAGAGCAGGGTAATTACTTACTCCCGTACCAAAAGATTACACAATTCTATCTCCCATTTTGAATGTACATCAGAAACCGTGGTTCAGGCAACATTTTTTCCTTCAACAGTCACCATCATTCACCTCATTTTCAATTGCAAAAATTAGCCATTTGCAAAGTAGGTAGAATATTTCAAAACAAATTTGTATGAAGTATTTTCTGAGATAGCAAGGACTATAGATGCTGGAGTCAAAATCAACACTGTGGAGCTGGAAGAACACAGCAGGTCAGGCAGCATCAGAGGAACAGGAAAGTCAACATTTCAGGACCCTCCATCAGAACTCTGAAGTGTTTTCAAGATGAGAGGGGAAAAGTTGAAGGGAGATATGAGTGGAAAGTTCTTTACGCAGAGGGTGGTGGGTGCCTGAAACACGTTGCCAGCGGAGGTGGTAGAGGTGGGCATGATAACGTTATTTAAGATGTGTCTAGACAGATACATGAATGGGCAGGGAGCAGAGGGATACAGATCCTTGGGTAATAGGCGACAAGTTTAGATAGACGATCCGGATCGGAGCAGGTTGGAAGGCCGAAGGGCCTGTTCCTGTGCTGTAATTTTCTTTGTTCCTTGTTTTCTGGCATTTACTTACAGATGTAGCAAGGTACAACATAATTACAAACCTGGCAATATTATCTAACACTGCCTTGTTAGAAGGAGCAGTCAAGTTGCTGTTTGTACCTGGAGCATGGAACCTAGCCTTAGAGGCTAACAGTCAAAGTTTGTTCTGTGGTTGTGAAGATGTCATGTGGAACATATCAGGGGCAGCCTAATCACATAGGAAGCAAGTTCCCACAACTTGGAACTAAACCAATAACCTTATAAGAGATAAGAAGCATGTAAAGAATTCTCACTGGGATTAAAATGCTTTGAAGCAGGCAGTGCTTATCCAGAACATGCCATGATTATTGTTATTTTGAACTTTGAATCAAGTGTCAAAAGTGAATGCATTTTATTTTGAGCTGATACCATAGAATCACAGTGCTGAAGAGGACCACTGAGTCTGTCCTGTCAAAAACTCATCACCTCCCACACTAGTTCCACTTTCCCACACTAGGTCCATCCATCGCTTTGAAACAAATGAGAGATTGCTGGAAAAGTTCAGCAGGTCTGGCAGCATCTGAGAAGAGAAATCAGGAGGTATATAGGGGAGTTAATGTTTCGGATCTGGTGACCCTTCCTCAGAACTGGCTTTGAATGTTATGACACTTTAAAAAGTACTTGAATGAACATTTGAAGATTGAGGTTTCTTACCTCAAGTCGGAAATACATTTCAGGACCCCACCAGACTTTGGTTTAAAAAGTTTCTCTTCAGATATCGTCCAAAGTCTTGCCTTTCAAAGTGTACCCCACTGTCTTTACCCATCAATTAAGTGGAATAGCTGCTTTCTTGTCACCCTGTCAATGCTCCTCATAATCTCATAGACTCCATCAGGCATCCTGTAACCCCATATGCAGGGAGATTGGGAAGACCTGCAGGAGAAATAGAGTAGTTTTGTGGGGGAATTTTAATTTTCCTAACATAGACTTGGACTGAGTTAAGGGCTTAGATGGAGTGGAATTTGTTAAATGTGTTCAGGAAAGTTTCCTCAAGCAGTGTGTAGAGGGTGCTACTCGCGAAGGGGCAAAACTCAGCCTACTCTTGGGAAATAGGGCAGGACAGGTGACTGAGGTGACAGTGGGGGATCACTTTGGGAGCAATGATCATAGTTCTATTAATTTGGAAATAGATATGCAGAGGGATAAAATTGGTCCACGGGCTCAAGTTCTAAGTTGAGGCAAGGTGAATTTTAATGAAATTAGACAGGAGCTTCAGTGCTTGATTGGTGTAGTTTGTTTGGAAGCAAAGGGACCTCTGGGAACCAGGAAGCCTTTAAATGTGTGACAGCTAGAGTTCAAGGTCTATATGTTCCTGTGATGGTGAAGGGCAAGGTGGGCAGGAGTAGGAAACCCTGGATGACAAGAGAAATTGAGACTTTGACCAGAAAGCAGGAGGAAGCATGGCTCAGGTAATGGCAGCTGGGATCAAGGGAATCCTTGGAGGTGTATAGGAGATACAGGCGTTTACTGGAGGAGGAAATCAGAAGGATGAAAAGGGAACATGGCATAGCTTTGGCTGAGAAGATTAGGGTGAATGCAAAGAGATTTTTTAGTTACTCTTTGTACTTTAATATACTTAGCGAGAATAGGGCCTGTCAAGGACCAAAATAGACATGTATGTGTGGAACCACTGAGATGGTTGAGGTCCTCAATGAATATTTCTCCTCTGTTTACCATGAGAAAGACATGAAGACTTGGGAATTTGGGCAAGTTAGTGGCAATATCTTTGGGACAGTCCATAGCACAGGGAGACAAGTGTGAGGCAGGAAGGAGATACAGTAATCAGAAATGGCGTGGATGGACATTTTGGTGGCATGGATCAGAGAAAAGGTCTGTCTCTGTGCTGTAGGGCTCAATGGCTCTAAGTGCAGGGTGATGTGGAACAAGTAAAGAAAGAGAATTGCTCTGTAGGAAGCTTGCATGGACTCGGAGGATGAATTGCCTCTTTGATCTTGAAGAAGCTCAAAAAGATCAATGAGGTTGATAGGGTGTGACAAACACCTTGTCTTGCAAAGTACTCGATACAGAAGACCCTCCAATATCTTTAATCTTTTGTTTAGTTTATGGGCATCACTGACCTAAACTAGATGTAATAACTATTTTCTATAGTGAGAAATATGGCCATCTAAAAGGAACATGGAGCAATATAACAGCTCAGTGCTTGAATCATGAACACAAATGAAACATAACCGTCATACTAAGGGCTGCGGATGCTGGATTCAGAGATAACACAGTGTGGAGCTGCAGGAACACAGTAGGCCAGGCATCATCAAAGGAGCAGGAAAGCTGACATTTTGTCCTGACCCAAAACATTAACTTTCCTGCTTCTTTGATGCTGCCTGGCCTGCTGTGTTCCCCCAGCTTCACTTTATCATCACGGTGATACACTTCTCTACTGCTGATGCAATTTTCCAGTTAAACTGGCTAAATATTAAATTCTCACTGATGCTTTATGTTAGCCATAAAAGACAGCATAATCACCTAAAAACAGCTCAACAAAGCGTCCCATATATCTTCTTAACTAATCTTTGTCATATTTATGTACTATGCGCACATTAGCTGTCTCGTTCTCTGTGTTACAACAGAAACGACATATCAAAAATATTTCACAAGCCGTAAAACACTTTGGAACATCCTGATAATTTGAAAGGCCTATTCTACCTTTACAATTAATCCAACACAAAATAATCTCAGCCCTGCCCTCTGAAGCTGGATCCCCAGCTTTCTGACCCAAAGGCTTCAATCAGCGAAGCTCAGTCAAAGATGTGTATTTGAAGCAGCATCTTAAAGATGGGCCGATAAAGAAGCAGAGAGGTTCAAGAACGGAATTCTAGACGGCATCTGAAGGCAAGGAATTAATGACATATAGCCTTAAAGCCAGTTCCCACAGAATCCTTTGGCTCATTGATTGGATTAAACTTTCAAAGCAGAGATTAGAGATAAATGGTTGAAGTCTAAGTGCACCTGCCGAAGAGCAAGTGTGGGATCAAGTGCTGGAAACAGCATAGAGACAATGATTCAGTGTAATTGAGCTAGCTTACACAGGCTAGACCTGGAATTGAGAAGAAATATAAGTTGATAGTCCTAACACAGAACTGAAGGAATACTGCCCTCACTACCCTGGGGATGAGGTGCAGGGTGGAGCTCAGTGAATATCACACTGACAGGGAAACAACAAAAACTGTGTGACACTAATTTCAAGGTCATTAGTTCTGTTGTCCTGCACCAATATCAACTTGTTCCAGCAGTAGCGTTTTGCTTTGAGGAGGGAACACAGTCTTTTGAAAGTTCACGGTAGTCATGATGTGGAGGGACCAGTGTTGGAGTGGAATGGACAAGGACTTCTAACTGTTTACAGTTAGCAGTAGGGCCTAGGGTAGTGTTGTCGAACAGAGAGACCTTGGGGTTGAGGTACATAGTTCTCTGAAATTTGTGTCACAGGTAGACAGGGTAGTTAAGAAGGCATTTAGCATGGCTGCCTTTATTGTTCAGACCACTCAGTATAGGAGTTGGGACATCATATTGAAATTCTACAGGATGTTAGTGATGCCATTTTTGGCGTACTGTGTACATTTCTGTTTGCCCTGCTATAGAAGGGATATTATTAAATTAGAGAGGGTTCAGAAAAGATCTACCAGGACTGGAGGATTTGAGTTACAAGAAGAGGCTGGGACTTCTTCACTGGCGCGTAGGAGTTTGAGCGTTGACCTTGTAGAGGCTTATAAAATCATGAGAGGCATAGATAAAGTGGATAGCAAAGATCTTTTCCAGCGGGTGGGGAAGTTCAAAACTAAGGGGCATATTTTTAAGGTGATAGGTCCCTTTCAAATCGTTCTCCTGAGGGGTAACTTTTTAACACAGACGCAATGATAGATGCAAGTACAGTTACAACATTTAAAAGACATTTGGACAGGTACATGAATAGGCAAGGTTTAGAGGGATATGGGCCAAATGTAGGCAAATAGGATTAGTTTAGTTTGGGAAACTTGGTCTGCATGGATAATTTCGACCGAAGTGTCTGCTTCCATACAGTATGATTCTATAATTGAGAGGAGTTCATTCCACTGGCCTCAAAGGAATTGTAGCATCGCCTCCACTGTTTGAGATAAAGAATGAAGAAACACCAATTAAGTAAAGATTTAAAAATAGGACAGATATTTCTTTAGGATCGAGATCCTGTAACAGATATGCTGGGAAACAGGTTGAAATGTTGCTTTGATGTTTGTTAAGGATGTTTCAGTCCTCATATATATAGCTTCATCTGACTTTTCTCTGATTGCGTAATAAACTTGTTTTGCTACTAAGAATCATCTGCAACTTCATGCAATTATGTTTTCAAGACCTTATGGCAACTGCAAGAACTAAATTCATAATTTATCTAACCAAGCTTTAATCTGCAAACTACCTTGTAGCAGCACTTTTTCAGTTTCCCGACCTGTGACCAGTGGGGTTCCACATGGATCAATTCTGGGAGCACCACTGTTAACAAGACATATTAATAACTTGGAGGAAGGAAGCAGATGTACCAAATTTACAGGCCACAGAAAAATAAGTGGAAAGGCAGGTTATGATGGGGATACAAAAAAATTTGTGGAGAGAAATTGGTGGGTTTCTGTAGCTTCTCTGTTTTCATTTCAGATTTCCAGCAACAAGAGTACTTTAGTTTTATTTGGCTAAATACTACTCTCTGTAAACATAATGTCATCCAAAACTCTGGTGCCCATGTCCTCATCCTTGCCTCACTCAGTCCTGTTCACCCATCTCCCCAGTCTCTCTGACCTACATAAGCACCTGGCCCAGCAACATAAAGTGATAGAGTCATACAGCACGGAAACAGACCCTTTGGTCCAAACAGTTCATGCCAAACATTATCCCAAACTAAACTAGCCCCTGCTCCTGCCCCATATCCCTCCAAATCTTTCCTATTCATATATCCATCCAAATGTTTTTTAAACATTGTAATTATAGCTTCATCTACCACTTCCGAAAGAAGTTCATTCCAAATGTGAGCCACTTTGAGTAAAATATTTGCCTCATGTCTTTGTTAAAACTCTCACCTCAAAAACGTGCCCCCGGCATTGAAATTCCCCATCTTGTTCTGGGATATACCTGATCAGGTCCAGGGGATTTATCCACCTCCATGAACCCCAAAATGCCAGACACCAGAGTTTTGGGTGACATTATGTTCAGAGAGTGGTATTTAACCGAACAGAACCGAAGTACTTTAGTTGCTGGAAAGTTTGTTCCTGATTTACAGCATCCGCAGTTCCTTCGGTTTTCATCTCCATTTAGTATTGAGATTAACAGTGTTATCATCATCATAGACTGCACCCATTCAATAAGGAGGCTTACCACTACTTCTGCAGCAGCAATAACTGCTGGCCTAGGCAGCAACATTCCCACCCACTATGAACTAAAAGTAAATCTTGCAAGGAATCATAATTAATCAGAATTTTAACTGATCACTGGGGAGGCGATGACCTAGTGGTATTATTGCAGGACTGTTAATCCAGAGACCCAGATAACATTTTAGGGACCTGGGTTCAAATCCCGCCACAGCAGATAGTGGAATTTGAATTCAATAACTATCTGAAATTAAAAATCTAATGATGACCATGAAACCATTGTCAATTGTCAGGAAAAACCCATTTGGTTCACTAATGTCCTTCACAGGAGGAAACTGGCTTAGATGCGACTCCAGACCCACAGCCATATGCTCGACTCTTAACTGCTTGCTGGGCAGTTAGGGATGGCCAGTGACACCCTCGTTCTGTGAATGAATAAAGAAAAATAAAACCCAAGCCTTGTGGCTTAAAGAACAGGTCAGTTACTGGGAATTCTGAGGTAAATGATTCACACATGCCAATTGCTTAAAACCTATCCAAATCCAAAAGTTGACAAATTTGGAATACTTTCCACTTGCCTGGATGAGCTCAAGAAACAAAACACCATGGGAACAGCACCTTCCGCAAGCCACATCAATCTATCCCACATACCACCCTAACTTGGAAATAGATCCCCAAATACCTCTAGAACAAAATCCTGGGCCTCCTCCTTATAGCACTACAGGTGTTGCGACACAGCACAGACTGCAGGAGCAAAAGAAGGCGGTGACTCAACAACACCTTGTAAAAGGTTATAAATGCCGGCTGTGCTCACATTATCTGTACCCAACGCTAATTAAAAACAGCAATGCACCTTACTGCTAACATGGAGAAGCTTGTGGCTTGGACAGAGCAAATTGACAACATAAACAGTCTGTTGTGCAAGAATTGGGAGGGCAGTCATACTGGCCACTTAGAACCTGACCGGCGTGTGCAATCCCAACCCATACTGAACCTTGGCCAAATATGATTCATCACACTCCCACATGATATGTAAGGCAACTTGTAAACATATTCTTTTTTAAGGCTTGTCAGCAAATATTTTGATGACTTCAGCCCAAGTTAAAAGATTACCACTGATATGCTTAAAAATCAACATAGTTTAAGAAAAATAAAACAAAAAGCTGCAGGTACTGGAGATCGGAAACAAAAAGAAAAAGCTAGAGAAACTCAGGTCGAACAGCATCTGTGGAAAGAAAGCAGAGTTAACATAGAATCCAGTGTCCCTTCTTCACAACAAGCTATGTTTTCTCTCCACAGATGCTGCCAGAACTGTTGAGTTTGTCCAATAATTTCTGATTTTGTTAGTTGAAGAAAATCACTCCGTTTACAAAGCACCAGTCACTGCAGTAGTGTAGAAAACAGAACACCAAATTTGAGCACAGCAAGCTCACAAAAAAGAAAAGTAGTTCCAGATAACGTCAAGGATAAATTATGGCAGTAAGTGTAAAGCAAATATTGTAGATTATGGAGATCTGAAATACATTTTAAAGCAGAATATGCCAACATCTTTGTTGAGAAGAACAGTCAATGCTTCAAATCCAATATGACACCAACGATAACGTATATTGCCTCCAGGACAAGTAGGGACTACTCTCCTTTTGAAACTAGCAGATTCAGCCCGATTCTCAAGTGCATCCTGTATGCGACGTGTGTCACTAACTTTGACCTAATCTTAAATGTTTTATTTGGTCATCCAAGAAGCTCTAGGTTTGTTTCCCACAGCTTTCCCTTTTAAGGGAAAAAACTTTTTTCTCAATGAAAGAAAGCCCATGGTTTACGTGAGATAACAAGCTGGATGAACACAGCAGGCCAAGCAGCATCAGAGGAGAAGGCTGACGTTTCAGGCCTCAACCCTTCTTCAGAAATCATGGTTCACCTATTGCTTTTCCTTTAAGGTTTCTAATATCAATTTATTTGGCTCAGATCCATGCTTACTAAAGTTGCTTCCCCAATTAAAGATTTTATTCTGGATTGTTCCTGGTCTTACCAATAAAGAACAAAGAAACCAATGTCAGCCTAAAGCTTGCAATACAATCATTAACATCACTTCATTATTCTCCTCCTGACACGACTCACTTGTTACACCACATTCCCAAGAACCAGCTCTAGCAGAGTGCCTAAGGTCTATTTTCACTGGAGCATCAGAGGCTAAGAGGTGACCTAGAAATCTATAACATCATGAGGGGCATAGATGCGGTAAATAGACAAGGTCTTTTTTCCCTCAGGTGAGGGAGTCCAAAGCTAACGGCAATAAGTTGAAGGTGAAACGGGCAAGATTTAAAAGTAAACTGAGGGGCAACTTTTTGAAAGGGTGCACTAAAGATCGACAAGGATGTTGCCAGGATTGAAGGGTTTTTAGTTATACAGATTTGCTGAATACCTGCAGTGTAACTATATGACTGAGGACATACTGAAGTATAACTGTGTCCAAACGGTGTAGAAACTGTCCACCCCCCCGCCGTTATTATGTCAAACTTGCTGCTTGTCCTGCTGTGTTCATCCAACTCCACACTTTGTTATCTTGGATTCTCCAGCATCTGCAGTTCCCATTATCTCTATGTCTGGATAATGATAATTCTTGCCGCTATGGCCTGGGGTGTCAGCCAGGTATTAGCGATCTCTCCTGGGGCTAGGATTTGGTCCCAGTGACCTGAGGCCTATGGAGCCCCATAAGCATCAGCCCAGGGCACAGTGCTGACCTACTGCACTGAACTTAATGACTCCCGCTCGGCCATAGGCTCTGCTTTCACCCACCCAATCGGGACCCGCACTCATCGTTGCCGAATATCCCTCACCTCCAGCCGCCGCCACATCACAGCGTCCGCCTTAACGACCGCTCTATCGCTCTGGCCCACCCCCTTGACACTGTGCCACGCCCCACCACAACGACGTCCCGCCCCCTCGTCCTTGTGCCACGCCCCATCCCCTGGCGCCCGGCCCCTGCACCTTGCTCTGCTCCCCCTCGTCCCCCCGCCCAGGCCCCTGATACCAGAGATAATGGGAACTGCAGATGCTGGAGATTCCAAGATAATAAAATGTGAGGCTGGATGAACACAGCAGGCCAAGCAGCATCTCAGGTGCTCCTGAGATGCTGCTTGGCCTGCTGTGTTCATCCAGCCTCACATTTTATTATCCCTGATACCAGTGTCGCGCTCCACCCCCCCCCGAAAGCCCGCCCCTGGCCCTTGTGCCACACCCCATTGGCATGGCGCCCCTTCCACCTGAAACCCCGCCCCTGGGCCTGGTGATAATGGGAACTGCAGATGCTGGAGAATCCAAGATAATAAAATGTGGAGCTGGATGAACACAGCAGGCCCAGGAGCACACAAGCTGACGTTTCGGGCCTAGACCCTTCATCAGAGAGCTGTTCATCCAGCTTCACACTTTGTTACCCTGGGGCTTGTACCACGCTCCATTCCACCGCCCCAAGCAAGTAACACGCTCTGCCATCGAGCCCCGCCCCTTGTACGTAGCCACGCCCCTCCCAACGGTAGCGACGCGACGTCTTAGACCGCCCCCTCTGCGGGCCTTCGACCCTCCCAATATATTGAGCCCCGCCCCCTGAAGTAACCCTTTATTAACTGGGGTCGAGACCCAAATTAGGAGAGTGGTCTGCCTGAAACTCTGTGGTCGCCAGCGTTTTATTTCAGTACAGGTTCCAGCATTTGCAGTAATTTGCTCCTGGTTAAGCAACAGCCTGACATAGTCATACTTGCAGGATCACACCTTAAAATGTCCCAGACACCACCATCACCATTCCCTGGATATATGCTGTTCCACCCGTAGGACACATCCAGCAGAAGGGGCAGCACAGTGGGATGCAGGTGGGAGGGACGCTGGGAGTTTTCAGCTTTGATTCCGGACCCTATGAAGGCTCGTGGCTTCAGGTTAAACATGGGCAAAGTAAGCCTTCTGCTGATTACAATGTACTGTCCTCCCTCGGCTGAACAATCAGGGCATCTCCAGTTTGAACAACATTTGGAGGAATCACTGAGGGTGATGATGGCACAATAGTTACTTTGGGTGAGGCATTTCAATGTCTACCATCAGGAAAGGCTCAGCAGAAGCACTATTGATGGATCTGGTCTGATGCTAAAGGACATTGCTGCTCAACTGAATCTTTGCAGATGGTGAGGAACTCAACAAGAGGGAAGAACATACTTGACCTCATCCTTACCAATCTGCTGGCAGCAGATGTACCTGCCCACGTTACACAGTCCCTGTGGAGACAAAGTTTCGCCTTCACACTGAGAATACCTTCCATCATGTTGTGTGGAACTATATCCGTGCTAAGTTGGACAGACTTTGAACAGATGAAGCAACTCAAGACTGAGCATCCATGAGGCACCATGGGCCATCATTAGCAGCAGGATTGTACTCCAATTCAGTCTTCATCCTCAAAGGCCTAGCATATTTCCCCATTCTACTATTAACAAGCAGCCAGGGGATCAAGAGGGCATGCCATGAACAATGCTGACCATCAGGTGTCGATTTGATGTAGTCACCAAACAAGACTAATTGCTTTCCAAACAGCATAAGCAGCAGGTGATAGATAGAGTAAAGCAAGCACACAGCCAACAGATCAGATCTAAGTTCTGTAGTCCTACCATATCTAGTCATGAATGATGGTGGACAATTAACTCACTAGTGGAGGAGGCTCCACAAATATCCCCATTCTCAATGATAGATCAACATATAAGCGCAAAATACAAGACTGAAGCATTCGCAACAAGCTTCAACTAGGAGTACAGGGTGGATGAGCTACCTGGTCTCCTTCAAAGTTCCCATCATCACGGATGCCAGTCTTCAGCCAAATGGATTAACTCTACCTGACATTGAGAAACAGATAGAGACATTAGTTACTGCAAAGTCTATGGGCCCTGTCACCATTCTGGCAATAGTACTGAAGACTTGTGCTCCAGAACTTGCCGCTCCTTAAGCTAATCTGTTCCGGTACAATTACATCACTAGCATCAACCTGACAATGTGGAAAATTTTCCAGGTATTTCCTGTATACAAAATGTAGGACATATCCAATTCGACCAATTGCTACCCATCAGTCTACGCTTGATTATCAATAGTGATAGAAAATGTCATGAACAGTTCTATCAAGCAGTACCTGCTCAACACTACGCCCTTGACCGCGTCTCCCGCATTTCCCGCAACACATCCCTCACACCCCGCCCCCGCCACAGCCGCCCCAAGAGAATCCCCCTCGTTCTCACATACCACCCCACCAACCTCCGGATACAACGCATCATCCTCCGACACTTCCGCCATCTACAATCCGACCCCACCACCCGAGACATTTTTCCATCCCCACCCCTGTCTGCTTTCCGGAGAGACCGCTCTCTCCGTGACTCCCTTGTTCGCTCCGCACTGCCCTCCAACCCCACCACACCCGGCACCTTCCCCTGCAACCGCAGGAAATGCTACACTTGCCCCCACACCTCCTCCCTCACCCCTATCCCAGGCCCCAAGATGACTTTCCACATTAAGCAGAGGTTCACCTGCACATCTACCAATGTGGTATACTGCATCCACTGTACCCGGTGTGGCTTCCTCTACAATGGGGAAACCAAACGGAGGCTTGGGGACCGCTTTGCAGAACACCTCCGCTCAGTTCGTAATAAACAACTGCACCTCCCAGTCGCAAACCATTTCCACTCCCCCCTCCCATTCTTTAGATGACATGTCCATCATGGGCCTCCTGCAGTGCCACAATGATGCCACCCGAAGGTTGCAGGAACAGCAACTCATATTCCGCTTGGGAACCCTGCAGCCATATGGTATCAATGTGGACTTCACCAGCTTCAAAATCTCCCCTTCCCCCACTGCATCCCAGAACCAGCCCAGTTCGTCCCCTCCCCCAACTGCACCACACAACCAGCCCAGCTCATCCCCTCTACCCACTGCATCCCAAAACCAGTCCAACCTGTCTCTGCCTCCCTAACCTGTTCTTCCTCTCACCCATCCCTTCCTCCCACCCCAAGCTGCACCTCCATTTCCTACCTACTAACCTCATCCCACCTCCTTGACCTCTCCGTCTTCCCTGGACTGACCTATCCCCTCCCTACCTCCCCACCTATACTCTCCTCTCCACCTATCTTCTTTTCTCTCTATCTTCGGTCCGCCTCCCCCTCTCTCCCCATTTATTCCAGCTCCCTCTCCCCATCCCCCTCTCTGATGAAGAGCCTAGGCCCGAAACGTCAGCTTTTGTGCCCCTGCTTGGCCTGCTGTGTTCATCCAGCCTCACACTTTGTTATCCTGCTCATTGTTGCCCAGTTTCCATTCTGCCAGGACTACTCAGCTCCTGACTTCCACATTTGACCATGTGTAACATCGAGAAGCTGGAACAAAGCTGGATTCTACGGGAATCAAGGGGCAAATTCATCACTGGTTAGAGTCATACCTGGCACATAGGAGGATGGCCGTGGTTGTTAGAGGTCCGTCATCTCAGTTCCAGGATATCACTGCAGGGGTTCCTCAGGATTGTGTCGGAGGTTCACCCATCTTCAGCTGCTTCATCAATGACCTTCCCTCCATTATAAAGTCAGAAGTGGGGATGTTTGCTGATGATTGCACAGTGTTCAGCATGAATTGAGAGTCCCAAAAGTACTGCAGCAGTCGGCCTCCAAATGCAACAAGATCTGGACAACATCCAGGCTTGTGCTGAAAAGTGGCAAATAACATTCACACCATACAAATACCAGGCGAAAGCCATCTCCAAGAAGAGACAACTTACCCACGATCCCTTGGCATTTATGTCAAAGTGTAGCATGACCTTGACAATAACCTGGCTTGGACTGATAAAGTGGCAAATGATACTCACACCTCATAATTGCCAGGCAGGGTCTATCTCCAATAGAAACAATCTAACTATCACCCTTTGACATTCAATAGCATAATCATCACTAAATTCCCCACTATCAACAGCCTAATGGTTACCATTTTCCTAAAACTCAATTGGACTAGCCATGTAATAACTGTGTGCAAGAACAAGTCAGATGGTGGGAATTCTGCCATGAGTAACTCACCTCTTGACTCTCCAAAGCCTGTTCGCCTTCTACAAGACACAAGTCAGGAGTGTGATGGAATACTCCCCACTTGCCTGGACGGGTGCAGCTCCAACAACACTCAAGGAGCTTGATAGCATCCACAAAGCAGCTCACTTGATTGGCACCACATCCACAAACATCCATTTCCCCCCTCCACCAATGCTCAGTAGCGATAGTGTGTACTATCTACAAGATGCACTGCAGAAACATCACAACAGCAAACGTCCAACCTTCCACCGCCAATGCTCAGCAACAGTAGATGCACTGTCTAAATTCACTGAGGCTCCATAGACAGCAGCTTCCAAATCCACAACAACTTCCAACTAGAAGGACAAAGACAGCAGACACATGTAAGAACCACCAACTGCAAGGTCCCCTCCAAGCCACTCACTATCCTGACTTGATAATGTATCACACTTCCTTCAGTGTGGCTGGGACAAAATCGTAGAATTCCCTCCCTTAGGACATTGTGGTCAACCTACAGCTTATGGACTGCAGCATTTCGAGAAGGTACAGTTATACCACCCCCTTAAGGGCAACATCTTCTGATGCTGCTTGGCTGCTGTGTTCGTCCAGCTCTACACCTAGTTGTCTCAGGATCTCGAGCACTGGCAGTTCCCACTATCACCAGGAGCACGTAATCATGCTGGCCCAGCCAGTGACTCCCTCATCCCACAAATGAATAGAAAAACCTGCTGGGTGCATGCATCTGACCAGTGGCCCTGCCCTCCAAACACCAAGGAAACAAAGCCTGTCGCCCACTGTATTATGTGTGACAATGCGCTACTCCTTGAGAACTGACAGTGCGGCACTCCCTCAGTACTGACCGTCCAACAGTGCGGCACTCACTCAACACTGACCCTCTGACAGTACAGCACTCGCTCAGTAGTGACCTTCTGACAGTGTGGCGCTCCCTCAGCAATAATCCTCCAACACTGTGGCACTCCCCCAGTACTGATCCTCTGACAGCGCAGCTCTCCCTCAGTACTGACCCTCCAACAGTGCGTCACTCCCTCAGTACTGACCCTCTGACAGTGCAGCACTCCCTCAGTACTGACCCTCTGACAGTGCGGCATTCCCTCAGTACTGACCGTCTGACGGTGTGGTGCTCCCTCAGTACTGACCCTCCAACAGTGTGGCGCTCCCTCAGCACTGATTGTCTGACAGTGTGGCACTCCCTCAGTACTGACCCTCCGACATTGCGGAGCTCCCTCAGTACTGACCCTCCAACAGTGTGGCACTCCCTCAGTACTGACCCTCTGACAGTGTGGCACTCCCTCAGCACTGACCCTCTGACAGTGCGGCGCTCCCTCAGTACTGACCCTCTGACAGTGCGGCACTCCCTCAGTACTGACCCTCTGACAGTGTGGCACTCCCTCAGTACTGACCCTCTGACAGTGCGGCGCTCCCTCAGTACTGACCCTCTGACAGTGCGGCACTCCCTCAGTACTGACCCTCTGACAGTGCGGCACTCCCTCATTACTGACCCTCCGACATTGCGGTGCTCCCTCAGTACTGACCCTCCGACAGTGTGGCACTCCCTCAGTACTGACCCTCCGACAGCTTGCTGTGGATTGTGAGCCATGTTAGTGTTGCAATCTCCTGGCAGAGTCTGGTGGTTGTGACAGCCACTGAATTGTGGTCAGATGGAAAACTGTGTGAATCATGATCCAGAGGTCTTAGAATTTTCTGACAAAAATCCCTCGGGAATGTAGTTTCCCTGCATCCATCTATACGAGTTCAGACACTCCCTCTGAGCCTAACTCAATTTGGACCAACTGCAGCTCTGATTGACAAGTTGTAGAGCTGGATGAACACAGCAGGTCAAGCAGCATCAGGGGAGCAGGAAGGCTGACGTTTCGGGTTGAGACCCTTCATCAGAAAAACCTCTTCTGAACTAAACTTTTCTGTTTTTCAACCCAAAACATCAGCCTTCCTGCTCCCCTGATGCTGCTTGGCCTGCTGTGTTCATCCAGCTACACGCCTTGTTGTGTCAGAGTCTCTAGCATCTGCAGTTCCTGCTATCTCTGATCGGCAAGTGACAAGATTTCAGTTGCATCCATTTAATGGCGCTGTTGCATTGTCAAAACAACTTTTTTGGACAGCTTTGGTCTCTTCAGACAGCTGTCAAATACACGCAGTTCCTGAAGAAGCAGCTGTGATGCACTGTGTAAGACAAGCCCCAAACTGTATCTTGACATTCCTTAACTCTGCAGCTGTCACCCCCTTCAGCATGCCTTTCTAAATTGACCTGTAAGGGTGACCCTGTTTGTGCCCAGTCTCACAAGCAGGTTTCTAAGAGTCAGATCAGACTTGAGAAGCTAACAGGGTTTTCTCTCCACAAATGCTGCCACACCTGAGGAATTTCTCCAACACTTTCTGTTTTTATTTCAGATCGCTGACAACCACAGTATTTTGTCTTTGTGGCACTGGCATAATTCACATTTCGCACAGAGCACAAAACAAAGACACGCCACTTGCTGCACCAGCTTGTCTTTGTGTCTACCATCTTCAGAAGCCACCTCCCACGCTCTCGTCACCCTACCTGATCACCAGATCCTTCTCTTCCTATCGTGTTTGTCAAAACTCTTCTTAAATGTATCCACACTCTTCACATCAATCACTCCCTGTAGGAGCGTGTTTCCCATTCTCCCACGTATTAGATAATGAGATTTCTTCTGAATTCCCTCCTGTATTTATTTATAAGCTTTAATTAGAATTACATTGAATATGCAAAACTGACAGTGTTTACTTTTGCGCTAGTGGCCTACCCTGGGAGTGGTGGCTGAGGGTGAGGTGGGGTGCTATGATCTGTAGTGGATGGTGGGAACAAAATTATTAAATAAAAACCAAAAGAACTGCGGATGCTGTAAATCAGGAGCAGAAACAGAAGTTGCTGGAAAAGCTGAGCGGGAGAGCTGATACAAAAACAGAAAGTGCTGGAGAAACTCAGCAGGTCAGGCAGCATCTGTGGAGAGAGAAACAGAGTTAACATTTGAGCCAAGTATGACTCTTCAGATTTAGAGGTGACTTGATAGAGGTTGTTAGATTGTGAAAGGATCCAGTAGGGTTGACACAAAAAGATTCTATTTTTAGGGAAAACCTAAACTCCAGGCTATCAATATAAGACAGTTACTAATAAATTCAATCAGAAATTCAGGACAATCCTCTTTACTCAGAGAGTGAGGAGAATACAGGATGCTACCACATAATATGACTGAGAGAGAGTTATCTATTTTTAAGCCTGGCAGACTACTCAAATCCTCCACTGTGTCTATGCTAATTTCTTCAAGTACATCACAGGTCTTCTATCTGATTTCTGTATCCTCATCATCCCTCTCATTTGTGAACAACAACACAAAGTTTTCATTGAGAATCCTACCTCCATCCCTCTGGATGTGCTAATAGTGTGAGATGAAGAAGCAAAGTATGTTACATTGTTCATCATCCATTAACCAAAGGAAGATGCAGGAGTCAATCTGTATTCCACAACTATTTGTTTGCAACTCCAGTCTGCTGTCTCTCCCATTATAAAATAATTCCGCTCACCTCAGAAACAACAGCAGATTGTTCAGTTGCACAATTGCTTTGAGGTGCAGGAACTATTGTTATAAACAAAAATGCAGAAGCCTTTATGAATTAGTGACTTAGGCTGTCAGAGAATCAAACTTGCCAGTAAACTCTTGGCCAGTTGACAACTCATTCTCAGCTCAGTCAGTGAACTAAATTGACTAATGTTACTTAGCATCGCTTCAAGAGAATCATAGTACGGTGCTGCCATGTCTGAAATCTCTCAATTAAAACAACCTGGTGGTTTTGTGAGAATTGGGCCTCTTCTGTGGGGCGATTACTCGTATTGCACCCTGCAACTGAATATTCAAAGCTGGGCAGTATGCATATTGTCGATTTTAATTCCAGGGGAATCCACTTTGTGATGGATGCATTGGCATTGTGGCTATGGTGTTTGGTTAGTGCTCCAATTAAACCAGGGCTACTTATCCTGATGACGAAGTGTGGAGCTGGATGAACACAGCAGGCCAAGCAGCATCTCAGGAGCACAAAAGCTGACGTTTTGGGCCTAGACCCTTCATCAGAGAGGGGGACGGGGTGAGGGTTCTGGAATAAATAGGGAGAGAGGGGGAGGCGGACCAAAGATGGAGAGAAAAGAACATAGGTGGAGAGGAGAGTATAGGTGAGGAGGTAGGGAGGGGATAGGTCAGTCGAGGGAAGACGGACAGGTCAAGGAGGTGGGATGAGATGGTAGGCTTTCTTTTCTCTCCATCTTCGGTCCGCCTCCCCCTGTCTCCCTATTTATTCCAGTTCCCTCTTCCCATCCCCCTCTCTGATGAAGGGTCTAGGCCCGAAACATCAGCTTTTGTGCTCCTGAGATTGCTGCTTGGCCTGCTGTGTTCATCCAGCTCCACACTTTGTTATCTTGGATTTTCCAGCATCTGCAGTTCCCATTATCACTACTTATCCTGATAGCTGTGTATTCAGACTCCAGGTTTGATCACTCTAAGTTAGAAATACACCTGTATAAAAAGCTGCCATCTGTAACAGTGATCACGAAGCATTCTGAAAACAAAAAAAAATCCCAACTGGTCTACAATTTTTGAAAGGGAATCTCTTGCCTTTTACCAGTCTGATCCACATATAAGTCCAGTTCCAGACTAAATGCAGCATTAAATCTGAAACCAGGGAAGGTAATGGTCCACTGTACGAGTGATAGACTTTTAATCTGCTCTCCCAGATAATATTTTGGGGACGGGGTTCAACTCCTGCCATGGTAGGTGGTGGAATTTGCATTCAATAAAAATCTGGAATTAAAAATCCTGATGAAACTATTTCCAATTGTTGAAAACATCCTAAATAAAACCGGCCTGTCAGCATCTGTGAAGATGACCAGTCATTGAACATATTCACAAAAGACTGCAAATGTACTCTTAATAAATGAATAGCAAAGGAAAAGGAAATCTAGCTATATTCAGAAATATTGGAAGGATGTTATGACAAACAATTAAAGGAAAGATTCAAAACAAAAATAGAGATTGTTGCTGTAAATCTGCAGGTCTGGTAGCATCGGTAGAGAGAAAGCAGAGTCAACATTTCAAGTTCAGCAACACTTCTACAATTGTTTTCATTTTATTATAAGAAATGTTCAAATTTTTTTTCCCCAGCAATAGGCTTGACAGCCGCTCAAACCCAGTTAATTGTTATTCCAAACACCACATTAAAATTTCTTGCACAACTAATGAACTCACACTTTCTTTTGATGACATTCACCAGATTTGACTTGTTATGTTTCTCCAGAAATAAAGCCAGACAGAGCTCCAGTGAAATTAAGTCTTGAAGAGACATGCAATGCTTGTAGGCCCTCGCAAAAGTGACCCTACTATTGAGTATCCAATTGGCTGTAATCTTCATCAGCATTGAAATGTGGAAGATAGGAGGAGGATTGGGCCTTTCAACCCTTTGGAACTGGTCCACCATTCAATATGATCAGGGATGATTTGGCCAACACCCTAATCCCATCCTCCCGCATATTTCTTGATCCCTTTAACCACAAGAGCTATAGCTGCCTACTTTTTGAAAACACACAATGTTTTTGCCTTAACCACTTCCTGTGGTAGTTAATTCCACAGGCTCACCACTCTCTGGAGAAGACATTTTCTCTGCATCTCAGTACTAAAAGATGTATCCCTTCTGCTTAAACTGGAACCCCTGTTTCTGTATTCCCGCACCATTGGGAACATTTTTCTTGTATTCAGCCTGTCTAGTTCTGTTTGAGATTTTTATGAGATTCTATGAGATTGTTTCTATGAGATTCCCCCATCATTCCCATCAACTCCAGCTAAAACAATTCAAACCAACTCAATCCCTTCTTCATACATCAGTCTGGCCTTCCCAGAAATCAATTTGGTAAACTTTCACTGCATTCTGTCCTTAGCAAGAACATCCTTCCTCAGTAAAGGAGACCAAAACCGTGCAGTACATTCCGGGTGTGGTCTCACTGAGGCCCTGTATAACTGCAACAACATATCCCTGCTCCTGTACTCCAAACCACTCATTATCATGACCAACGTACAGTTTACTTGCTGCACCTGCATGTTTACTTCCAGCAATTGGTGCATGAGGGCACCCAGGTCTTGTTGAACATTCCTCTCTCTCAATTTATCATCATTCAGATAATAATCTGCCTTCCCATTTTTGCAGAGAACCGCACGTTTACTCATGTTGTACTGCATCTGCCACACATTTGCCTGCTCACTCAGCTTGTCCAAACCACACTGCGACATCTCTGCATCCTCCTCACAGCTTATCCTCCCACCTCGCTTTGTGCCATTTGCAAATTTTGAGACATAACATTTAGTTTGCTTAACTAAATTGTTAACAAATTTTGTGAATAGCTGGGGGTTCTGATGTTGATCGCTGTGGTACAGCCCTAGTCACTGCCTGCTATTCAGAAAAAGACACATTTATTCCTACCCATTGTTTCCTGTCTGCGAACCAACTTTTTATCCATTTCAATACACTGCCCCAAATCCCTTGTGCCTTAACTTACAGATTAATCTTCTATGTGGAACTTCGTTGAAAGCCTTCCGAAAGGCCAGAGTATGGCTTAGTTCCCATGGAAACTGCCAACGAGGAACAAGGTCTGATACCCAACACTGTTACAATAAACGTTGCACGTCGCACATTCAGAGAACTATTGCACACTAATTCTAATCCACAAACCCCACAGTCTACTTCATCTGAAAGTCGCTCTACCGTTTAATCATAAAAGGATTATATTTGCATTCTGTCTTTCCCTACATTGGAAAATACTGATCTATGTAATAAT
Organism: Stegostoma tigrinum; assembly: GCF_030684315.1. Classification (NCBI taxonomy): domain Eukaryota; kingdom Metazoa; phylum Chordata; class Chondrichthyes; order Orectolobiformes; family Stegostomatidae; genus Stegostoma; species Stegostoma tigrinum. The sequence continues at coordinate 101,079,408 of NC_081361.1, forward strand.
AACTGAGCTGATTTAAATGTCATGTGCCAAATCTGAGTCCATGATATTGACAGAAATGAAAATCTAACATTCTCATTTAGTTTTACCTTGCTTTGCATTTTGTGTGGAGTGGAATCATAAATTATCAAATGTAAAAACAAGGCTTAGCAATTTCTGTAGGAAGATGTTCAGATGAGAGTCAAAGAGGTCTACAGCACAAAAAAAATACTCTGACCCATTGAGTCTATGCCAGTCAAAAACTATTCTAATCAAGGCAAAGTACAGCAGATAGTGGAAATCTGAAACAAACACAGAGAAGACTAACAAGCTTCAGCGGGTCTGGCAGCATTTGTAGAGAGAGAAACAGCTTTAATGCATTGAGTTTTAAATCTAAAATGGATACATTTTTGTTCAGCAACAGAATTAATAAGGGATGGGGGAGGAATGTACTTATGTAGTGTTAGGCAACAGATTGACCAACAATCTAACTGAAAGATGGAATAGGCCCAAGGGGTAGAATGGCCAACTCCCATATTCCTATGAGTCTGGCATGACTCTTTCTCAAAACTAAAGATCCCATTTTCCTGCTCGAATCACATGTGCAAATCGTAGAACATGGAACATAGAACAGTACAGAACACAGTACAGGCCCTTCGGCCCACGATTTTGTGCCGAACTTTTGTCCTAAGCCTAAGGTCTATCTAACTTCCCCCTCGACCTGATAGTATCATCCACATGCCTATATAATAGCCACTTAAATGCCCCTAATGAGGCTGACTCCACTACCCTCTCTGGCAATGCATTCCATGTCTTGACCACTCTCTGAGTAAACAACCTACTTCGGACATCTCCCCATTTCTACCTCCACTCACTTTAAAACTATGTCTCCTCATAATAGCTACCTCCACCTGAGGAAAAAGCTTCTGACTGTCCACTCTATCTAGAGCTCTGATCATTTTGTACACCTCTATCAAGTCACCTCTCATCTGTCGTTCTAAAGAGAAAAGCCCTAGCTCTCTCAAACTTTCCTCGTAAGACCTTCCCTCCATTCCAGGCAACATCCTGGTAAATCTCCTCTGCACCTTTTCCAATGCCTCCACATCTTTCCTGTAATGAGGCGACCAGAACTGGACACAATACTCCAGATGTGGCCAAACCAGGCTTTTGTACAGCTGGAGCACAACTTCACGGCTCACGAACTCAATCCCTCTATTAATGAAAGCTAACACACCATATGTCTTCTTATATCCACCTGGGTGGCAGCTTTCAGGGAACTGTGAACATAAGCCCCAAGATCCCTCTGCTCCTCCATACTGCCAAGAATCTTTCTGTTAACCCTGTATTCTGCTTTCAAGTTTGTCCTTCCAAAATGAATCACCTCACACTTTCCAGGGTTAAACTCCATCTGCCCAGCTTCTGCATCCTATCAATGTCCATTTGTAACCTAGAACAGCCCTCCACACAATCCACAACGTGACCCACCTTCGTATCATCCGCGAATTTGCTAATCCACCCTTCCACTCCTTCATCCAAATCATTTACAAAAATCACAAATAGAAGAGGATCCAGAACAGATCCTTGTGGTACACCACTCGTAACTGAGCACCATGATGAATATTTTCTGTCCACTACCACCCTTTGTCTTCTAAGGGTCAGCCATCCTAAGCTTCTTCAATGTGATGAGGGTTTCTGCCTCTCTCACCCTTACAGGCAGGGAGTTCCTGACAGCCACCACCCTCTGAGTTAAAACATTTTGCCTCTGATCCTCTCCAAACTTCCTGCTGCCACACCACTCCTTATATCTCTAACCTCCATAACCTATTAGTTACTGTTTGGGTGTGTTTTTTTCAATCGACATTTGGAAAGGTCTCACACAGGGAGCAGTTGGAAAAGTGGTTCATGAATGTTTTAAGACATTACATTTTTACAGGATTATAAAATATCCCAAAGAGTTCATTGAAGCTATGACACGGAGCGGCAACAAGAGATATTGGAGTAGTTCCCGTGAGGTTGGTAAAGGAGGGAAAATTTAAATTGTCTTGACAGAAAATATAAAGGTGTGACAGTTTAGGGAGGGAACAGGAGAGCAGTGGGCCAAGCCACTTTATTACACAGCAGGAATTGAAGGTGCTGACAGATAGGGAGGGTTACAGAGGCTGGAGGGGTTACAGAGACAGGGAGGGGGTGTAGGGGCTGGAGGGGGTTACAGAGACAGGGAGGGGGTGTAGGGGCTGGAGGGGGTTACAGAGATAGGGAGGGGGTGTAGGGGCTGGAGGGGGTTACAGAGATAGGGAGGGGGTGTGGGGGCTGCAGGAGGTTACAGAGACAGGGAGAGGTGTAGGGGCTGGAGGAGGTTACAGAGACAGGGAGGGGGTGTAGGGGCTGGAGGGGGTTACAGAGACAGGGAGGGAGTGTAGGGGCTGGAGGGGGTTACAGAGATAGGGTGGGGGTGTAGGGGCTGGAGGGGGTTACAGAGACAGGGAGGGGTGTAGGGGCTGGAGGAGATTACAGAGATAGGGAGGAGTGTAGGGGCTGGAGGAGGTTACAGAGATAGGGAGGAGTGTAGGGGCTGGAGGGGGTTACAGAGATAGGGAGGGGATGAGGGGGCTGGAGGGGGTTACAGAGATCGGGAGGGGATGTAGGGGGCTGGAGGGGGTGTAGGGGCTGGAGGGGGTTACAGAGATAGGGAGGGGATGTAGGGGGCTGGAGGGGGTTACAGAGATAGGGAGGGGGTGTAGGGGCTGGAGGGGGTTACAGAGATAGGCAGGAGTGTAGGGGCTGGAGGGGGTTACAGAGATAGGGAGGAGTGTAGGGGCTGGAGGGGGTTACAGAGATAGGGAGGGGATGTAGGGGGCTGGAGGGGGTTACAGAGATAGGGAGGAGTGTAGGGGCTGGAGGGGGTTACAGAGACAGGGAGGGGATGTAGGGGGTGGTGGGGGTTAAAGAGATAGGGAGGGGGTGTAGGGGCTGGAGGAGGTTACAGAGATAGGGAGGGGGTGTAGGGACTGGAGGAGGTCACAGAGATAGGGAAGAGGTGTAGGGGCTGGAGGGGGTTACAGAGATAGGGAGGGGGTATAGGGGCTGGAGGAGGTTACAGAGATAGGGAGGGGGTATAGGGGCTGGAGGAGGTTACAGAGATAGGGAGGGGTGTAGGGGTTGGAGGAGGTTACAGAGATAGGGAAGAGTGTAGGGGCTGGAGGGGATTACAGAGAAGGGGAGGGAGTGTAGGGGCTGGAGTGGCTACAAAGACAGGCAGGGGGTGTAGGGGCTGGATGGTATTACAGAGATAGGGAGGGGGTGTAGGGGCTGGAGGGGGTTACAGAGATAGGGAGGGGGTGTAGGGGCAGGAGGAGGTTACAGAGATAGGGAGGGGGTGTAGGGACTGGAGGAGGTTACAGAGATAGGGAGGGGGTGTAGGGGATGGAGGGGGTTACAGAGATAGGGAGGGGGTGTAGGGGCTGAAGGAGGTTACAGAGATAGGGAAGAGGTGTAGGGGCTGGAGGGGGTTACAGAGATAGGGAGGGGATGTTGGGGGCTGGAGGGGGTTACAGAGATAGGGAGGAGTGTAGGGGCTGGAGGGGGTTACAGAGATAGGGAGGGTGTATAGGGGCTGGAGGAGGTTACAGAGATAGGGAGGGGGTATAGGGGCTGGAGGAGGTTACAGAGATAGGGAGGGGTGTAGGGGTTGGAGGGGGTTACAGAGATAGGGAGGGGGTGTAGGGGCTGGAGGAGGTTACAGAGATAGGGAGGGGGTGTAGGGGCTGGAGGGTGTTACAGAGATAGGGTGGGGGTGTAGGGGCTGGAGGGGGTTACAGAGACAGGGAGGGGTGTAGGGGCTGGAGGAGATTACAGAGATAGGGAGGAGTGTAGGGGCTGGAGGGGGTTACAGAGATAGGGAGGGGATGTAGGGGGCTGGAGGGGGTTACAGAGATAGGGAGGGGATGTAGGGGCTGGAGGGGGTTACAGAGATAGGGAGGGGATGTAGGGGGCTGGAGGGGGTTACAGAGATAGGGAGGAGTGTAGGGGCTGGAGGGGGTTACAGAGATAGGGAGGAGTGTAGGGGCTGGAGGGGGTTACAGAGATCGGGAGGGGATGTAGGGGGCTGGAGGGGGTTACAGAGATAGGGAGGAGAGTAGGGGCTGGAGGGGGTTACAGAGACAGGGAGGGGATGTAGGGGCTGGAAGGGGTTACAGAGATAGGGAGGGGGTGTAGGGACTGGAGGAGGTCACAGAGATAGGGAGGGGGTGTAGGGGCTCGAGGAGGTTACAGAGATAGGGAGGGGTGTAGGGGCTGGAGGATGTTACAGAGATAGGGAGGGGGTGTAGGGACTGGAGGAGGTCACAGAGATAGGGAAGAGGTGTAGGGGCTGGAGGGCGTTACAGAGATAGGGAGGGGGTATAGGGGCTGGAGGAGGTTACAGAGATAGGGAGGGGGTATAGGGGCTGGAGGAGGTTACAGAGATAGGGAGGGGTGTAGGGGTTGGAGGAGATTACAGAGATAGGGAGGAGTGTAGGGGCTGGAGGGGATTACAGAGAAGGGGAGGGAGTGTAGGGGCTGGAGTGGCTACAGAGACAGGCAGGGGGTGTCGTGGCTGGATGGTATTACAGAGATAGGGAGGGGGTGTAGGGGCTGGAGGGGGTTACAGAGATAGGGAGGGGGTGTAGGGACTGGAGGAGGTTACAGAGATAGGGAGGGGGTGTAGGGGCTGGAGGGGGTTACAGAGATAGGGAGGGGGTGTAGGGGCTGGAGGAGGTTACAGAGATAGGGAAGGGTGTAGGGGCTGGAGGAGGTTACAGAGATAGGGAGGGGGTGTAGGGACTGGGGGAGGTCACAGAGATAGGGAAGAGGTGTAGGGGCTGGAGGGGGTTACAGAGATAGGGAGGGGGTGTAGGGACTGGAGGAGTTCACAGAGATAGGGAAGAGGTGTAGGGGCTGGAGGGGGTTACAGAGATAGTGAGGGGGTATAGGGGCTGGAGGAGGTTACAGAGATAGGGAGGGGGTATAGGGGCTGGAGGAGGTTACAGAGATAGGGAGGGGTGTAGGGGTTGGAGGAGGTTACAGAGATAGGGAGGGGTGTAGGGGCTGGAGGGGATTACAGAGATGGGGAGGGAGTGTAGGGGCTGGAGTGGCTACAGAGACAGGCAAGAGGTGTAGGGGCTGGATGGTATTACAGAGATAGGGAGGGCGTGTATGGGCTGGAGGGGGTTACAGAGATAGGGAGGGGGTATAGGGGCAGGAGGAGGTTACAGAGATAGGGAGGGGATGTAGGGACTGGAGGAGGTTACAGAGATAGGGAGGGGTTGTAGGGGATGGAGGGGGTTACAGAGATAGGGAGGGGGTGTAGGGGCTGGAGGAGGTTACAGAGATAGGGAGGGGTGTAGGGGCTGGAGGTGGTTACAGAGATAGGGAGGGGCATTGAGGCTGCCGGAAGAATCAGAGATAGGAACAGCTAGGGAAGAAGTTGGCATGCCGCAGATTGTGATTGAGGGTAACTGTGATATGTGATGAAGCTCAATTCCCGATGCAGAAATTGTTTGAGTGTCAGTTCAGAAGCAGAACAAAGTATTTTGTGAGGTGTAGGGAATAAGGTGGTGGCAACATTTTTGATATTTGCAACTGACAGCCAATGAGAACATAATGACTCCCTTATATGTGGTGTCCAATGGAAAAGCTTGTGTTTATTCAGACTGCATGTAATGGCCTCAAAGAACATAGAATATAGAACATGATATTGTTAAAGGGATAAATATTCATCAGGAGCCCAGGGTGAACTCACCAAGCTATTTGTCAAAAGAGTGTCCAGAGACCTTTACCGTCCAAAAGGGCAGCCAGAGCTGGCATGGTCTTTCATTGGCTGGGAGTCCCATTGTCGTTCTGGTAGGTGATATCAAAATGCAGGTTTTTAATGCTGTTTGCCACAATCACCCTTTTTACTGCTCAGAGAGCAAAAAGGGAGAGTTCAAGAGGATTACAGCCATCTCCGGATTTCATGTTGTCCTGATTGAATACCTGTCAATACTTGCATTGCTGGGTTGATATGCTGACATTCCTGTCCTCGCAGTGCTCTTATAATGCCATGAGGCGTAAGAACAGAAGCCCGCCGTGCAACCCATCAGGTTTGCTGTGTTATGAAAGAAAATCATGGCTGATCTGATAATCCTCAACTCTTCCCCACAGCCCTGATTGCCTTACTGAATAAAAATCTGTCTATCTCAGCATTGAATATCCTGAATGACCCAGCCTCCACAGCCCTCTGTGGTAAAATGTTCCAAGATTCATTTTCCTTTGAGAGAAAAAAAATTGTCCTCATCTCTGCCTTAAATGTGTGACCCCTTCTTCTGAGATGATGCCCTCCAGTCCTAAACTCTCCAATAAGGGAAAACAACATTTGCACATCGACCCTGTCAAGACCGCTAAGAATTTTATATGTTTCAATAAGGTCTCTTCTCATTCCTCTAAACACCCAATAGTTATAGGCCCAACTGACTCAACCTGTCCTCAGAACAGATTCCCTCCAGACAACAGACCAGCCAAGTGAACCTCCTCTAGTCAGTATATCCCTCCTTACATCAGGGGATCAGAACTGTTCACAGTATTCCAGCTGTGGTCTGACAAATGCCTTGTGTAGTTTTAGCAAAACGTCTTGACACACAGAGTCCATTCCCTTTGAAATCAATTATTTGCCTTCCCTACTACCCATGAATTTGGATACTATATTTCTGTGAATTGTGGGCATGGAACCTCAAATTCTTCTGTTCTGTAGTCTTCTGCAGTCTTTCTCCATTTAAATAATATTCCCCTCCTCTATTCTCCCTGCCCAAGAAAGTAACCTCACATTTCTCCACTTTATATTCCATTTGCCAAGATATTTCCCACTTATAGAGTCAGACAGTCATTGATCCTTCAGTCCAAATCATACATGCTGACCAGATACCCTAAATTAATCTAGTTTCATTTGCCAGCATTTGGCCCAAACCTTCCTAATCACTACTCATCCTGATGCCTTTTCAATGTTGTTGTTGTAACTTCCTCTGTCGGTCATTCTGTACATACACCACCCTTTTTAATTTGTCTATATTGCTTTTCAGACTCTGTGTCTCCATCTGCATTGCCACCTATTTTTGAGTCTGGCAAACAGTGCATTCACTTTCTGCATCCAAGTTATTAATATATATTGCAAATAATTCTGGTCCCAGTGCTGATCCCCGTGGCTCTCCACTACTTCCAGGTTGCCATCCTGAAATGTCCCCTCATCCTGACTCTCTTTCTTCTACTAGTTAACCAATTCTCTGTCTGTGCTCATGTATTACCTCCAACACCATGGGCTCTCATCTTATTTAGCAGCCTTATGTTACTGCATGGTCAGCAGGAGTTGAAGAAGGACCCTTATTATCTTCTCAGGGTACAATAAGCAATGGGCAGCTACCAACAAAGCCCACATGCTGAGAAAGAATAAGAAATATAGTCTGTGTGGAAACATCAAGTGGAGACGCGGTGTTGGAATGGGGTAGACAAGGTAAGAAATCACACTCACCAACACTTGAAGAAGAAGCGAGGCTTCAAAAGCTTGTGTTTTGAAATAAACCTGTTGGACAATGACCTGGTGTTGTGTGATTTCTGACCTTGGAAACATCAAAACATCAAAAATGGATGAAAAGGAGAAAAGGTAGAACATGAGAGGAAATTAGCTGGGTGTCTAGAAATAAATTAATTCATTGCTGATCTGCCTGACATCAGGCATTCAGCATCTTATTTGTTAATGTTTTAGTCTGAGCTCTTTTTCTGTGAGTGCCAGATTACCAATATCTCCCAATCTCAGGTTTCCCCATCCAGGATGGGATTTGAGCTTCTGTTGTCCAGGTTCTCCTGAACTACACACTGTAGTTGAGACGGTCGGGCCTATAACCATTGTTGTTTAGAGGAATGAGAAGAGAGTTTATTGAAATGTATAAAATTCTTAGGGGTCTTGACAGGGTTGAACCAGGTAACTGATCTAAACCACCCTCAAAGCAAACTACTTACTCTTCACAAGTACATAAATTTACAGGGGTGTTTTGGTAGCACAGTGGTAACATCGCTCCCTCAGGACTTTAATTTTCAATTCAAGAGCTACTTGTGCAGGACATATCTGAATGGTTTGAATTAAAATACCTGTAACGTTAATGAGAGTAGATACATGTTGGTCCATTGGAATTTGAGTCATTGAGCAGCAGTGTGTACTGTCTACAAGATGCTCTGCAGAGATTAATCAAATCACCTTCCAAACCTACAACCACTTCCATCTAGAAGGATAAGGGCAGCAGATACATGGGAACACCTCCAGCAGCAAGTTCCCCTCAAAACCTCTCACCAGCCAGACTTGGAAATGTATCACCAGTTCTTCTGTGCCGCAGGATGAAAATCCTGGAATTCCCTCTCTAGCAGCAGTTTGGGTCTCCCTACAGCAGTGGTTTAAGAAGGTAGTTCACCTCCACCTTCTCCTGGGCAGCCAGGGACAACAAAAATTGCTGGCCCAGCCAGTGACACCCACATTCTGGGAGTTAATGAGAAAAACTGTAACAGGCGAAGATTTTAGTCAGAATTTTCACATACGTTCAAAAATTCACTTCATAATTTGTTTAAAAAGTTCATGACTTGAAAGCTGTAGAAAGTAAGTGACATGTTAATTGGGTGGTAAGCATATATGGTGTCTATTTGATTGTATAACTTATAATTTGTAAATACTTAACATAAATGTACACTATGGAGTTATCCTAATAATAAGCTGACATAAAAAATAATGCTTTGCCAAATTTTGCAAGAAAGAATAATTAATGAAATTGCCTGTTTTGTACAGATATGGGACTGTATAGGAAATATGTTGAAAGCCAAACAAGAGCCAAGGCTGGTAAATATGCAGATAGGGGAAAACAGCAAACAGAAAAACTAGCACTTTGCATTTAGGCATCACCTTCTACCTAGTTTGTTAAAAAAAGCCCAAAAATGTTTCACACGAACATTGCCAAACAAAATTTGCCAATGAGTCATACAGGACATTTGGGGACAGATAATTAAACATTCGGTCAAACAGGTAAATTTATACAATGATTCAAGGAAAGGGAGAGTAGTGCAGAGGTTTCTGGAAGGAATTCCAAAGCTTAGGACCCAAGAACCTGATGGCAGCCAGTCATGAGGAATGTAAAACTGTGCCAAATCTAGGCCAGATTCTCTCTGATCTTTGTATCATAATAAAGGGGAGAAAGAGAAGATCATTTAAACTCTCTAGCCCATTCTGTCATTCAATAAGATCAAGATTCATCTGATTGTGGCCTTAACTCCACTTTACCCCAGATCTCCCAGATTCCTTGTTGACCAAAAATCTTTCACTCAGCTGTGAATGTATTCGGAGCAGTCTCCACTGCTCCCTGACAGAAAGGATGCTCCCAAATACCAGGAGTCCACAACCAGGGGGTCACTATTTAAGAATACAGGGCAGGCCATTTAGCACTGGCATGAGGAGAAATGTCTTCACCCAGTGAGCGGTGGAATTTTCTATCACAAAAAGTGATTGAGCCTAAAACAATGAAAGTTTCCAGAAGGATCTAGATCTAGTACTTGAGGATAAAAAGATCATAGGGTATGGGGAGAAAGCTGTTGGATGATCACCCATGATCATATTGAATGGCAGAGCAGGTTTGAAGGGATATATGGATTACTCCTGCTTCTACTTGCTATGTGTCTATATTTCTATGACTGGGCTCATAATCATAGGGTTTAAGTTTGGATTGATGACCGGGGTTTTGTGATATTTTGCCTGGGTAACAGACAGGAGAAGCTTTAGAACTCTTTTTCTCTTGTAGAGTTGCCAGAGTTGAAAGGAGCGGAGAGCCAACTGGCATGAGCCAGAGTTATGGGTTCAAGTCCCACCCCATGACTTGAGACTGCCAGAAAGGTACACTCTCAGATTTTAACTGTGGCCTGGTGGGGAACACTCTTGATTGAGACAGATCGTTGCCAGTTCAAATCCTACACTTGGGACTTTGGCATTAAAGGCAGAGAGCTTTAAACACTAGCAATGCAAAGTTGGTGGTATCTGGGGTTGTTGATTTTTTTTGTCAGATGTTAAATTCTCCCTTCACAGATACTTCCAGATCTGCTGTTATTTTCCAGCAGGTTCTCTTCATATATTCCAACATAAACAACAGTCTGACTGTCCCAGTGCAATAGCAAGAGAGTACAGTACTCCCTGAGGTGCTGTCTTCAGGATGAGACATTAAACTGAAAACCAAGTCTTTACGTCTCAGACGGGAAATAAAAATCTCCCGTGCGAGTGTTTGACAGAAGAGGAGAGGGGTCTTTTTGGTGTCTGAGCCAATACTTACCTCACCAGCAAGACCAACAACAGATGGTCTGATCATTATCTCATTGCTATTTCTGATTGCTATACATAGAACTGTAGGGCACAGGAATGGGCCCTCTGGCCCATGATATTATGCGAACATGATGCCAAATTAAACTAATCCCTTCTGCCTGCCCTTGGTGCATACCCCTCCATCCATGGCATATTCATGTGCTAATCTAGAAGCCCTTTAAACTTCATTCTTGTAGTTGTCTCCACCACTTCCCCTGGCAGTGCGTTCCAGATTCCTACCACTCTCTGTGTGAAAAACCTACCCTCACATCTCCTTTGAAAGTTACCCCTCTCACCTTAAATGCATGACCCCCCCAGTATTAGACATTTCGATTCTGGGAAAAATATTCTGTCCACCAACCCTATCTGTGAATCAAATTCATGAATTAACTTCTGTATTTTGTACATTACAACAGTGACTTCACTTCAGGAGAAGGATAGACTATAATAATGCTGTTTGGGATGATCTTAAATCACAGAAAGGCATTCTTTAAATGCAACTCTTCCTTTCTAACTCTGTGTGAAGATACGACCTAGACAGCAATTTCTCAGTTGTGTGGCACTTTGTGATATTCTGAGGTTGTGATGTAAATTTTCCCTTTTTTCATGTTTAATTCCGAGTTCACTGTCTTCTGATCTTTCCCAAATCTCCTTCCCCTCCCTGTGAACCATATTCACAGAACTCCTGCACCTTGCCATTCACATAGACCATCAATCACAATATTAATTACAGGAAAGGCCATTCCTGATCCTTCCTTATATCGCCGTCTACCTACATCCCCTTCTCCATTCCATCCCTCCATCTGTACTTGCCCTGAGAACAAAGATAGTCTCAATCTACAAGGTCAGAAGTCACATGACACCAAGTTATAGCCTAGCAGGTTTATTTGAAAGCATAAGTTTTTGGAGTGCTGCTCTTTCATCACATGATGAAGGAGCAGTGCTTTGAAAGCTTGTGATTTCACATAAACCTGCTGGACTATAAACTCAGTGATAGTAGGAACTGCTGATGCAGTTCAGAAAGAAGGGCCCAGACCCGAAACATCAGCTTTTCTGCTCCTCTGATGCAGCCTGGCCTGCTGTGTTCATCCAGCTCCACACCTGCACTATAACCTGGTGCTTTATGAGTTCTGCCTTTGCCCACCTCAATCCAACACCAACATCTCCACATCAATCTTCATGAGCACTTCCAAAATTTCAGGTGTCTCTCCTCTTGGCGTCTGCTTGCTGTACATCTCCACAGCAACAGACTCTCTAAGTAACACTCCTACTTCCAGCCTTTGATACCCTGGACCCCAATAAAAGCAATATCATCTCCTGTTCCCCTGGAATGGATCCCAACTACTCCACCCCTCCTGAAGAAACACAAAGCTGAAATGAAATAAACATAAAATAATAACAAATAACAGGACAAAGCCATTTGGCCCATCAGGCTTGTTCTGCCACTTCCCTGGCTGTCTCTCTCTAACACTTCCTCATTGATCCAAAATCTGATGAACTCATCCTTGAATAAATTTAATGGCCTTGCCTGAACTGCTGTCTGAGATAGGGAATTGTAAAGATTAATTGTTTTTCTAGAGAAGGAAGTTTTCCTGAAATGGCAACCCCTTATTCTGACACTGTTCACGTTCCCCCACTCCCCATCCACCCTCAGTTCTGGACTCTGGATAAAACACTGAACTCTAGAACGGGCAGCCCTCCGCTCCCTCCGGTCCAACCCCAACCTCACCATCAAACCCGCAGACAAGGGTAGTGCAGTGGTAGTATGGCGCACTGGCCTCTACATCGCCGAGGCCAGAGCCAACTCTCCGACACCACCTCCTACCGCCCCCTCGCTCATGACCCCACACCCGAGCACCAAACCATCATCTCCAACACCATTCATGACCTCATCACCTCAGGGGACCTCCCACCCACAGCCTCCAACCTCATTGTTCCCCAACCCCGCACGGCCCGTTTCTATCTCCCTCCCAAAATCCACAAACCTGCTTGCCCTGGTCGACCCATCGTCTCAGCCTGCTCCTGCCCCACCGAACTCATCTCCACCTATCTGGCCTCCATTTTCTTCCCTTTGGTCCACGAACTCCCTACCTACGTCCGTGACACCACCCATGCCCTCCACCTGCTCCAGGACTTCCAATTCCCTGGCCCCCAACACCTCATCTTCACCATGGGCGTCCAGTCCCTATACACCTGCATTCTGCATGCAGATGGCCTCAAGGCCCTCCGCTTCTTCCTGTCCTGCAGGCCCGACCAGTCCCCCACCACCGACACCCTCATCTGCCTAGCCGAACTTGTCCTCACACTCAACAACTTCTCTTTCAATTCCTCCCACTTCCTACAGACTAAGGGGTTGGCCATGGGCACCCGCATGGGCCCCAGCTATGCCTGCCTCTTTGTAGGTTACGTGGAACAGTCCCTCTTCCGCACCTACACAGGCCCCAAACCCCACCTCTTCCTCCGTTACATTGATGACTGTATCGGCGCCGCCTCTTGCTCCCCAGAGGAGCTCAAACAGTTCATCCACTTCACCAACACCCTCCACCTCAACCTTCAGTTCACCTGGGCCATCTCCAGCACATCCCTCACCTTCCTGGATCTCTCAGTCTCCATCTCAGGCAACCAGCTTGTAACTGATGTCCATTTCAAGCCCAACAACTCCCACAGCTACCTAGAATACACCTCCTCCCACCCACCCTCCTGCAAAAATTCCATCCCCTATTCCCAATTCCTCCGCCTCCGCCGCATCTGCTCCCACGATGAGGCATACCACTCCCGCACATCCCAGATGTCCAAGTTCTTCAAGGACCGCAACTTTCCCCCCACAGTGATCGAGAACGCCCTTGACCGCGTCTCCCGTATTTCCCGCAACACATCCCTCACACCCCGCACCCTCCCCCACAACCACCCAAAGTGGACCCCCTCGTTTTCACACATCACCCTACCAACCTCCGGATACAACGCATTATCCTCCGACACTTCCGCCATTTACAATCCGACCCCACCACCCAAGACATTTTTCCATCCCCACCCCTGTCTGCTTTCCAGAGAGACCACTCTCTCCGTGACTCCCTTGTTCGCTCCACACTGCCCTCCAACCCCACCACACCCGGCACCTTCCCCTGCAACCGCAGGAAATGCTACTCTTGCCCCCACACCTCCTCCCTCACCCCTATCCCAGGCCCCAAGATGACTTTGCACATTAAGCAGAGGTTCACCTGCACATCTGCCAATGTGGTATACTGCATCCACTGTACCCGGTGTGGCTTTCTCTACATTGGGGAAACCAAGCGGAGGCTTGGGGACCGCTTTGCAGAACACCTCCGCTCGGTTCGCAATAAACAACTGCACCTCCCAGTCGCAAACCATTTCCACTCCCCCTCCCATTCTTTAGATGACATGTCCATCATGGGCCTCCTGCAGTGCCACAATGATGCCACCCGAAGGTTGCAGGAACAGCAACTCATATTCTGCCTGGGAACCCTGCAGCCTAATGGTATCAATGTGGACTTCACCAGTTTCAAAATCTCCCCTTCCCCCACTGCATCCCTAAACCAGCCCAGTTCGTCCCCTCCCCCCACTGTACCACACAACCAGCCCAGGTCTTCCCCTCCATCCACTGCATCCCAAAACCAGTCCAACCTGTCTCTGCCTCCCTAACCTGTTCTTCCTCTCACCCATCCCTTCCTCCCACCCCAAGCCGCACCCCCATCTACCTACTAACCTCGTCCCGCCTCCTTGACCTGTCCGTCTTCCCTGGACTGACCTATCCCCTCCCTACCTCCCCACCTATACTCTCTCCACCTATCTTCTTTTCTCTCCATCTTCGGTCCGCCTCCCCCTCTCTCCCCATTTATTCCAGAACCCTCACCCCATCCCCCTTTTCTGATGAAGGGTCTAGGCCCAAAACATCAGCTTTTGTGCTCCTGAGATGCTGCTGGGCCTGCTGTGTTCATCCAGCCTCACATTTTATTATCTTGAACTCTAGTTTTGGTTTGCCGAAGCTGGTCACTGTTCAGGGAACATCCTGTACTGTAAAGATAACTCTCATTTGTTTTTCTGGACTGAAAGCTCTCTTTGTAAACTCCTTCCTCCCTGTTTCCTCCTTTATTGCCTCCAAAACACAATGTGAGAAGCTCATAGACCTGTTTGTTGCCATAATCGAGACTATCCAATTTGCTGCTTTCTTTCCATCCAAGGCTCACTTGCCCTAAAACCCAAAACTGGGCTATTTCACTCTTTTCCATAGCTGCACTTCCACATTCTACCTTCTGTGACCCTGTTCCTGGCTCTTTACTGCCTATCTTCTGTCACTCCCAAGCTGACAGCTGTCTCTGTCCCACGTCCCAACTGTCAGTGGTAGCAGGAGATAAAGTAAAACAGGCCTGTGAAGCTCTTCTGACTTATAAGGGAAGCCAAATGTACAAGAAATGTAATAAAACTCCATCTGAAATGCAAAAGATCCACATCAAACTAGCTGTCTCAACCCTTGATAATTAGAATTCATAATGGAATTCATTGCCACGGAGCGTATTGGAGGCCGGGACGTTAAATGTCTTCAAGGCAGAGATTGATAAATTCCTCGCAAGGAATTACGGGCAATGGGGAGAGTGTGGGGAAGTGGAGTTGAAATGCCCATCAGCCATGATTCAACAGTGGAGTGGACTTGATGGGCTGAATGGCCTTATTTCCACTCCTATGTCTTTGGTCTTATAGAGTCACACACAGGGCAATAAATTGAGGTCAACTTAAACTCTGCCACCCCTTGTTTTAATCCGCACCAAGTCCCCTTCTCCAAACTCCACCCTCCCTCCACATTCCTCACTGACTGATGTTGGGTCCGGGTGAAGAAATATGCTGGGATTAAAATTCTCCTCCTTGTTTTCGAGTCCCTGCCATCTCCGGTGGCCCACGTCGTCTGGGATCTCAGCCCTCTCCAATTCAGGCCGTGTGCACATCCTCAGTGTTAGACCCCCCACTGTTAGTGGTTGTGTCTTCAGTTGATGAGGCACTAGGCACGAGGGAATAATGAGCCCACAGGTGTCTGCCTCCCGATTTCTTGCATTTCCCTTTCGGGTGCTTTGGAAAACTTGGCTCTTTGATGAAGTTGGTTTTGGTCACCTGACTAAGCAGAAAATCTGGGCAATCCCTCAGAGCGTGGGGGATGTTTTTGCTGCTCTCTCAGGTGGATGGGAATTATCCAAAGGTTCTATTTGGAGGAAGAGCAAGTGTTCTCCTGCCTGCCCTGCCTCAGTCTGGGTTCCTGTATCATCATCACTGAAAGCAGTGTTGAGATATCTGTTCATTTATACTAATACTCAGTGTGATCTTGCTGTGCACCAACAAGCTACCTCCTTCATTGCAGCAGTGGCTTACACTTCAAGAATTCATGAGGGGCATGGTTATGGTGAATAATCAAGATCTTTTCTCCCGGTCATGGGAGTCTAACTTAGAGGATGTAGGTTTAAATTGAGAAGGGAAAGATTTATAAGGGACCAAAGGGGCAACATTTTCTCACAGAGGGTGGTGCGCGTGTAGATTGAGCTGCCAGAGGGAGTGGTGGAGGCTGGTACAATCACAGCACTTCAAAGGCATCTAGATGGGGACATGAATAAGAAGGGTTTCGAGGGATATGGGCCAAATGCTGGCAAATGGGATTACATTAATTTTGGAAATCTGGTCGGCATGGACGAGTTGGACTGACGGGTCCGTTTCCGCGCTGCACATCTCTATGACTCTAGAAAAGCGCCAATTACTTTAGGGCATTCTGACAGGCGCTAGAGAAATGCAAATTTCTTGGCTGCACACATATAAAATCCTTTCTCTGTTTATGGGCCAGTCATAAATTCCTGACAACAATATTTATGCCAATTGCAACCCCAAATCTCCTTTTGTCTGTCTGCCTCTCTGCTTTATTCAGTCTCACGCTGTGAGCTTTCAGCATCTTTCTCTCCCCACACTAGATGACGCTTTGCACTTCAAAAGTGATGCTCTGACGTTGGGGATTAGCTGGTTGAGGGCGATAGGGGAGGGTAGGGAGAGAACAGGATCTGAGACATAAACACTGAATGCTGTTAATCCTGGCAGAGGAGGGACACAGACAGCGAGGAGGACCGAAAGTGAATACAATTTGCAGCGGATAGCAATGGGACGCAAAGCAGAACTGCACGATTCAGTGTTCGGTAGGAAATTAACCCCTTAAAGCAGATGATCTTCCATGTTTATGTATGTGTGTGTGTGTGTGTGTGTGTGTTTAGGGCTGGTGTGGAGGACGGAGATGAAAAGCACCTAAGAGGGGAGAGCTAGCATTCTTTCACTGAGGACGGATTGTTGCAGACTATTGGCTGCTGCCTGTAACAATACAGACTTTCTGTTACAATCCACCAGCCCCCATCCTTTCCCTTACCCTTCTCCCTCCTGCATTGCTGCACCCCCTCCCTCGGTGTCTCTGCGGCAGAGAGAAGGGGGTGAGGATTCACCATGCTGCTCCTGATCCATGTGTATTTTGAGTGTGTGTGTGTATATGGGGGAGAGAGTGTGTGTGGGAAAGAGAGTGTGTGTGTGTGTGTGTGCGTGTGTGTGTGTGTATGGGAGAAAGTGTGTGTGTGTGTGTGTGAGAGCGTGTGTGTGTGTGTGCGCGTGTGTGTGTGTACGGGAGAGAGAGAGTGTGCATGTGTGTAGGAGAGACAGAGAGTGTGTGTCTGCGTGTTTGGTAGAGAGTGTGTGTAAATATGTCTGTGTGTGTGAGTGCATGTGTGTATGTGTGTGTCTGTAGGTGTGTGTATGCATGTGAGAGAGTGTGGGTGTGAAACTATGCCTGTGTGTATGTGTGTGTGTGTGAATCTGTGTGTGTGTGTCTGTGTGCGCGCGTGTGGGAGAGTTTGTGTGTGTGTGTGCATGTGTGTGTTGTGTATGCATGCATGTGTATGCGCACGTGTGTGAGAGTGTGTGTGTGTGCTTGTGTGTGCGTGCGTGCATGTGTGGGAGACTGTGTGTGTGCATGTATGTGTGTGTTTGTGTGAGAGAGAGAGAGTGTGAGTGTGAGTGTGTGTGTGTTTGTGTGTGTGTATGTGCACGTGTGCATGTGCATGTGCGAGCGCATGTGTGGGAGAGTGTGTGTGTGTGTGTGTGAGAGAGAGAGTGTGTGAGAGTGTGTGTGAGAGAGTGTGTGTGTGTGAATGTGTGTCTCTGTGTGTGCATGTGTGTGCGTGTGTGTGAATGAGAGTGTGTGTGTGAGAGAAGGAGAGTGTGTGTGTGAGAATGTGTGTGCGTGCATGTGTGCGTGTGTGTGTGTGAGAGAGAGAAGGTGTGTGTGTGTGTGTGTGAGATGTGTGTGCACGTGTGTGTGCGTGTAAGTATGTCTGTATGTGTGTGAGTGTGTGTGTGTATGTGTGTGTCTGTATGTGTGTGTATGTGAACGTGTGAGAGAGAGTGTGGGTGTGAAAATATGTCTGTCTGTGTGTGTGTACGTGTGTGTGTGTGTGTGAGAGAGAGTGTGTGTGAGAATGTGTGTGTGTGCATGTATGAGAGAGAGTGTGTGTGCATGTGTGTGTGTGTGAGAGAGAGTATGTGTGTGTGTGAGAGAGAGTGTGTATGAGAATGTGTGTGTGTGTGTGAGAGAGTGTGTGTGTGTACGTGTGTGCTTGTGTGTGCGTGCATGCATGTGTGAGAGTGTGTGTGTTTGTGTGCTTGTGTGTGCATGCATGCATGTGTGCGTGCATGTGTGGGAGACTGTGTGTGTGTGAGTGCGTGTGTGTGTGAGAGAGAGGGAGAGTGTGAGTGTGTGTGTGTATGTGCATGTGCATGTGCGTGCGCACGTGTGGGAGAGTGTGTGTGTGTGTGAGAGAGAGAGTGAGTGTGTGAGTGTGTGTGTGTGTATATGTGTGTGTGTGTTTGCGTGTGTGTGTGTATTTGTGTGTGTGAGAGCGAGAGATTGTGTGTGAGAGTGTGTGTGCGTGTGTGTGCGTGTATGAGAGAGAGTGTGTGTGTGTGTGAGATGCGTGTGTGTGTGTGTTTGTGTGAGAGAGAGTATGTGTGCGTGTGCGTGAGAGAGAGAGTGTATGAGAATGTGTGTGTGTGTGAGAGTGTGTGTGTGTGAATGTGTGCCTGTGTGTGTGCATGTGTGTGTGCATGTGTATGCGCGTGTGTGTGTGAGAGTGTGTGTGTGAGAGAAAGAGAAAGTGTGTGTGAGAATGTGTGTGCGTGTATGTGTGCGCGTGTGTGTGTGTTCTTGTGTGCGTGTGTGTGTGTGAGAGAGAGAGAATGTGTGTGTGTCTGTGTGTGAAGTGTGTGCACGTGAGTGTGCGTGTAAATATGTCTGCTTGTGTGTGAGTGTGTGTGTGTATGTGTGTGTATGTGAATGTGTGAGAGAGAGTGTGGGTGTGAAAATATGTCTGTGTATATGTGTGTGAAAGAGAGAGAGTGTGTGTGTGTGCGTGTATGAGAGAGTGTGTGTGTGTGTGATGTGCATTGTGTGAGTGAGAGTGTGTGTATGAGAATGTGTGTGTGTGAGAGAGAGTGTGTGTGTGAATGTGTGTGTGTGTGTGTGTGCATGTGTGTCTGTGAGTGAGGGTGTAAGCATGTGTGAGAGTGTGTGTGTGTGTGAGAG